>NW_027210626.1:4085000-4610000 GCF_029030835.1 Brachyistius frenatus
CTGCTCACACACACACACACACACACACACACACACACACACACACACACACACACACACACACACACATGCACCAGCCACAACCAAATCCTTTTTCCCCTGTCTACAAATGTCTTGTCGTTGGCACTGTCAAATTTCGCTGGGATGCTGTCATCTGTTAACTTGAATTTCAGCCTGCAGTCACTTCACCCTTCACACAAGCATCTTCACTTGATGAGAATGGCAGTGGTTTAAAATGGCAACTTATGTTCAATGTTAGTATGTGGAAGTCTTAAATTCAAAGTATTGAAAAGAAGTGCTGAAAACCCCCTCAGTGCAAGGTTATCGGTGAGAAAATGGAATATAGTTGGAATGGTTGTGGTTTGTTGTGGTCGATGCATTTTGTCACAGTCAAGGTGACATGGTACGGAAAAATATCTCCCTTCTTCCTTATGCATCTCTGACATGTTTACCTTAAACTAATGTTGATACAACAGCTGGTAGCCGTGGTGATAACCTACAGTTCAGAATGTGTTGCAGTCTCCTTCATTATTTTCTAGAATCAAGGCTTTAACGTCTGTTTTTTCAGAGCTGTTTAAATATGTATTTTTATATCATCCCTAATACTTCATAAAAAATCATTCCTCTGCACTTATTTTAATTAAATATTTGCTGGTATCTTCGTGTGTAGCAGTGCTTGACTTGTATTGGATGCTGCAGGAACTATAATAATATAAACATGCTTCCTGAGAGGATGACAGTCTGATGAAGAATGTGGTGTAAATGTTTTTAATGTTTGTGGTTAATTTAAAATTTCCAGGATCAGACATTGAAAACATTATGTTCGACACGATGGTGGGATCGGACCTTGAACTGACCGTGGCTGCTGAATATCGTAGAGCAGAGGATAATGTAACACGATAGATGAGGCTTTGTTTATAGTATGTTAAGGTCCACGTGTTTGGAGTCAAGAAATAATATTTTCCAGCTGGTGCTTTTGTACCTGTCGTCGAAAAAACGCTTCATCTGAGCGAATTCAGAGTTTAAAGGTCAAATGTAGAAAGTGTGTGAGTGTGTACATCTGTGCTTAATGGTACTGCCAAACAGGCATGCTGTGTCCTCACGGCTTTATCTGCTTTATAAGATATTAGTGATGCATTAATGAATTAATAATTCAAGTTTCTGCCTTATTTAAGGGTTATATGGATATATGATGAAGTAGTTTGTTTATTGAAAAACATCTCCATCATTTCTAGTGAAGTGTACTTTTTTATTGAGTCAGGTAATTTTTTTTTCAGTCTGGTTGGGCTGCACGATTCATCCTATCAAAACCGCAGTCTTGATTAAGATCTCTGCGCAATCTGCTTTTTAAAATGAAAATAATTCTGCTGCATTTTCATCAGGGACATCAGCTGCATAAAAATGTGACAATGCGGCGTTACAACATGTAATGCAAAGCAGAGGAAAATGCAGCAAGAGAGAACCGCAAAAAAAAAAAAAACATGTTCAAAGTTTGTGTCATATAAGAGAAAACAAGAGAGTGAAACTGATTGTTTTTATGTTCAGTGTCTGATTCAAAAAGCTGCTTCATTTATGCTAAAAACTATAGCGTTCCCTTTGTGTTGTCTAAAGTTGATGTACCGGTCCTACATCAGGCATCATCACATATTTTCTTTTCTTTTCCCCTGTATCAGGTAAATGACTGCAAAAAACCTTGACATAGTAAAAATAATGATGAGAGACTCGTGATCTCAATTCTAACCAAAAAAAGCTGATTCTCATTTTTTCCAGAATTTTGCAGCCTTACAATCGGGTGTCCTGTCATTATAAAATCTGCGGTGTTTTAGAAGAGCCTATTTCAGTATCACTAGACCTGAGACAAATTTCTGTCATGCTGTGTAACGTCCCTTCCAGCAGTTGCCTCGATGGCCAATTTGTGCGATTCAGATGCTTTTCAAGCATCTTTTTAAATATCCAGAAATAGCTCTCAGTATGTAAACCTGCCAGCAGATGGTGGATAATTTGAAAGTTTTTAAAGTCTTTGCAATTAGGAAACATACGTTCTGTGTGAAACTGTGATCTTTAAGGGGAAGTGGAGGATGTTCGAGGACTGAAAATATTATTTCTTTGAGCTTAGCAGAGGTACAGTGAAATGTTATTTTTTCCTCACAAACAAGGATAGATAATGTCTGATCTTTGTATAATAAGTTATCATTATCTAGTAATAAATATCCATTAGTCATTGATAACTTGAACGCAGGAGCATGGGTATTTGCCATTGTATGCAACTATTCAATAATTCTTCAAGAGAATTCAAGCTTTTAGTATTCTTGCCAGCACTAAAACACTTAATTGAAATTATTATTTGACATGGTTCATTAACAAAACTACCAAGACAACTGGCAAAGCACCAGAGCTTTACTGTCTTAACAGTGGTGAGCCCACTTGGCTTCATGTTGTTTTAGTCAGATCCACAATATCCACAATCTACAATCTCAAAGACTCGTTTTGTGGCCCCTCAACTGACATAATCTTCTATGGTAAAAGCTATCAGGAGACCCTCTCTTCCACATTACTGGTTCCAGAGTCTCATGGACATGCAAAAGCTTTCCCGTTAAGAGTCTGCCAATTCTCGGAGGGAGGGGTATGTGAGCTCTCCCTTTGGGACAGGGTTAGGAGCTCGGTATCGAGTCGTATCTGATCAGATGTCCAGATCAGAGGAGACCCTGCCGACCAAACACATACCCAGGAACACCTGGAGGTTGTGGCTACAATAAAGGATGTCTGGGGTGCTTTGCATAGCCAACTTCTGATTAAACAGACCTAGATATAAAAAAAAATTAAAACGACTTTGTTTAGTGGAATTCAAAACTTGTTTTGTGCAGTTAAAATCTTTGAGTTTTGAGGTTGGAGCAAAGTTTTTACAAACTGAAAAATATAATCCTCATTATATTTCCAAGTGATGCTTATTGGCAACTGCAGCACATAAATAAAAATTTTTTTGGTGCATTCGCACGGAACTGTATCATGTATCCGCAGGAGACCGAGTCGTGTGACTCAGCAGTGACTCAGAGATCAGTCCAAAAGGTCCTGAGATTTTTTTAGCTCTTAAAATAGTCAGCTGCTCTGTGATGCAGAACAGTGAAACATACAAGTGAGCGATATTATTGCTTTTCAAATACTGAGAAAGCTACATTTTTTTAAGCCAAATATAATGACAAACTGAATCGCAAAGCAAATATATTTAGCCTTTTACGTAACCTTTTTTTTTTTTTTTTAGGTCTGCACGCATAAAAAGGTTGATTTGACAAGATGTTTTAAGAGACTTGTCCCTGTTTCAAGTCCTTGTTAGTGCTCTTAAGATGTTGCTGTACATTTGAGCAGTTTTTACATTAAGAACCAGTTCACGATGAATTCAGATGTCTGATGTCTGTTTTTTTTTTTTTTTTAAGTATTTTAATCAGCAACTAGCAACTGCACTTACATGGTTTCCTTTAATCTTATTGTCCAGGATACAGAATATACACTTTTAAGTTGGTTCTCACATGTGTGCTCTTTTTGCCTTTGAGCCTCGTGAGGAGATCATTAGAACAGAGTAACAGAACCAGGACAAGATGTTCTTTGCGGTCTTGGCAGGGAGTCTTTCAGCATTGTGATGTGGACGAGGTCATGGTCATTCTGTCTCATTAAAGGCCTGTCATTTGCTAATTAGAGAGATGGAAGAAGAGGGGAATTATGGAAGAAGGGATGAAAAGCACAGGGACAGATACAGCACGACAAAGTGTGATCAAGTGTCTGATTCACTTTCACATTTACCCAGAGAGGAGGGAGGAGGGGAGCAGACTTGTGGAGCAGTTACATTCAGCCTGGCACAGTGTCAGAATAACAAGATAGAAACGGTAACAGTGGCAAACAGCAGAGCTGCCTAACTAAAAATGTCAGTTTAAGTCAAGTTGATTCTTCTTCTTAATGGTTTTCCAGAATTTTTCTCAGATTAAAAACTTTCCCATATTAATGCAAGTGCAAATTAAGTTATTTCGAAGCTGATTATCCCGGCAGACAAATGAGGCTGCACAGCTGTGCTCGGCTTGACAGCAAGGAGTTCATGGTTTGTTTCCTCCTGCTGAATATCAACTTCTACCTTTCTCTATGGCCATTAGAGGCTGTCTGACTGTCCCTGGCACACCAGGTGTGCTCTGTCTGTTCAAGGCCACATACAGACTGCAGACAGCTTATTAAGGAAGCCAGCCATCGTCCTGATTCGCCTTGTGTCAATAATAGCTAGCATCTCTCCCTCTTCTTCTTCATACATCTTTCCATCTCTTCTTCCCGGCCCTTTTCCTATCTTTCTTTTGTCATTAGGCACAGTAATTGGCCCTTCTTCTGCCTGAAGGCTGTCTCCCTCCACCTCCTTCCCATTGTCTTCTTTGTTATGTCCTCAGGTCTGTTGTTTTGGTTGTGTTACATTTTCTCTGGGAGCTTTATGCCACATGTAGCTGGAGCAGGGCTTATTTGACCGGGCCCTTTGAAAGATGGACTAACGAGATGAGACGCCAGTTACAGTGCCTGACCCGGCAGGATATATTTAGCAGTGGGCACTTGAGGGGTGAGGTGAGGTGATAGCTGAAACCTCCTTGCAACTCAAGCTTTGATAAAACTTAAAATAAGCTTCAGAACTTTTTTTTTTTAACTAAACCCAGCACGTGCACTTTCTACACCTAATGTTTGTATAACACTCAGTAAATGTGCATCATATTACCACTATAGTTTTTAATAAATCATAAAAGTACAAATTTATGATGAGATTAAACAAGCTCACATATTTGTATCATTTGTATTATATAATATCATAAAACTTTTTGTGATAAATTTAAAAAAAAAACTATATGTTTGGACATCATGTTGTAAAATGTATGAGGATTATGCTGTAATATCTTAATCCAGGATAATGCACCGAATAAACTGTGCTGTACAGTGACAACTAGTTGTGGTACATCTAATTAAAGAGCTTCTTCTGCGAAGTGATTAAATATGTATAACAATAACAACAATACAACACCTGCTAAAACTGGGAGTAAAGCATAATGCAGTTATGACTCTTTGCAAAAGAATGCAATTTAAAAAAATTGTCACCCATAATTGTCACCCATAATTAAAATAATTTACCACATCTAATTTAATATCTAATGTCTATCCACATCAAATTTGAAAATTTTGAAATGAATAACTATTATAGATTCAACAGGTGTAGCACCTCAATGATGTCACCATCTCCAACACTCCTAATGAGTTGCGTCGTGCAACTACTCAACTAACCAGTTTGTTTTGTACAAAAGTTCATAAACAAATAGGGCCTTTAATAATGCCCTGTGCATTTCAAAGCAGTTTAGTATTCATTGAAAGTGGTCACATTTGTCTGTGGAATATGTGGTATGTATGTATAGGAGTGGTGCAAGTGTTAAGACCCAAGATTAGGTATTGTGATACTCTTTATCACATATGAACAACCTCATATATGACCTCAGATATAATGTTTGTTTACTCTCAGAGTTGCTAAAGAAGGGGTAGCAACTACAGTTTCTATACTGGCCACGTGACTCCGACAGCCTGTCAGCAGTGTAAGTCTTCTGTCAGTGTTCCCACGGGTCCCAATCAGTCAAGTTTCTGCAGTCACAATATAGACAAGGCATCAGGGCAACAAACGAGCACTGGCGACATTTCAACAAACCGTTGTCTTTATAACGTATCAAGCACTTGAAAGGGTTGGGTTATTATGTGTAATCTGTTTGGCACACCAACATACTGTGAGTGAAAAGGATTAAAAAAAAATAAAAAAAAATATTTTGCACATAAAAGTGGTGGTAGTTTTGCATATGTTTAGATGTCAAGATACTTTTATGAATTTGCCTTGAAACCTTAACAGGCACTTCAGGTCAGAGTGATAAATATGTGATAAAATGGGCTGACTGGCTGTATGCAGGTGGTGGAGACAGTAGAAATAGAATAAAGAGACCGATGCATGACTTAGAGGTTAGAAAACAGTAGTAGTTGTGTTGTTAGAAGTAGTGGTGATCAAGTGTACTAACAGTTGTGGCATTAGAAGTAGTTGTCGTAGTGTTGTTCTTGTTTGTGGCAGTAATGCAACTACAGTTGTGCAGATGCAAACTTCTTGGTATCATACTGCTGGTGGAATATTGTTATTAACCTTCTTATTAACCCTTTTGTTTTCATATCCTTTCAACTGTTTCCTGCCTATTACCTGCAAGTCTCTCTTCTCCCCAGTTCACCCAATGTGTTTGTCTCTCCCCTGTTGCCCTGAAAAGTCTGTGTCTGTTCTGTTGGATCTCCTGTTCCAGTTCATTACCCAACCTCCCTTCACAATGACCCACGCATCCTTCCAGAGCCTGTGGCCAGTCTGAGAGCCAGTCACTGCAGTCCAGTCTTTTACTTACTGGACAATGGTAAGAGGAGGGATGTTTTACGGATCTCAGCCTCTTCGTGGACACCTGCTTGTGTTTATTTTTCATTGTGTGGCAATAATGTAACAAGCAAGGAAGATAGATGGATTCGTTTTTGGGGAGGTAGTTGGTTCAATGTTGCACCTTGCATGCTCAACTCTGCTTCCACACTGTGAGCAACACTGTCAGCAAGATACTGGAAGTTTATTCATTCCTATCATATGTACAGAAAAGGGAAACGTCGGTTATTCATTTAAAATTGTTTGCTTTTAAATAAGGCTGGCTGTGGAATAATCTTACCTGGTCACTGACCATTACAAGCTAAAGTGATTTTTTTATTTTATTTTTTCCCCTGTTTAATAAAAAACAGATTTCCATGGCTAGTGCAAATGGTGGATGCGAGAGAAGTTGATAACAGTCATTTAAAAGCTAATTGTTAGGGTTGATATAAAATTTAAAGGCAAACATCCCGACTTACATGATATTTTGAATACGAATAACACAACGGAGTGCACAGGTGGGAAGAGGGTTCTTTTCTTTGTTGCTTCACTGGTGACACTAATGTAAAAGTACTTAAATTGCAATGCTGGAAGAACTGCAGAAGCCGGGGGAAGTGCTCACCACAAAATGATTGTGAATATTTCAAAATTCATTTCAACATCTATTCTTCAAAATCGCTTGCAGTTCTCAATGCAAATGCCATCGGACCCTCTCTCACCTCGATCGGTCACAACAGGATGACCCATCAAACAAGTTGCTTGCAGTGTAAACAAGCTGACAGGGGCTGTGTTTGTAGGCGTAGACTGTCTGCGGCTGCTTTGTCCATGTGTTCCATGCTTTGTGCAGATGACTGCTGGTGGTGCATTGTGTCTCTCTGCCCCAGCCGCGGGGGGCGGAGGGTAGACGTTGTGATGTTTGTTGTATGTACCGGATCTGGGCTTTTGACCTTGGATCCTTCATTCAGCTATGCTGTGAGGCTGGCGTGCCTAGGGAGAAGGAGGGGTTGTATTCCATACTTCTCCTCACTCGTCAATGCCTCTCGTGCTTCATTTTCTGTGACATTAATCATTGCGCCTCCATTGGAACCACTTATCCGTGCCACTGAAAGGCAACATGCTCCTTTACCTGTGACACTGTGTCTCTTTCACCATCTCGTTCTGACTTTGTGTCGATAAACCCACAATCTTATCATATCGTCCTCTTTGCTTACATTCATTATTGTCTCGTCTCCAACTAACTGCATGGTTTCCACTCTGTAGCCGTTTGCGGCGCTGATGGATATGACTTCAGCTTGCTTTGTTTGTTTATCAGTGTATCCGCGTTTTAGTCCTACATCAGCCTCCTTTGGGATGTCAGCACTCCACACATTACTGTAATTCAGTCAAATAGCATTTCCTATACAAACCTAATAATAATATTTCCATCCTCTTTTTCGTGGCTTTTTGCCTTTACTGGATATCATCACTGGAGATACAGACAGGAAAAAAGGAAAAGAGAGTTGGGGTTGACACACAACAAAGATGTGGACAGATAGGAGTAGAATGGTAGACATTGTGGTTATGTGGTACAACGTGATATCATGCCTAAGTATGCAATACACCCATCAGTGCACATGAAAATACTGTATTAGCATCACGTTTTGCCTTACCTAGGGGGGAATAGTAAGGTGCCTTTGGGGTTCCCACCAAAAACCACATGGTTAGGTTTAGAAAAGATCCTTGGGTTTATTGTGACACAGTCGCAATTTGGTTAGACAAAGGTTGAGCAACAAAACTAACCTGAGTTAAAATAAGTCATTTTACGGATGAAACGTTACATCACGTGAGTTACGTAACATATGTTACATGAGTTAAATATGCTACGTTATGTATGTAACTTATGTTACTTAAAGAAGAAATCCACATTGACCTTTGCTTTAACGTTAAGGCTCAAACACCTTTCATCTGTGTGAAAGTCCTTTAACGCAACTTAAAGTCCTTTTTTTTTTTTTTTTTTATCTAACCACTGCTGACCTCCCCTGTCACACTTTGTGCTTCGTCACATGACCCCCGTCACGTGACCTTCTTCTACGACCCTGGTCATACACGCGTGTACTTTTCAAGCCTAGGCGAAGCAAACCGTGACACTGACACCGTGTTGTGTAGTGGGCTGACGGGTGTATTACACACTTTGGCGTGATACTGAGCTATGTGCTGAGAGCATTAACCATTAGTCCACCGTGGCGCCTGCTTTTCCTCAACGGTATTTTTGTGATCTTATTTGTGCTTGTTGCCTGTATGGAAAGATACAATATTTGTGAGCAGGACATTCTGATTGACATTTAAACATTGCTTTTTCCCTCAGGCAAATCTTGAATCTTTCCAGAGACAAAGTGGGAGCCTACGGGGTCATAAACACAACTATAAAAAATGCCACTCGCTGCTGAATAAAATGTCAAAAATACATTGTTTTGCGTCGGGAACAGCTGTGTCTGAATTATGGAGTGATGAACAGAGTGCTGAGATCACAAAGGTGGTCATAACAACATAAACTGTTGCCATATGTGTTTTAAAATTGTCACATAAGCAACTTAACATACAAGACTTGGGGTAAACAGTGAAACAGATGCATATAAATGATTGTATAGCACAGAAATGTGTTGCGTAATGTGATTTTTTTTTTTTTTCCATATTTTGACAAATGTTAACCGACCACAGTCAGCATATAGGTTCAGTGAGCATGTAGCAAAAAGTGGTACTGTAGTTAAATACCAGCAGTAATGAATGGGAATACATGCAGTGTTTATTTGGTTATTGTTCATTTCACAATGAGCAACCCTTTGGCTCCTCAGTTCAGTTCCACCTGTTGATTTTGATTAAAATACATTTTATGAAGTGTTAATGCAGCCACTGAGCTATTAAACAGGGGACCCATCTGTGTGTAATATGTTTATTATGGGAACACTTTTCCTGTCATTGTGTCTCTAACACTGCACAGTTTTTAGGGTTGCAGCAGCATCTGGTCACTACCGTTTGTTATGAACAGCACACAGAGCTCATCTATTATCTCATTAGCAACACTAATCCAAAAGGCCGTGCTTCTTCCTGGAACTAAATGGAAACAGAACTTAATTGATTAAGAAATTCAATTAGAGCATTAAACTACCGCTATTTCCTATGCAATTAAATACATTTTCGATACTATGTATAAATATGAATAATATAGTGTTATGTTAAATAAAATTAAAATTCTTTCCTCAGCCTCCAGTAGCCCTCAAGTCCTCAACTATACTCTTCTTCTGTGGTACCTGATGGCAGAAGGTTTGAAACCTGAGTCAATAACTTTTTAAAGGAATCCCTCTCTGATTCCTTTGATAAATTTCCCAGATCTAAAGTATTATTGACCATAATTATAAGGAGTAAAAAAAAAAATCCCTGGTCATGCCGTTTTCTTCGTGGTCATGAAACTTATCAGGTGCCATGTAAGCACCATCCTTTTGTCTTCCCCATGTCAAGTAAATCATTCAGCACAAAGAAACAATGAAATATTGCCTTCTTTTGGAGGTGGAAACTGACTCATAACACCTCAAGTTCGACCTTTGCAGTCTTCTACTTACTGCAAAATGCTTGCAAAATGTTTTATCAAGTTATTTTGGTTGCCTCCAGTGTCTGACTGTGATGTTTGTATTGACACCTTGTGGTGGTGTCAGCCTCTTTATTTGTGCTTCCATGTCAGACATCCCAGGCCTCAGAAAATCAGATTTTATACTGACATTTAAACAGAACAAAAAATAATTCAAAACTGACTTCTGACTCAGACTCAAGTTTGACATTCAGAGCAAATGTTTGTTTTTCTTGCCTGCTTTGTTGCAGCTCAACAAGATAACGGGCCTAAGTTGTAAGAAATACTATGCCAACTCATTAAATAATCAACAAAAGACAACACCTGCTTCATGTGAGAAATAATTTAGTCCACTGGACAAGTTTTTGACACTGACTTGGTAACTGAGTCTCACTGATTTTGTAGAAAAAGCCGGGAACACTGGCCTGGGACAACAATGGAGCATGCATTTTGAAATATGCCTGCCGCGTCCAACTGCACCGATTTGCATGTTCTGATTCTTTGTTCATTTGAGTGAATTCCATTTTGTTTGATTTAAGTTTTTTTGCACTTTAATTTGTCATTGTTTGACCTAGATTACAGATTTTTTTTATGATTTATTATTATTTTTTATGATTTATTACTTTTTATTTGAAGGGATTAACTGGTGCTTTGTTTCCTATTCTTTTGTTTCAGTAAAGGGACCCGGCAGAAAGTTAAGTCTGCCAACAGATCTTAAGACTGATCTTGGTACGGTAGGCGAAAGCCAGCAGTTTTCACTTGATTTCCTTTGAGTCATTTAGTTTCTGCCTTTGTCATGGTTTCTAGGCTTTTATGTTGCATTAGAAGTTGTTGTTTTTTAAATTCTCACTCAAACTTTCTTCTTTCAGTTTCCTTGTCACTCTCTCCTCCTGTTTAACCAGCCCATGAAACTGTCGGCCTGAAGTGTTCGTCCATTTTGCCCCGTTAATGTATTTTGATTTGATTTAAATCGTCTCTATATGTTTCTTCTACATTTTGCAAGTGTTTATAAAGGTGATTTGTAACTCATGCCCATATTTAAATGTGAGGCTTTCTAACGCTTTACCATG
Source organism: Brachyistius frenatus (assembly GCF_029030835.1). Taxonomy (NCBI): domain Eukaryota; kingdom Metazoa; phylum Chordata; class Actinopteri; family Embiotocidae; genus Brachyistius; species Brachyistius frenatus. The sequence goes on from NW_027210626.1 coordinate 4,096,108, forward strand.
ATTGGACCATCCTCTGATTTTATGCAATCTTTCCTCCATTGACAGCCTTGCTCTGCAGTATTGGATCACTCGCTACCTCTCATCATAACTGGATCATTTCTCTCTTAAACAGTCTTTCCTCCATTTTTACTGGACCATCTGAGAGTCCCCCCCATACATCTCTAACTGCTACATACACATCACAGTCTCAGGTTTCCCTTTGCTTCTTCTTCTGCAGTGTTACACATACTGTCCCCTCTAAAAACCTCTGCTTCTTTAGGACAAAATGTGCCAGTGCCTACTTATTTCTGTGACTTACCTCATTCACTGCCTTTTTTTCATTTGGCAGGTATCAAAGTGCTTGGTTTTTTTTAGGACATTATAAACTACATTTATAAAATTATACCTAGAAGAGAATTATTTGGTTGCCTCATCACACATTTAGTAACATACAGAAAGTGTTTTAATCTCATTAAATGTCTTGTGAGGTGCAAACATGCCCCTGAACGATGTATGCTGTCAGTTAAAGGGGTAAAAATTAATATTTAGTAATCCTCTACCTCGTTAAAAGCTACAACATAAACCTCTCTGCGGCTCTGGGTAACAAAATATTTTGTCGGAACAGTCTGTTACTGAGAATATTATTTGTGTGTGTGTGTGTGTGTGTGTGTGTGTGTGTGTGTGTGTGTGTGTGTGTGTGTGTGTGTGTGTGTGTGTGTGTGTGTGTGTGTGTGTGTGTGTGTGTGTGTGTGTGTGTGTGTGTGTGTGTGTGTGTGTGTGTCGCTCTACGTCTGTGCGGCACATGAGGATATGTGCCGTAATCTGTGTGGTGGGGAAGTGTGCACGGCCGAGTATACAGTGCCATTCTTTTTGCTATGCACCAGTTTCCTTCAGAACATTTCGGGGCAAATGACTGATTCACTGCGTCTCTGTGAAATTCGCAACCACAAAACATAAAGTCGGATACACACAGCAGCGTCGTCATGCGGCTTCCGCATTAGTCGGCACAATATTACCTGCAGTTTTCAGTCGCTGCGCTGCCTCGGTCCGTCCTGCTGTGAAACTGGGTGAGTGTTGCACACGGACTGGGTGGCACCCTGGAGTTTTTCATCTTCACTTTGAAATTTAATCATTTGTGCTTTAACCAGCTGAAGTGGAAACCAGTTTTGACATGACAGACATGTAATCAGTGCCAAAGACTACGAGGATAGTGAAAAGGGCGCATTGTCCTGTTTTTTATTTTATTTTATTTTTGTATTAACATAATGCTGTTTATCCTCATGCTTCATGCCTATAAAAGAATTTTAAAGAGGAAAGAAAATAAAACAAATGGAAAGCCTCAATCAGACCTTCCTGTCAACCACGAATGCTTTTAACCTTGGTTTTACTGCAAGGATGTCATTAAAGAAAAGGGCACTGCATTTATTTACTCATCTCTAAAGACAAGTGAGAGTGCCCAGACATAGGTCATTAAAGCTGGTAATTACAGCTGTCTTAGCAGCTTTTCTGTCAAACTGATGCGCAACAAAAAGCAGTAGACTGCACTCCACAAAGTCTGCTTTTCTTTTGTTTTTTTTGTTGCGTTAATAAGGTCTGGTTCTAAACAAATTATTTTGCTCACACATTCTCACTCCCAGAAGTACACTACATTAAAGTGAGGACTTCCAATGGCCCCTGAGGAGAGGCCCTGTAAAGCCACCACTCCGGAAAGTAACACGTGTTTTCATGTCAGCACCATCGGATGACGGTGTAGCCCGACCAAATACATTTAGTGCTAATTTGCATTATAATAAAAGAGCAGATATTTTGAGTTTTTGTATACTTTCATATTGCTTTGATCTTCACTTGTAGCTTTGCCAGTAATGGTATAAAGCTTCTGGCATGAATAGAAATAAACAGAATATGCTAAAAACAGGGTTTTCTAACAATTCACAAAGATGAAAAGACACAAAGTGGAGATGAAACAAGCCATTTGTTTATGTTTCTTTTCTTTTTTTTTCATATCTTTATCCTGACACAGACTGGATGAAGCTGCACAATTTGCCTCTGCATTTAACTTTCTTTTGCTGCAGCAACTCTTTCTCCTCCCTGCACATACTTACTCCAAAACACTCTTTAAACCTTTGTCAATCACTCTCACCTCTCCCCTCACAATCATCTTACTAATTGACAATCAGATTTTCAACATCAGCTTGCTCCTCTTACACTAAAAAAATATCCATCTTCTTAGGTCATGTGGTCCAATAATGACTGGAAGTTTTAAATCTGCATTATCCCACATTACGCTGAGAAAATATAATCTATTTCCTTGGAACAGACACATAAAACTCTCTCCCTTCACTGTCCGATTTTCCGACCTTGTTCTGATTTCACTGCTCATTATTAGACCAAATGACTTATGAATATGGATATTACGGCAGTGGATTAGAACATGTTTGAAAGTTTGATTATTTCCCTCTTTCTGTTGTTTGCTAATGCTTTGCCGTTGTTACAGATCATGTCAATGGACATTGCACTAGCCCCACCTCTCAGCCCTGCTCGGCGGGGAAGCCTCGCATACCGATGGGTCCGGAGGGGCCACGGCTTACCCGCAGAGGCCCTGGCCGACCACCCTTCCGCAAGGCCCAGTCCGCTGCTTGCATGGAGATCTCTTTGCCTGTGTCCCACACTGAAGGTGTGTGCTTGTGTTCCCAGACCTCCATCCCTTAACCCTCTATAACATACCTTCCCCTTTCAAAAAGTGCATGCCGTCCTCTCACCCTGGGGTAAGTGCATTAAGGCCTGGCACATAGTTAACACAAGGCAAGCACATGCTAATGCAAGTTAGCAACATAAAACCTGAAATCCTGGCGCAGGGTAAACGGATGAGTGAAAACACGGAACAGTTAACGTAACATTCATTATAAACATCTCATTATCGACTGTTTGCTCAAACAGTGATCGTCTAATTATAGCTTAGCAACCATAACTAGGCCCTGCGGGACTGTCGAGCTTTTAGATAAGCTTACATGATGAAGAGGTGTCTCTGCCGTTGTTGTGGTAAAAATGACATCCACAATCTTAGGAGTCTTAGAGGGTAGCGTCTTTTACAAAAAAAAAACTGAACAAAACACCAACAGGCAGACCATTTCATATTTAAGTCTGCTACAGCTTATTAAATACTCTAGCACTGTTATCAACCAAATCATGGAGGTAATGTTAGTTAAAGTAGCTCGCAGAAATTACTGAGAATTTTGCATTCAAAATTCTCATTTTAGTACAAGTCTACTGAACCGTGAGACATCAGCCAAATACATTGTCTTCAACTAAATCATGGAGCTAATGTTAGTTAAAGTAGCAAGCACAAATGACTAAGAATTTTGAATGGTAAGTCTGCCACCATTGTCATTTTTGTAATGCTAGAGCAGGAAGCTTGATTTAAAAACTGTAACAGTAATTAAGGGGCGGAGCTTAGCAAATGTGTATTTTTTTTTTGTATATCCTCCAAAATGTAAACAGTTATTACAAAGTATTTCCATACAAAATATATATTTTAATAAAACATGCGTTAGCTGGGTAGCTGGGGATCAAGACAGCAGTGACCAAAGGAATATGATGGTAACTACAGCTGCTTTATATTCACACCAGCAGTAACTGCTTTTCATTTGCATATCATATATATCTGCAGCTTGCATTAGCATCACCTTACAACATTTGGACTGCAGGTTCTGCTTCTTTTTAATGCAAGAAACAGCCCTTGCATTGTGTCCCTGAAAACTGTTGCTTGTGTCGACTATGTCCCAGGCCTGAAGGTTGATGCAGTACTGAGTGACTTAATCAATTGATTTTTACTTTTATTCTTGTTGTTTTTTACTTCTGCATCAAAACGGCATCTATTTACCTCTTTGCGGTTGAAATGGATGCGACCATAGCTTTACCATCAATCCCCATAGTATGGCGAAGTTAAATGCCTGTTTCTCTCTCCGTTTTTCTTCCTCTTTTCATAAATAGATTCTAGTTGTTTTGTTTTTAAAAATAAGGTAATAGATACTCGAGGTTAATGAAGTGTGGCCACACCTCCTGACTTTCTCATAATCCACAAAACTTTGAGCCTAGGAAGCATTTCATGAATCTATATTTGTTTCTTTAAGTTCATCCAATTCCACATCCTCATTGTTTTATTTCCAATAACCCTTTTCAGCATTCATATCGATAAAAAAAAAAAAAAAAAAGAATTTAAAAAAAAAAAAAAAAGGGGGGGGGGGCAATAATACAATTCGCATTCTGGCATTTTGACATTTTCTTTGACAAATTTTACATATTTATTTCTTCCATTTCGAACTTCCTTTTATTCACACTCTGACTTTTAATTTACACCACCTAAATTTGGATTGACCCAACACAGGATTCATATCCCCATGGTCAATGTGGAAATGTGTGTGTACAGAAAGGGAATGTGTTTGTGGGTATATAAATATGTTTCTCTGTGTTCATGTGCGTGCAATGTTAAAAGCTCTTTCTGTGCTTTTATAGTGATTTCTAGATTGTTATTTCAAGATTATCACCAGTTAATTTGAATTAAGACAAACATCTAAAGGCTTTAATAAAAAAGGCTTTATTCTTTCTTATTTCAAAAATGTTATACATCAGTCCAAACCCCAAGATTATGTTACTGTTTTAATCTTGCTGTTAGCTATATTTTTCCAGTTTTCCCTTAAACAACAACTGACAGCCAAACAAAAGCAGAAAAACAGATAGACAAAAGTGCTGCCAAATAATGACATAAAATGACACTCCCAGCAGTGCCATTTTGAGATATTGACCTCAGAGCTGACAGACAAATGGCTTTTTCCACGATTGTACAGCATCATTTAATTACATCTTATGTAGGAATCCTTGCACAGAGTCTGTCACTGCCAGGCGATAGACATCAAGACACCAATGGAGGACATCTATTGACTTTGAATAAACAACATCCTCCTACTCAGGCAAATATATATATATATATATATATAATATATATATATATATATATTTTTATATATTAACAGGACTGCTGGCATTGCCCTGTCATGTTGAATATTTTATTTATCTGTCCTGCTCTTGAAACTATGTTTTCATCAGGTTAAAAAAAAAAAACCCAGCTCAATCTGCTTGTTCAGCTGCATTTTTAACCTTTGCAGTTATTCACACGCGCAGTGATGATGTTTTGGAAGTGCTAAAAATAAAAGCGAGGGTGGCAGACACTGTCCAAAGAGACCAGGTTTTGGGGATAATATTTAAGTGGGAGATCCAGAAGAACTGACTGAATGACGACTGTCCCTGCTGGCACAGAAGTTGTTCAACACTGCAGTGCTCTAATTTAAAAAAAAGAAGAAGTGTGGAGCAGTTTGTCGTGCAGACTAGAAGGACATTGTCTGTGAGCAAATTTACATGTATGTCAGTCAAATCTTCACAATGATCATAGAAACCTGGCTCACCACTAACACTGCTCTGTTTTCAAATTGTGTTGACACTTTATATGCACTCTTGCCCTTAAGGAGAGTGCACCTCCGGAGAGCTCTGGATTTGCAGGTCCCTCACTCACGGTCCACTCAGGGTACCATGTATTTGTTTTCAGTTAGGGCTTTTTAAGTTTACCCGGAAGTTAGCTCATGGCAGGCTCATCGCTCCCTTGGAGACTCATCATTGTGACAGTTCCCAAAATGTCAGAGCTACTGCAGCCACCCTGCATGAACATCAGAGAAAAAGTAACAGCAACTGTTGGCAGATGAGAGTAAGATCATGTTTCTGAATCACATTTATGCTGTGCTGTAAAGTTTTTTATTTTGGGCTCAGCTCCTATTTATTACTATTGTACAAACCGTACAGACATCCTTGTTTAACTTTAAGTAAAAACAAAAAAACATGCAGTGCTGTTTGTTGAGTCACAGCTGACCCTTTTACATCAACTCTGCAATTAGTTTCACGCTGCCATCTTCATCCACCTCATTATACAGCCATGACCTGGAACCAAGTGGGAAGCACTTTTCATTAGCATCAGATGAATGTTTTATTAAAGCCACTGCCTGGGCTACAGGTGCATTATCAACCAGACCAATGCAGACAAAAGTGGAAGTCTCTCTTTTCCACACTTGATTTAATGTGTCTATGACCTCTGGACATTTCCCTAACAAACTCATTGACAGAAATGTTGTAGTCTTGTAGGTTTTGACACCCTTAGCATGGCCATGTTACCCAGATTTCCCTGACAACCTGGAAATTATCAAATGATTACTAAACTCAAACTTGGCCTGATTTATCATTTAACACACTGTCAGATCTCCAGTTAATAAAGGCTTTACCTAAAACTGAAGGCAGAATTAAAAAAAAAAAAAAAGCCATTGAAATAAATTAAACTAAAAAATAACTGTTAGTGAAGTCCTATTTTTTTTTTAACTAGAGTGCCTTGTTTCACTACAAGCTACCAGAGAATAAAAAGAGTTTTACAGATACTGTCTGACAAGAAGCATAACCACCTTTCCTCTGTATGCCGCAGCAGTAGACAGTGTCCTCCTGCTCACTCAGTAGTGAAATGTCATTTAAAAATGGGGCTCGAGCTTTAATTAACAACAGTGGCCATCGCAGTATCCAGCATTGGACATGACATGACAAGAAGGTCCCTTATCTTTTCTGCATTTCTGTGCACAAAAAGGTTGTTACGAACTCTGGGGTGGAGAGGAAAAACTTTATTCTCTGTTGTCATAGTTGTTTTTTAAGTACATACCATGTGCACCCAAAAGCATGTAACAGATCAAACACCACTCCACAATTATTATTCTTTGCACTCCTTATATGTTTGGGATACCACCTGTAATTACAAGGAGCAAAAATGTTATTTTAAATGACATAAATTCCTCAGTCAAATATTAGAAACTGTGACTCGATTAAATTGATTTCCATCTTCTAGCTGGAAACACAAAAGAAAATACAGGACAACAACTTAGTCTGTTTTATATTTTTTTGATTTATAATCTATAAATTAAGGATAAATAAGGTAATTAATGATATTGGGATATGATTAACATGTAAATGACCAAAAACAAAATACAAGGATTTGTTGATGGAAGAAAAACATGAATGTAGGAAAGGTTGGGAGTATAACTAATACCAATAATACATTAAGATCAAAGGGGCTATTTTGACATAATTAGCTGATAAATAGTTGCCTACTTGAAATGTCTGGAGTACTGATGACCAACAGCACAATAAGAAGGCCTGATTAATTATAAGAGAAACAAACAAAAGATTGCATGATTTCTAATGCAATGAATACAAAAGCAAAAATTCCCCAATAATCTTCAAATCAGTCAGTAATAGTTAATTCCTCTGGGTGGAAAAATATACAGTATATATCACTGAGGTATGTTCTGTAGTCAAAGTAATTTACAATCTGTTATCTATTGAGTCTTTCAGCTGCAGAAACCAGAGGAGAGAAAAAGCAAGACAAGTCCTAAAAGTAGTTGTCTGCATATTTGTCTTGTTGACAAAGAATTCACCAACACTTTCATTTATTTTGGTATAAGTGTCAGTTTGTAATAAGTAGTCCCTACCAATAAAAGATAAAGTCCCAGCATGTTCCTGTGATAAAATAAACTTTTATTTCCACCCTGTTGGAAATTTGTCAGGAATGTTTTCTCACTCCACGAGCCCACAGATGGGTTGTAAAAGTTCTGTAAGAAAACAACTATAATCACAAAATGAAGGTGTGTTTGGTTGTGTTCATCATGGAGGGAACAGTTTTATTGGGGTGTTCTTGTCTGTAGACAATTGTGGGGCGCCCTCAGTTTGACCTGCTAACAGGAAATCCTGAAACATGAACACTTCAATTATAATATATATATATATATAATACCTCATGACATTAAATTGATTCTTCTGTTTGTTTGTTTTTAAAGAATCTGCGGCTATTTAGTTTCAGCACTTTTGTTTGCTAAGTCATTCGAGTGTGTTTCCTCCTTTGGCAAATTCTGAAATATCAAAATGTCAACTTGGCGCACTAGAGATGACTGTAGTCTCTTTGATGTACTCTAGCTGTACTGTCATACAGTGATCTGTATGCCTAATATACTGTATGCCTTACTGAGAGCATGAGTAAACAATTTGAAAGAATCGAGAATAGCCACAGCTTAGAGCAGCAATAACGTGCGTTTATCATGTGTGAATAGTCACTATCCTCATCAAACCCTTTATATATTTTCTATCTACTGTCTACCTTCACACTGTTGTTTATCAGTTGCATTGGGTTACCACAGTGAAGAGCCAGCAGGATCACTGAAATAATTAAAGGTCAACAAGCAGTGCGAGAGATGAGGGCGATGTTAATGAGGCCTGCATGCTGGGCAAGGAGACAGAGAAGGGAAATGGCAGGCGAAGCCACACTCAACGTAAACATTTCCATACCTTCCATCTGGTTAGGTAAAAGACCGGTTAAATATTAAAGATACGACTGTGCGAGGCTGTTAAATTTGACATTTAGACATGGAAATTAAATTGGACGTGTTAGCAGTTGATTTGTAGTTGTAGAGGGAGGAGGTGTTGTTTCCTGAGTGTAACACACATACCACATTATAGTCTCTCATAGTCTACAAATTTCACAAATAAAAGAGACAATAACGAGGTGACTCAGCAACTACCTGACAAGATGCTGAAGAAGCTTTCAGAAGACACTGAAGTCGACACACACACACACACACACACACACACACACACACACACAGCTATGTTTAAATGCAAGACAGAAAAAAAACAAATGCAGAAGCAGCAGGCCTTTAAGAAGTTCCTGTTGGTGCTCTAAAATTGTTTACTTACTCATCTTATTTGTTAAAAAAAATGTAAACAGTTTGATCAATTTGTCTATATTTGTTAAAACACAACTTGGCGCCAGCTAAGTTCACAGTCATTGGTGGTACATGAATGTGAAATAGGAGTTAAGCATAGTCTCCAGGTGTCTGTCTTTGTCTCTCTGAAATGTGTGTGAGTGTACATGCACGCACCGCTGTAGAAAATCTAGCACTTTGTCTGTCTCACCACTTCAGATTGTCTGCCTTCCCTTATCACCTCCCTGACACCGCTTCGCCTGCCTCTAGCTCTCTGTAAGGGCCCCCAGGGGTCCCTGTGTCCTGTCAGAGTACCACTGAGCCTGACTTTCATTAGCCAGCACCCCACAGGCTCTGTCACACTGCGTAAACACACCCCAGCGACACGCAGCAGAACCGAGCTGCTGCCACCCAGACTCGTAGCAGAAGGCTGTTTTAGTCTTTCTTGGTTGCCAGCAGCATTGTACAGCATTGTTATCAAGATATCAGAATTTTGACAGAAATTATCAAAATATATGGAAGTGAATCCAACACCGAAAAAAAAAAAATCCAGAATTGCTTCATTCTTGACATCCTCGTCTATGTACCGCGTTGAGTTTTTCTTGTCAGTTTTGTGTGAAATTGGTTATGTACCTGAATCCTAGTCTTTGTTTTGTACCCATGCACACTGGTGGTAGTATCAAAGAAAGCCCCAATCAAAATGTTGCTTGTCGTGCAACAGTGCCGTACAGTGGCTCTTCATCGGACACACTGGACTGCATGTAGGGATGGTGCATCAGAGGAGGCGTAGAAACCTGCTACTCCTGCCAGCAGTGTTTAGTGTAGCAGATGGTGCTGAAAAGGGGGTTCAGAGAGAAGATGGATATGCGAGTAAAGGTTGTGTGGCCACCAGAAACATAGCCGAGCAGCCTCTTATTTCAGCGGCACTCTCTCTGTCTGTGTATATATTTGAAGCGATCTCCACGCTCAGCTGCATCTTTCTCTCTCTCCTCTCTGTCATTCTCTGGTACTGCTGTTCATCTGTCCGTCTCGTCTGTTTCCTGGCTCGGTATGTGCGTACGTGTGTGCATTTGTCTCTCTGGGTCATGGCGGGGTGGGGTTTGTTCTACCGGGTTCATGTTGTGGGGGATAAAGTAGGGCATGCATCCAGGAGGGCAATGCTTCAGCAGTTACACGGAGTCACTATGTACTCCCACGACGAGCACCACACCACCACCTCCTACTGCTGGAGTGAGAGAGGTAAGGGGGCTTCGGCCACACAAACCCATCCAACTGCTGTCCTGCTGACTAGTTTACGTTCGTCCGTCCATCAGTCAGAATGTCAGTCCGTCTTGTGGCCTTGTGTCATTTAAAACATGCCTAGAAGTGCCTGTTTTCTGTTTTTCTTGGAAGGACAAGGAGTCGCGTGATGACATCTTTTTTTTACAGTAACACACTGTACATCCAGCAAGGCCTTACGCATACTTGATGTCTTTTTTTTCTGTTTGTTTTATTTAACAGGGAGAGTGCAGGTATAAATTGTGACATGTGGATAATTGATTCAAGAGATATAATGTATACAAACTCGCTAAAGCTAATTCTTTTCCCTTTTTAGGCTTTTATAACTGTTCAAACTATCAGACACATGAATTGATCAAATAGAATTATTTCTAAAAGTGCTTAAAAGTGTTGCTCAAAAATACCTCCATTAAGCATCTTTAGCAGATTAGTTAATCTAAGCTTCACATCTGCACACCAGGCTTTGCCCATCTGCAGTCGATGTTACATAAAGTCTTCACTTTGTGTAATATTAGGCCGGGAACGCGGTCCTGCACATTTTCTGGCTCTGAATTATTCAGAAATGCAGCAATACAGAAATAGGAGGCTTTAAGTACACAATGGAGGACCTGAATGGGCAGCACTCAAATCTAGTGAATTTGGTGCAACTGACTGTGTGTGTGTGTGTGTGTGTGTGTGTGTGTGTGTGTGTGTGTGTGTGTGTGTGTGTGTGTGTGTGTGTGTGTGTGTGTGTGTGTGTGTGTGTGTGTGTGTGTGTGTGTGTGTGTGTGTGTGTGTGTGTGTGTGTGTGTGTGTGTGTGTCACTAAGCAGAATATTGTCAGTGAATAAAACTAGAGCAGGCTCAATAAACTAAGACATAAGTGTGTGTATGTGTGTATATACACAGGTTGTGGTGTGAAAATATGTTCCTGTCCAGCTGTCTCTTTGTAATGATTGATGACTTTGTTTCTCAGTGTACCACATCTATTCAGTAGTATATTTGTTGCAGTGTTTTACATCAGACACAATCTGCAGACAAGCCATGTTTAACTTTAAAAATGTTATTCACTTCTTATCACTCTCTCCTTACTGTACATTTTTTTTCTTTTTAACTGCTTGTCCTCTTACACTTCCATTCTTTCTTCTCTTTCACCATGTTGCTGCTCTCTTCCATCACTCTTTTACTGTTTCCATAAATTTCTACCCTTCAACACTTTCCTCTTTTTTTTTTCTCTCGCCTTCTCTTCTTTTGTCATTACTTCACGTCTGTGTCCTCTTGCATTGTTTCTGCCTCCACCATGCTTCTGTGTTTTTGGCGGGTGCTGCTGTAGAGAGTCGTGAAAACTCCTTCAGCCGCTCGCGCAGCTCCAGCGTGTCCAGCATTGACCGGGACACCAAAGAGGCCATCACCACACTGCAGTTTGGAGAGTCCTATGGGCGCAAGAGTGATGCACATCCCACCCCGTGTCTGTGGGTGGGCACGAGCTTAGGCGTGGCCCTGCTCATCCCAATGTCCATTCCCACCGACCATGAGGAGAGGATGGAGGAAGCTGTTACCATTGGCCCCAGCGGTGAGTACCAGTGAGACTGGTGCTGTGTTCCAAATGACCCACTTCCCTAAGTATACTAACAAATAGTGCTCTGCCATGTCAGGACTCTTACTTATGTAGTACTTGAATTTTGACTGAGTAGTGCTGTTTCAAATCGCCATCCGCACAAATATGCACTGACCGGAAATACAGCATGTGAACACATCACCCGCCAAAATATCTGCAGCTTTGATTATTTTGCCAGAAATCAACGTGTTTTTGTGCCCTTCGTTTAACACACTCATTAAATACACTGATGACTTCTGTCCACCAGCAGTCGTGAAAAAGAAACACTTTTGTGTGGTGACTTCAGAAACGGTGGTGGCTTACTCGGAGGTCTTGATTTGAAAATTCTCCACATCAGTAGTCCCGCCCATAACTCAAAATAAATACAACAGATAACCGCTAAAATATATCAGAGGTTATTCCAGTAGAAAACACTTTCCACCCTAAATTCCATTAATTAACATATAAAAGGGTTTAAAACAGTTTTCAGCTTTGTCACCAACAAAAAAGACAAAGATGTCAAAAATGTTTAATAAAGGCATTAAGAACCACAAAATAAAATCTGAATATATTGTACATTTTATTGTTATTATAATCTTAGTTGCATTCTAAAACTATTAACTCTGTATAATGGCAAGCCATAAACCTACTTTTACTCTGTTGAATTTTCATTTCAGAAACTTTTATTGAATATTTGTTTGCTCACCTCTGGCTTTGACGCTGTTAAAAGAGGTTTTATGCTCCACATGACAGACAAACAAATCCCTATGTGCCTTGTTAATGTTTGAATGCACTCGCCTGGAAATATAATAAATGGACTATACCGCTGGACAATAATTTTTTTGTTTAATGGTTTGTGATGTAACTTGCACAGCAGGATTTAATGGAAATGAAGTGGGAATTAAATGGAGCCTTATTAACTGCTGGCCTGACTCAAAGCTGTGATCACTTTCATCAGTACAAAATGCCCAGATTACATTTGTTCACCTCATCTTTAAGTACTTTGCATTTGACAAAGACTCGATAAACTTTTGACCACATTAAATCATTTTTCATAAAAGACTAAGTCAGCATTACTAATGTTCTGAACATTAAACATGCATGAATTGATTTCTGCCCAGTTGGCAGCAAGTTGAGTTCAAGATACCAACAAAATATCACCTTCAACCTTAAATCTATCAAGTTCATATTGGTAATCAGGTATGGAAATGGTTTGTCATTACAAGTGCTTCCACATTACACAGCTCATCTGTGGTGCAGGGTAATATTAGTTAGAACAATACACTGTTTTTTCATCCATATCAAACATTAATGTTTGTTTCTAATAATTATAACAATGCCACATCAAAAGACTCATACAGTGCTCAGCCTTTTGACCATCCAATCGTTGTAATGTAATTCATTTTTTATGCTACTTTGATGTGAACAAAGTATTTCTCTATATGAATACAAGATACGCCCTCTTTACAAACCCAGGACACTGATATGATTAAAGAAATATTATCATTCATCCCTAGTCCACTTGAAATCTATAATTGACCCAAAAGGTTTACTCATAGAGAAAATGCAATGTTGATGTAGCACAAGGCTTTTAAACTAACAGCAGGTCATCATTTGGTGAGGAATTAAGTGCACAGTGTTGAGCTTTAAGAACAGCCTTTGGTCTTAGTCATGCTTAAAGGGCTTCAAAGACCTCATTTGTTTCAATTAGATGGAATTTGTTAGCAGGGAGAGCTCACATCAGTCAGGTATGATCTTCCAAAATTCCGTTCTCTTTTTCATCTTTCATGTTTTCAGAGTAACGACAGATTTTGCCGCTGCATTGTTTTTGCTGTCTGAATAAACAAAACTGAGATGTTCAAAGCTGCATTTTTAGTCTGGAAATCCTGCAGTGTGGAGATAAAAAAAAAAAAAAAGGTCTTCTACTCAAAGTGAAAACATCAGTAGAGCCGTAAATCCAGGCCCTTTAAAGCAGCAGTTCTCTTGATACTAAACTTACAAGAAGCACGCTTATTACTGGAAGGTCACAAATTCTGTTTGAGGGAAAAATTGGCAAACTGGAAAGCAAGTATTGTTGAACTCTCTCTGTGTGTTTCTGTGATTTCCAGTGGATACTTTTTTTTTTTTATCCAGCAGACGTTGTCTTTTAAATGTCAGCTGACTCTGTTGCTTGTGTCTGTAATGAATTACTTAGCAGCCAAAAGCAGATAACAACTTATACTAGTCTCTTGAATATGAATATGTGAACCTCTGATTGCATCATACATTCATACTGACATTCAACTGTACATGACAAGCTCAACTCTCCAGCTTTTGCCAGTGACATTGCAGTCAGCACTTTCTTGGAAGTAGTGTGCTTTAATTTTGAAAGTTTCAGCCTTGGACTATGTGCCTTCACCGATTCCTTTATACTCTACATTTCTAGGAGGGGTCCTAATGCTGAAGGGCTCTGTTACACGCTTCAGCTTCTTGGACTGCATGGGCGCTCTCATTCAGAGCCCCTATGAGGTTTGGCGGGACCCCAACACCGCCGAGGACCCCGACCGACCACGGAAGCGCAAGCTGGTCCATTTTTCTCCGTCGTCCTCACAGGACGCCTGCGGAGAGGGACATTTGGCAGTGGTGTGCTCCGAGAGGCAGGCCAAAGTATTCCTGATGCCCTCACAGTCCTGCCTCTTTGTCCACAACATCACAGAGTCCTCCTTTGTACTGCGAGCCGACGTGGTATCTGTGTGTAACAGTGTGTGCCTGGCCTGCTTCTGTGCTAACGGACATGTCATGACTCTCAGGTAGGACTTCAGGCACTCATCAGAGTTCTGCATACACCTCTTACTTTTGACTGACCTTTTAGATGTTTGCGTTTACTGGTTTTAGTTTTTCTTCATGAAATTTAGATAATATATGTTTATTTTCATGTATCTTTCAGTGCCAAAGGATATTTTTTTGTCTGCAAGTTTTGGCTTAGACTAAAGCTGCACAATTAGCTGTATAATAATTGAAATCCCTGGATTAACAATTTAGTGGAATCGGTTGAGTGCACTATTGACCCTTTGCATTTAGAGTGCCTGCTCTGATGCCTCAAATAAAGTGTTTCCTATTCACAGGTAAGAACAATGGGATTAATTATTAGTATTGAATTTGAACATGCAAAGACCAACCACTTTTTTTAAATATGCCTTTGGATACAGGCGAGAACGTTTTCAGAGCAGAGAAAGTCTGCAAGTGACTTGAAACTACTGAACATGTGGCTCTTTTCTGCTTGTTTGGATGCTAATTGGTGGCACCAGTTGTCTGGTGTAATTCATACCCCGTCTAGGAATCTCATGTGATCAGAAATTTATTTTATTTATAGTTGTGACAGGTGCTTTGCCAGTACAAAGACAGTTTTGTTAGCAAAAAATGAACTGCTTTGTTACAGAAGATGTACCAAAAGTTAAAAAATATATATTTTTACATGTAACAGTTTGTCCCAAATTTGGCTCTGATGTGTGGTATGTTCTTATTTTGCAGAGTACAACTGATACAATGCAAACATTCATGGTGTCTAACACGCCTTTTGCTCTCTCTTTTCATTTGTCCCGCAGTTTGCCCAGTTTAAGACCGCTGATGGACGTCAATTACCTGCCTCTGACAGACATGCGCATTGCAAGAACCTTTTGCTTCACCAACGGGGGCCAGGCCTTGTATCTCAGCTCCCCCACAGAGATCCAGAGAATTACATACAGCCAGGAGATGTGTGACAACCTGCAGGTCAGCGTGTGCACGCTGCCCAGCAGTCTATCTATACATGACATAAACGCGTGTATTGATGTAAACATAAAGTTCTTCCCAATTTTGTATTGTGCACTCGGACAATTATCTCACATTTTTGTCATGAGTTCAGAAAAGTATTGGTGCAATAAATAAGCTGAGGCCATGATTGGCAGCCTCAGCGAAGTCCAGAGCTGACAGCAGCCATTGAAGTGAAACGCCACACTTGTTGTATGTGGTATGAACTCGGCTGGGTTAAATATGGACATGGTTTTACACAGTGTGTGTGTGTGTGTGTGTGTGTGTGTGTGTGTGTGTGTGTGTGTGTGTGTGTGTGTGTGTGTGTGTGTGTGTGTGTGTGTGTGTGTGTGTGTGTGTGTGTGTGTGTGTGTGTGTGTGTGTGTGTGTGTGTGTGCGTGCCTGTACGCATGGGTATATAGGTAGATGGGTTTTCTTAAGAACCATCACTGCACTCTCACTGATAACAAATGTCTGTAGAGGCAGTATCATGATGCTGCCTTAGTGCCATCTACAGGCAACAGTGGCTTCTGGTTCTCGCCAGTCATGGAGGACATGTTGTCTGTGTATGCACACAAGTAAACTTATCGTAACACCAGCATTGCCATACAATTATATGTAAGGGTTCAATAGTCAAAGTGAAGACAACCATGCCTCCGGGTGACCAATCGGTTTTGTTGTTAAATCTTGAGTGCAAATACTAAGAATTTCTTGTTTTCCTTCATTTCATTCACTGCAGGAAATGCTGGGAGAGCTGTTTACACCAATAGAAACACCAGAGGCCCAGAACAGAGGATTTTTAAAGGGTTTCTTTGGAGGAAACGCCCACAATTTCGACAGAGAAGAGCTCTGTGCGTTTGTCTTTCTTTTCCTCAATCTACAATAATTGATTCTACTATTGAACAAACCCACCGAAAAGATGCCACACGATTTTAATAATAGAAAACCAAGACATAAATGTTTTAAAGTTCAACTCCAGGGTTAACTTTTGAAGGCCATAATGTTATGTCAGAATGTGCATTATGGCTGTATATCTGTCATTTACATGTTGTTGTTTTTTTAATCTGATGTTGTGGACAGTCGGTGAAGCAGCAGCTGGGAAGGCCTCTCGGAGTCTGGCGCAGCACATCCCCGGCCAGGCAGGGTTGGAGGGCATGAAGGTGGCAGCTAGCGGAGTGGTGGGTGATCTGGCACGGGCCCGCGTTGCCCTGGATGAGAGGGGCCAAAGGCTCGGGGAGCTGGAGGAACGAACCGCCCTGATGATGACCAGCGCAGAGACCTTCTCCAAACACGCCCACGAGGTAAAAACATGACCACAAATTCCTGCCAAAAATGTCAATGAGCAATTCCCACCTTACATATTCAGAATTTTAAAAAAGTCTAAATGTATTTTTTTCAAGTTATGATATTCATGAACTAAAAATAAATTGTAACTGCAGAAAAATATTGATTTTTAATTGTGTTTTTGAAAATATAACATAATTGATGTTAAAAAAAAAACAATCTTAATTATAGCATTATAGCAGTTATATAAATGAAATACCGCTGTTAAGATGTAAAAAAAACAAAAACAAGCTCCATTGTTCTCATGTGATCAATATCTGTAGTATTCCTGAGGGCCAATTAGTTGAACAGTCAGTAGTAACAACAAAACCATCAGGAAAACAATGACAAAAAGGAGAATAAATACAACATAAAAATCTGTTGAATTGTAATTTAAAAGGCCAATGGCAGCTGTTGCAATTGAGTTTTTCAGTCTATTTGTTGTGCCAGATGGAAGTAACATGAACTCTTTGAACAGGGGGAGGCTCAGATTAGTCAAGGCTGAACGAGCCTCCAAGGTCAGTGTTCTGACCTTGTACAGATAAGAAAGGTCATCCAAGGTTGCGCCTGCAATTTTGTATGCAATCTGTTCCTACTTTGGAGTCATATGATCCACACCAGCTTACAAAGGAAACTGAGAAGGACGTATTTAATTAAAGAAGAAAGAATCACTAATAAAAGCTTATCAACGTTAAACCTACAGAGCCTTTGATAAAAATACATTCACTGATAGCTTTTCTAAACACAGCATCAGCTCAAAGTCCAAAGGTCTGCTTGTTGTCAATTACAGCGCCCAGATATTTGTAATGAACTAAAAGACCACTAAAAACAGAGATGAGCATTGATTTTGCAAAATAATGTTTGTAATCTCACGATGTAATTTATTTACTCAAACGATATAAAACTGATGTTTAAAAAGGATGCATACAAAAAAAAAACTTGGTGTCATTCCAAGAAATCTAGAAAAGAAACTGGCTCCAGCAGGCGATGAAGCTGTGATAACCTTTTATCCCTCTCCATCGACAGTGTGTGACTTTGTCTTTTTACAGGTGATGCTGAAGTGCAAGGACAAGAAGTGGTACCAGTTCTAATAGCAGGGCGGAGGGCTGAGGGCTGAGGCTGCCCTTGGACTGCTGGGAGCTTCGTGCAGCGGCGGGACTTTCACTTTTAAAATGAAAGCAATTAAACGAGAGACACAAGAGTTACTTTGTCTTTACGGCTTCTGGACTGGGCTACATGTACGGCACCGTCACATTGCTGAATGACGAGGACGGGCTTGTTCCTTGTCTAGACACTCAGTGATAAGGACAGAAATAGGATGGAGGCATTTGAAGGTCTGAAGATGGAACTGGAAAATATCTGGCAAGTCATGCGTGTGTGTGTGTGTGTGTGTGTGTGTGTGTGTGTGTGTGTGTGTGTGTGTGTGTGTGTGTGTGTGTGTGTGTGTGTGTGTGTGTGTGTGTGTGTGTGTGTGTGTGTGCGTGTGCGTGTGCGTGTGTGTTTTTGTGTGTGCTCGCGTGGTTGGGTTTTCTGGACCTTACTGTGTAGATACTCAAAAGTTACGAAACCAACAAGAAATGCATGAAACAACAATGGATGACTATTAAAAATATACAACTGCCATATTAAAAAGCAGCATGCTACTTTAACAGGAGATTCAAAAGTATAAAAAAAAGAAGTTTTATTTATGATGTAAGCCAACAACAGAAACTATGAAAAACTTTATATTTTTTGAGATATTGACAAAAAACTATATATAAAAGGGAAATGTATACCCGCATTGCTATTAAGACAAATCTTGTGTTACTTTCCCTTTTTTATTTTTATTTTTTTTTGGTTGATTTTAGTTTGTTTTCTTAGTCTAAGCAAATATTACTTGACACAATATAAATGCACATAGTTAACTTTATCGACACACACTTAGCTTAATAATGCTAAAATGTTGTTCTCATTTCAATTACTCTGAGCTGCACAGTGCAAGTATAAATCAGTAGTATTAACACTTAACTCTGCACAGTCTAATCACACTGATCTCTTTTCACTTGTTGGCTGCTGCTACTTACAAAAGTATTAAATGATGATGAGGGATAGCGCACCCCTCAGCTACAGTTGTATGAAAACAGATACTGGAGAGATTAGCGCGAGACGTAAGCAAAGGCTGAGAGAGATAAAAGCATATTCTGAACAGTGTGTTTATATCTATAGTATAAAACTATATACTATTCACGTGCCATAAACACCAAGATGGAGGAATCCACTCACTGCAAACTAACTAACATAGAGCTAATGTGTGGTAGTCATCACAGGTTTCCTGTTGATCACAACAGATGAGACATTCATACTTGGAGTTGGCAATAGAGGGCATTTATCCAAGTTTAATAAGTCAGTTTTCTTTATGAAAAAATATATATATGAGGGTGTTTTTATTTATTTATTTGATTGTCACTGGATCACCATTTGAGTCTTTAGCTGCCTTTGTCAGATGTGCGCATTAGGTTGTGTGTGTGTGCGTGTGTGTGTGTGTGTGTGTGTGTGTGTGTGTGTGTGTGTGTGTGTGTGTGTGTGAGTGAGTGAGTGAGAGAGAGAGAGAGAAAAAGGGAGAAAGAGTGCCACAAATGTTCAATGGGACTCTTTCTCTGCCAAAGCAATCTAAAATGAATGACACCCTCCCATCTCTCTCCACCTCAGTCTTGTGGTTTGTGCATTTCCAGCGTTAAACCCCGAGCAGTCCCCTCCTCATAACAACAGACAATACTCATGATGATTGTCGCTGTCTTTGTGTCGGGAATACTAAGAGGAGTTGGAATCACATCTGTTTAATCTCTGCCGACTCTCTCGTGAGTTGTTTATCAGTGAATGGTTTCAGGAGAAGTAACAGTATTTTTTTTTTTTTTTTTTGTGATGTTCAGATGTTGAGTCAGTGAAGAAACTATGTACATGTGTAAAACATTTGCAACAATTTCAACTGAAAGCAAATATGTTTCTTTTTTTTTCTTTTTTTCAATATTGTTCTTGATGACTATGATATCCTTGTGTCGCAGTCCTATATTTGATGGTAATGGCCTCTTAACTGAAGGCTCTTGTATTTTAAAAACAACAAATGTTTTATGATACATGGTTGTGTGTCACATTGTGATTGTGTTGTATGTCAGTGGGTAGCCACACGACACGGGCAAACAGCATCAAGTGAGGAGGACATTTTGTACTTGTGTATTTGTCTGTATTTTAAATTGATCTGCAGAATCAATCGGAGGATTGTTGATATCCATCTCTCACACATTAGACCTTAATGGACATGAGCATTAACTCGTATGAAGTAATGCGCCTTGATCATGTTGGCATCACTCCCACACAAAATATGCACACAACACACACTCAAAGCCTAAAAGACACAAGTGAATCTACATTGCTTGTCATTCCTGCCTGCTTTGTGTCAGGCTGCTGAGACATTCCTCAGGCTTAAATGGCCTTCAAACCCGTTTATTTTAACTCACCTGAAAGCGTAAAGCCGAGCTCCGTGGATTTCAGGAATTACATGATTTGATTCAATTGGGTGTGTCTTAAACATGTCAAAATGGTGATGATAATAATAATAATAATAATAATAATGATACATTTCTCTCCTGTCTCCGTACCGTCAAATTTGTGTTCAGTGTTGTTCTTTCAATGGCAGAGAAAACACAAAAAAACAAAACAAAACCAAATAAGATTCAAAAAAAAAAAATTCCGACTTCTGCTGACAGGGTGTTTTGTTAGGATGTTTTTAGTTTCTATGTTTTTGGTTTTGATATCAACTGTACAGTTCAATCTTGGGTGAAAGGTAAAACAAACAAAAAAACATAAAAGATATTCTTGGGATATTTTCTCTGTATATGTTGTACCTGTTACTGCTGGTACTGTATCTGGTATTCTGGCTCTGTCTAAATCACTGGAACTATGTAGTTCTTCACACTGTAGTATGCTGAAAACGCATTTCTTTGGGTTTCTCAAGGATGGCAGCAAAGTTTGTCTTATTTAAATGGATTCTACCACTTTTTGTTCTTCTTGATATTATACTAGTGTAATAGAAATTACTTGACAAAAAAGATCTGACAATATGTTGATGCAAAAGCAAACTGAAATAAACATTGATTGATGTACACAGTTGAGAGCACTGTTTCACCGGTTCCTAACCAAGAATCAACATTTTGTTGTTATGGAAGTGATTTTGCTGAATGATAGAGGACCAGTTGGGTGTGTGTGTCCAGGCCATCCCGTAAGTGACCATTTTGGCCAGCTGCATATAGAGACCAAGCTTTTTTAATTATTATTATTATTATTATTATTACCCCCCACAAAGAAGGTTATGTTTTTGGGGCCGTTTCTTTGTATGTTTCTTTGTCAGCAAGCTTATGAAAAAAAAACTACCGGATGAGACAAATTATTTTTTTTACTTTCATTAACATTCTGAGATATGTTATCTCTTGTATTCTATATCTTAAAATCCTGTAGATGGCAGCAAAGTTAGATAGTGACAAAACATAGGCTATTCTGGAGACATGATTACTCTGTATCACAATCCACATTCACAGGTTTGAATTATCCTCTGGGATATACACTTGCTAAACTTAGTGCAGCATGCAGTCATTATATGGCGCGCCATAGGTGTTCTGGGGAAGAAATCCGGCCCTGCATCGGGAGCAAACCCGCTGCAGCATGCTCTCATGCGCACACTGAGTGACAGGAACACAGAGAGGGCCTGTAAAAACCCACCGGGATTTGTCCCAGTATTCCAGATTACCCGTACAAAGCTGTGGAGCACTCGCGGGCAGTTTTTTCATAGGAGTAGAAGTGCAAGCATTACAAATGTAACATCACCTCGATGGTAAATATTTCCAGATATTTTTAGACGGTGCAGAATTGCATATCATTAAGTGGACTATTGGCCTTGGTCGAGGTCTGCACTCTTTGAGTGCCTTTTATTACAGTAACCGCAATTTTATCCTCAGTGTAATTTACCTTCGATCACTCGGAAAAGCTTAGCCTGAAAATTATCACGCAAGAAAATGCAGTTCTTTGACATATTATTACCCTAATAGTGAATCTCTTTTTCTATATTCCATTCATCTTTCACAATCCTATAACTCTTCCAAAATGAAAATTTAACAGCATTATAACTTTCAAAGGGGCCCTTTTCTTTATTGAGTAGCTTCCTTTTTTTTTTTTTTATTTTTTGCATTAAACGTACTTTTTAATTAACTATAATTTTAGTGCAAGACCTCTACTTATAAGGAAGCACTTTTACAGTTTGGTTTCCCCACTTTCACTTTAGAAACGGATATGGATCCTTCATTGCCCCCGTAAGACATTGGTCAGTGAGAACACGCAGAGTTTTGACTGTGTGCACTGATTTTGAATAGAAAATACGTTTAAAACAATGTATCGCCGAAACCATTTATAATCCCATCACATTCACTCAGTTTTCCACTGGCATCCAGCAGAGCCCGCAAACTTCCGGGGTTTGCGTCCAATCACATTTTGAGCTGGGAGTCGCTCGGTCTTTTCGGCCAATCGGGTCCAGTTTAGACGGAGGGGCGATCCAAGAAGCCTCGGACGGGCTGCGTCCTAATCCCGCCCCCCTCGTTCATTCACCAGCTTGTTTACTGGACTTTACAAGATTTTTTTTTTTTTTTTTTTTTTTTTTTTGGAGCAAGCTGAAAGAAGGGAGGCGGGAGAGGGAGGGGAGGGGGGCACGACTCGGTTCCTCTGAATAAATAACAGAATAACCAAACACAATGAGCTCATGTCAGCCAAAGTAGTGGCAGTGCCACCGCTTGTCTTTGTATAACTGCAAATGGAACCGGTCCAAACCTCAGTTAAAACAGTTCCTTGAAGACGCGCGTTCATTTGGACGTTAACCCGCGATGGACAGCAGACGTCTTCGAGGAGAGGAGTGATTAACGGAGGGTTGAACGCGGGACGGTCGGCGGTATGTCTCTTCGGCTCGTTCCGTGGCTGCTGCTGCTGCTGCCGCTGCCCTTCTGTCTGGGTGTGTTCGCGCATGAGCTCCCGGGGGCTCGGGCTGGCTCGGTACCCAGTGCCGCAAAAACTTTGGTGTGGGGACCCGGACTAGAGGCGAACATCGTCCTTCCGGCTCGATTTTTCTACATCCAGGCGGTGGACACGTCAGGGAAGAAGTAAGTAACTCGAGCCGGGCCTGCTGTGGCGCCTGTGTCGGTGACTAATACGCGTTTTTTGTGTTTTTACAACCTTGTTGTATTCTATTGAAAAATGATGATCTTTCCGGGTGTTACACTGAACCCTGTGACCTGCGGCCAGGCTCGCCCTGCACAAATCCCAAGTTGTCACGGCTAGAAATAAGAAATAATAATAATACAAAAAAAAAGGTTGAATAACTTGTTTTAGTTTTGTTGTTTGTGTGCCACAAAATGTTTCCGGTTCATCTTCAGCTTTTTAAAAAAAAAAAAAAATTATGCTCAAACAAACAAAAAAGTAGCATATGGGTAAGATTCTGATTTTTTTTAAATTTTTTTATTTTATTTTATACACTTTATTAATCCCTGAGGGGAAATTTCTTCACTACAGCAGGGGGGCTCTCAGGGGGGAGCTGCTGCAGCAGGCTGCCACTAGCGCGGCGCCAGGTAACCTGACCTGAGGTGCATGTTTTTGGATGATGGGAGGAAGCCGGAGAACCCAGAGAGAACCCACGCAAGCACAGGGAGAACATGCAAACTCCGCACAGAAAGGCCCAGGACCGGATTCGAACCCGGAACCTTTTTTTTTTGCTGTGAGGTGACAGTGCTAACCACTGCACCACTGTGCCGCCCTAATGTCTTGTTTTCCAATTAAGAAATTCATATATTCATTGTAAGAGACCCACAGCTTGTCCAAATGTAGTTGAGGCATTTTACAGTACAAATGTACAGCCAGTACATTTAATATCCACTTTCTTCTCCCAGAGGGAATTATGTTACAATGTCCCACAAACATTTAAGTACACTGTGTTTAATTAATCTTTTAAATTAGAAATGTAGATGGCTACAGAATAATGAATAAATACTATTAAAGTTAACATGATCTATTTTCCTATTTATTAAAAAAAAAATAACCTCCACTTTTTTGAGGGAAGACAATATCACCGTTTATCTGCATGACCACCAATAAAGGGCAGCGTTGTAAATCTTATCGCATCTGGGTGTCGCAGGACATTTGAAATTGTATACTAGTAAATAGTGAGAAAGCAGACATGAAAGTTTGCACCCCAGGCACAAAAATGTTAGACAACCTATAATGACCTCTTTCAAGAAACAGCTGCAAGGGCCCATTGAAACTATCCTACTCAGCATGCATCACTTTCACACATGCTTCGGTTCGGTTCCATTCATGCCTCTTACGACAAAAAAAAAAAAAAGTATTGTTGTCTGTCTGGTACTGAGGAGACACAATATCAGCGTGATAACACAATGGAGCAGCGAAATCTTATCAGCAACGCACTGTTTTTAAACCTCATGTTGTTATATTTAATGACAATGTCATCATAAGTTATTAGAGCAACAATATGGATAGTTCATTAGGCCTCTATAATCGTTAACATACAGACAACGCAAGCAGGAGTTTCTATTGCAAAACAGTGCATCGTCCTTAACTAGCAAAGTCTGCAAACACCTTTAAAACTTTATTTTAAAGGTACAGAGTACGAGTTCATAGCCAATACAACACAAACTGCGGGTTAGTGGTGTGACAAACCATACGGACGACTTCAGATAATGTACTTACCTAACTAACAAAAGGTTGATTTCACTTGTGAAGTTTATAAAATGATAATACATTGTTTATTCTAAACACATTTGTATTAATGGTTATGTCAGTTAAAACAGAGAACACAACAAACTAAAGAATATATATACTGTCAGCTGAATGAAAAAAAAAACAGTTCCAGGAGCCATCAACATATGTTCTGTAGATGGAGAATTTGACTTGTATATTATATTTGGTGTTGCGCATGTGACTCGGTTTGACTTCTCTCCCAGCGGCGGTACATTTTCCCTTTTCTCCTCCGCACAGCTTAACAACTTCACCCGGTGAGAAGACCTTCGAAGTGAAGATCGACTCTCCAGTGGAGCCGTTCACCAGAATCTGGATCCAGGTCCTCGATCGTCAGGATGGGTCGTTCCTGGTTCGCTACAGAATGTACGCCACCTACACCGACCTCCACGTCCATATTTTGCTCAACAACAAGCACGTTGCCAAGTCCCCGTTTATCCTCAAAGGTAGAACACAGCTTGAGCTGTCCTCAAAATGTGTTTTGGGATGAGAAGATATTAAACACGTTCTTATCCGTATACTGTATGTTACCAACGTTTTTCCTCCGCAGGCCCAGTTTATCATGAGGGCTGTCACTGTCCCCAGCCCAGTGGCTCTGTATGGGAGACCCACATGCACTGTCCTCAGTCCTTCCCCCAGATAGACAGGGACCTGTCCCTTTATACGAGTGTCGACCCGGATCGCAACGATCAGGAGATCCCGCAGCGCTTCGGACAGCGGCAAAGCCTCTGCCACTACACGATCAAAGACAACAAGGTACGCCACACCCGGGGCCATTAGAAACACCCAAAAACGCAAGAAACAAACAGCATCAGCAATGGATATCAGCTTTACTATACTAAATGTATTAAATATCCATTCTTTATACTGCAGCCAATGAAATAACAACTCGCACAACCGTCGGACCAGGTGATGAAGAAATTCTCGCTGTAAATACAGCTCCAAAATGCTAATCAGTCGGGGTTAGAGTTCAGGTTGGAGGATTACATGATGCTTTAGGTCTGGCGAGATGATATATTAGTCGAGCTGAAGTTAAGTCAAACTTAATCCCTCTCCCCAACTAATGCCTGTTGTTTGACAATAACGCGGAAGTCATTTCGCAAAAATTCCCAGGTGTGTCTATCCAATACAATTATAACAACAGGGCAGGACAGTAATAAAGGGTAGTGTTTCTTTTGGCTGAATGGTAATTAGGGCCATGTAATAATGTAAAGTCAGTCAGCAGGGCCTGGAGCTGCAAGAGGAGCGTGTCAGCCGGGTGTTCAAGGGTACAATCTTCTCAAAATTCCGACGCTGACGTCAATCCCGGTGGCTGTAACAGTGATGTGTCTAAAGCCCCGTTCACACAGAGCTTCGCATTACTTGGGGACATTCGGTGATTAATCAGTTGTTGATGATCTGTAGTCCGATTGGAATTCATGCAGTGACCTCCAAATGTGTGTAGACTGCTTTATAGCTACTTTAAGAATTTGAATTTCAAAACAACGAGACAAAAGTAGAGACTGGCTGTTAGCATTGGGCGTTAGCTGGCAGAATTTATTTCAAGTTATTTATATGCACATTCATTTAGTCTTTTTATACAAGTAGTCATTTTAACATTGAGCCCCCTTTTTTTTTTTTTTTTTTTTTTTTTTTTTTTCAGATGACCAGTTCACAATTGAATGTCAAAAGTAATAAAAGTGATAAAGTCTAACATTTGGCCTTTAATGTATTGACAACATCAAGCCTACAATCCAATGACATAAGGGAACATTTAGTTTCTTCTTTGGAAAATCTAAGACCAAATGTTGTTATAAAATAATACTTTCTGTTGTGTGTGTGTTTTTTTTTTTAATGCTTTTTGTTCTCTTCAGGTGTATGTGAAAACGTTTGGAGAGCATGTGGGCTTTAGAATCTTTATGGATGCCATCCTCCTGTCACTCACCAGGAAGGTAAGCTGTTCTTCTACTACCTGGGTAACACTAAAACAGTCTTCTTTTCCGCACATGGCAGCATTTTATGCTGAACTTGTCACTTCTACATTACATCTATTTGTTTATTGAGAGTTGATGGTACTTTATAAAGATTCAATGTGTTCAATTTTGTGCACAACATTAATTTGCAAACAGGGTTATGCAGCAAGGTCTCTTCTGTTATTGTGCAGTGTTATTTTCCCAATCATTTTTTTAATGGATAGAACTCCTCTTTGTATTGTTAAAGAGGACCTTCTCTGCGGGGTTGTGTTGTGTGTCCAGGTGCGGCTCCTCGATATGGAGTTTTTTGTTAATCTGGGGGACTGGCCTTTGGAGAAGAGGAAACCCACAGAGAAGATTCATCCTATCTTTTCTTGGTGCGGCTCCAACAGTACCAGAGATATTGTTATGCCCACGTACGACCTGACGGAGTCCGTCCTTGAGACCATGGGAAGGTAAGGATTTGCACCAATAACAAAAAAAAACAGTCAGCAGTTTTCAATTAAGATAACAGATTCATGAACACTTACGCATACTCAGTATTACTGAGTTCGCACAGGGGTTAGCAATGTAATCACAGTAAAAGTGGGCAGGGTGATAGCTTCATTCGCCACGTTAGACCGACCACAAAACTCTTGTCATGAAGATATCCCAAAGTGTCCTGCTTTCCTTCGCCGATGACAGAGAGGACAAAGCATGTGCGTACAGCCTGCCGCAATGCAGACTGAATAATGGACCCAAAATAAACCCGTGTCACGATGCTCATTATTTCCTCATCTCACCTCTCTGCCTTTAAAGAATTATATAATGCAGCTGCGCAAAGTGTGACATGACTAATTTGTGTCTGACAGCAATAAAGCAATCTTTTTTTTTTCCCCCTCATCTATAATGAGTCAGAAAAATAGCTCCTCATAACCGTGGAACGGTGTCATTGCCATCATTTCAGTTGACGTTGAGCACTGTGTCCATCCAATGAGCAGAGTCAGCCTGGACATGATGTCAGTTCAGGCCAACACAGGGCCGCCTTGGCCAGAGAAGAACGCCACGGCCTTCTGGAGGGGGCGGGACAGTCGGCAGGAGCGTCTGGAGCTGGTCAAGTTGTCGAGGGCTCACCCCGACGTCATAGATGCTGCTTTTACCAACTTCTTCTTCTTCAAACATGACGAGAGCCTCTACGGGCCGCTGGTCAAACACGTCTCATTCTTTGACTTTTTTAAGGTGAGAGTGCCGCAGGGTGGCGTATTTTCTAAGATCATACCTTTTCTAATTATATTACGTAAAAATGCTAAATAAAACTGCTACCACTGCAATACCCAGCGAGAATTGCCTTCACTAGGCAAGTATTTACAGCAAACTCAAACAAGCGTAATGAACTCAATCAGTGGAGCATAAAAAAAACAGCAATGAGCTCGAGTAAACTAGTTTCTTCTGATGAAATTAAAGCAACTAAAACACAGTCGAAAAGTCACTTAATAAATCATCTTTTTTTAATGTTTATTTTTTGTCCACCATCAGCACAAGTACCAAATAAACATTGACGGCACGGTGGCAGCGTATCGACTGCCTTACCTGTTGGCAGGAGACAGTGTGGTCTTAAAGCAGGACTCTGGCTACTACGAGCATTTCTACAACGAGCTTCGGCCGTGGGAGCACTACATCCCTGTGAAAGCGGACCTGGGAGACCTGATGGAAAAGATCCAGTGGGCTCGAGACAACGATGAAGAGGTGATGAGGATTCGTAGTGGAACTCTAATCCCTGAATTTCTATATTGCTAGAAATAGGTTTTAACCTTCTTTGGAACGGAGTCAATTTTGTCTTGTTACAATGATTCTTGCTGTTTTTCAGGCAAAGAAAATTGCACGTGCAGGCCGGCAGTTTGCCCGCAATAATCTCATGGGAGACAGCATATTTTGTTACTACTACAAACTTTTCAAGGTAACATTTCTGCAGTTGCAGATTTATTTACACTGATATATTGATAAAGTCATGGTACTACAAAAAACAGCATCAACGGTAGTGTACTTTCCCATTGTACTGTTTTTTGTCTTGCAGGAGTATGCCAGACTCCAGGTGACAGAGCCAAAGGTCCGTGAGGGCATGGAGCTTGTAGAGCAGCCCACTGATGAACTGTTTCCATGTTCCTGCCACAGAAGGGTAAGAAACATAAATGTTCCTTTGCATCAAACACCACCTGCAGTTGTTTTGTATATTTTGTACCATTATACAGTGCGTGGTGCCCTCTGGTGTACATAAAGTGACACTGCACCTACTTACAACGCTGGAAGATTCACTTTTTGGAAACAAGTTTCAATAAAATGTGAAATAATATAAACCTAGCTAATAATTTAGTTTAAAAACTGTGCCCGTTTCTGATTTCTAATATGAGTATTTTTGTTTGTTTTTTCAGGCAA
Source organism: Brachyistius frenatus (assembly GCF_029030835.1). NCBI lineage: Eukaryota > Metazoa > Chordata > Actinopteri > Embiotocidae > Brachyistius > Brachyistius frenatus. The sequence goes on from NW_027210626.1 coordinate 4,125,056, forward strand.
AAGATGAACTTTGATCGACTTTTCTGTCACATGGTTAAAGAGCAATTCTTCATATGTGATACAGTATACTGCCAAATACTTTTTTTTAAATGTGGATCAAATGTATGACTCTGATATGAATATTGTCTTCTCATACTTTAATAAATTGTTTTTTTTGACTTTTTGTCTGTTTTTCAGGGTTTTTTTCTTGTAAAGTGATTTGTTTTTTTCTTCCAGTTGGGATCATTTACATATACAAAAACATTTTAAAGTGATGTTTAACAGGTTCAAACTTGGCGTGAAGTATTGATGTAGTCGTTTACAACTGATGACCAATTAGTTGATCAAAGGGGGCATTGAGATAGTCGTCAAACAAAAAGAGTGCTGCAGACATGCTGGAAAAATGAGAGTACTGTACTCAAAATAGTGCCATGTAATAATTTTTGTTAGGACAGGAAATCAAATGAGAATCTATAATTAATAGTTTAGTGAGACTGTTCTGTGGCCAGTTAGATTTGTCTGGCTATAAGAAATCCTGTTTGTAGATTTGAAATTGCTTAAATTCAAACCTAAACATAGTAATAACGGTGCTGTTTAAATCAATGAATAATGTAGTTATAGAGACCTAAAGTATAAAGTCTATGTTCACATTTTTACAAATGGATCTGCAAACACAGTTGTGCCAAGTTACCAAGAAAACATCTGATTGTTTAAATGTGTACTGTTGTGAATTGGTGGCCATATTGCTGGCATCAGCATTAATTTAACATGTCAGCAGCGGCAAAAACACTAATAGGATGTGATTTGGTGTCAGCAAGTATTTAGACAGGCACATCCAGAAGTCAGCAGGATTTGATTTATGAAATATTGATTGCCAACTCAAAAGGTTAGTCTAGATGGCAGTCAGGAGAGAGTTTGCATAACATTAAACTTATTAAATCTGAGGTGGAAGGCACCGTTTGAAGGGAAATAATCAAATAATCACAACAGTATTGTAGCGGTGTGACAAAATTAAGACACATGACATACAAAATAAAGTGGGAACGGTAAGAAATAGTGGAACCAACAGGAAAGAGCAAGTATTTACATTAAGGAATAGTAACTGGAATAATGGTCTTTTTTTTTTTATAGGAGAAACCAAGTGGCCATTAGTATTACTGTCAAGAAACAGAGACAGTGGCGTAGCCTACTTCCTGCTTTAATGCAGGAAATATGAGGAGGACAGAAGGTAAATGGTTGCATGTTTAAAGACGTCAGGTCAAGTGGAGGCCGTGGTTAAACATCTGCTTGACTAGTAGGACATGGTGGAAATTCATATTTAGGTTTTTGAACGCAACCTTACAAGACTGTAGCAAAATTGTACAGCAGTGGATGATTAAAACCGGAGGGAGGCAGTAGTACAACTTAAAGGATGCCAACAGTCGTAAAAAAAAACAAAAAAAACGAAAGGAGAGTAAAGCTGTAGTGACGCCTCCTAAACGCTAGGTGTCACTCCTCTGTGGTCAGGCTCCGCTGTCTGGATTCACCAGCGGCAACGTTTGGCCTGTAATGGACAGATTTGACGAGGTAAATATCGAAAATGAACGACAGTACACGATTACCTTCAACAAGATGCGAGCCAGAGTTAAATTTGGAGTGAACTGTAGCTCCACCCGGGGAGTGCCTTGTTAAGTTTGGGTGGGGGTGACGTTAAGGATGCAAAAGCACCGACCCGCATACATCTGTCGGAAGTCCACGAGTGACACAAACAGGGCTGGAGGAGATGCGCAACGAGACAACTCGGTTCCAGTTTCATGTACTTGGCTCTCATCTCAGTGAATCTCTGGTTAATGGCGCAGTGCCGTTTTCAATAGGAACAAAAGCTGCAGTGTGATATAAAAAGAAGGAGCTCATTCAGCTTTTACTGACTACTTTTAAACAGTTTTCACACACGTCTGTACCCTGCACGACGTGATGGTTAAACGTACCTTTACTCAAGTACAGTAGCTACAAGTTTGAGGTATTTGTACTTGACTCGTACTTTATACTGCGCTACATTTCAGAAGGAAATATTGCAGTTTTTGTTTTTTTGTTACTGCTTTAATCCAACAGCTGTAGTTTTTAAGATGAAAATTTGACACAATGGATATGATCACCAGCTTTTACGATACCGAAGGCAGGACTTATACTTGTAATGGAGTATTTTTTTTACTTTTACTGTATTTGTACTTTTACTTGAGGATCTGAATATTTCTTCCGCCGTCACTGCTCCCCGACTCTCAGGAAGGAGTGAAGGTGTCGTTTGGGACAAAGCATCTGGATGCTGCCTTGTGTGTACCCACCTCTACAAAAGATGTTCACACAGCTGTCATACTCACACACGGTGCCGGTGGAGACATGAACTTCAAACATCTGGTTTCTCTGTCAAGTGCTCTGGCATCAGGTGGCTTCCTCTGCTGCCGTTTTACATGCAAAGGTTTAAACTTGGGTTATAAAGTGGAGGCCTTCCATGCAGTGTGGGTGAGTATGCTCATTTATTCAAAAAGAAAGACAAGGCATCATAGTCGACGTACAAAAAAATGATTTCTGTGGTTCTGTAATATTTTTGATTGAGCATTAATAACTTTTTTTTTCTTTTTTTTTCCCCTGTAGGATTACTTGAAATCACTAAAGAGGTTTACAATAAAACAGGTGTTTTTTGGAGGTAAGCAGCAATAGCAGAATGTTTAAAAGAAGACCTGATAAGTTCATCACTTTTCCAAGTTTTGAAGTTAAGATATTCATCCACAGGCAGATCGATGGGATGTAGAGCTGCTGCAGCTCTCGCGAGGCGGCTGGGGGAGGAATCAGAGGAGGATGCAGCGCAGGGTGTCATCTGCCTGTCTTTCCCCCTGCACCCGCCGGGACAGAAACACGCCCATTACCAGCGCAGTGAAGATCTGAGGATGCTGCCTGAGCTCATGCGAGTGCTGTTCGTGTCGGGCACTAAGGACGACATGTGTGACAGGGTAAGAAATGTATGCTGGGTTGTTTGCAATTTAGTATACAGCATATGTTGTGCTTCGATTGTTTCATTGTCCCATCATTAAGTTTGAATGACATGACATGTGCCACGTAAGTAATTTGGTGCTCTGTTTCTTGCCCAGGTCCTTTTTAATGGGATGGTTCAAGAAATGAAAGCTCAGGTTGAGGTTTTCTGGCTACAAGGAGGCAGCCATGGGCTGGCGGTGAAAGGAAGGTCTGAGGATTCAGTGTTGGAGGAAGTGAACCTGAAAGTCACCACGTGGATCCGTGAACACGGAGCATAGATTAATTCATGTAATCACGTTCTTATTTGTTTGTTTTATTTTGTTCTTCTTTTTGAATAAAGAATATTTTCTTACACAATGAATGTGTATGTGACTAAATGTTGCATGAATGCAATATCAGGAGCCAATTTGTAAAACAATTGTGAAAATTATGCCCTTTCAAATTAATAGGCTTATTACTGTCTGTCATCAAGGCAAAGCATATTTATTTGAAATTATTCTATTAAAAAAAAACACTTTTGTTCTCTAACCTGTCATACAGTATTCAGCAAAAAAAAAAAAAAAAAAAAGTGATTCATTACACTTTTAAATTTATTTTCTGCAAATTTTATCGCCAAACTGAGACACTGATTCTAGGCTACTCTAAATTTAGGCTACTAGTTCTAGTATAAAAGAGCCCATACACCTGAACGTGTGTCAATTACCATGATAACTGAACTCGATGTGAATTCAAGTCAATTCAAGCGGTTAGTTAGTGTTACGTTAGGACAGGTTTACTGTACCTTTAACACAGACGATGACGTTTGTATTTACTCGAATACAATTGGCTGGCTGGCTTCCGCATATGTTTTTTTTTTTTCTCCAGGCAGGGTGAAGCATGGCAGGAGAACCGTGGAACAGGGTAAACATTCCCTGTCCTTGTGCCGTTTCCTGTGTCCGTGTACATTTTACCTCAATAACAGGTAAGACCCTTTGCTCCAATGCTTACCTGGCTAAATATCTTTGCTTTCTGTGCGTTATTTTGTGCAGAATTTTCGCGCAATATGACGGTAAATGTGTCGCTTGTGACCCACGTGGGAGCGCAGGGATTTGTGCTCATGTGGACGTGAACTCATGAAGCTGGTGGTGATCGAGTGTTGTTGCTGTTTCGCAGCTGCAACTGTTAAAGCCCTGTTGTTGGAAAACGAGAAGGTGCTGAAGCTAATCCGCAGCGAGATTCTTCAAACGGAGATACGAATTCTGTACGAGCTGCTGTACATCTTAAACAACAGCTTCAGAGGCAACAAGACGTTCAAGGGCTTAAAGCAGGTGAGGACTGTGGGGAACATCTGGCCAGGATGTGACACAGTGAGTGGGAAATGTGACAGTCATACACTGCGCACCAGGAAAACATGTTGGTAACAGTAAAGAAGCAAACTTAAACCTGAGAAATTACAAGTCCCCTCAGCTGTGTGTCACATATTCCGTCTACTGTCTTATAGGTTGAACAATGTATAAACAGACTGAAGAACATGAAGCTGGATGCTGCTATGCAGGACCTGTCCGATCTGTGTCCCAATAGGATTCAAAGGTAGGTCGTAGCTGGATAGTGTGTCTGCGTGTATGGTTATTTTGATTGGAGTTAATAGCTAGACTTAATATGTATTGCCGATACAAATACTTTCTTTCCAGTCAAAAGAATATGTCGGATATCCAGTGACATTCTGCCTATTGACGATAGTCATTTCATATTTCCACATTGTTATTCTCCCATAAACAAATGGCATCACTTTTGTCATTACAAATATTTACAATTGACTTGCAGATATCCACAGTGGGACTTGTGCAAAGTGACCCAATATACATGAATGACAAAGGTGATGTCATTTGTCCAAGGAAGAATGGCATTCTGGACGTCTGACATGTTCTCTTTGATTTGGAAGAATTCAATTGGGAATACCTGCATCATATATGAATGTTAAAACAGCCCGCCATACAGAGTGATGTGCTTTTTTTGGTATTTGACTTTAACATGCTGAGCAGACCTTAAACATCAAACCTCGGCTTTTCTGCCGAGAGAAAGACACGATAGGCATAATGAAGTAGAGTAAAACAAGCACCGAAGTACGATTCAGTCCGAATGTGAGTCGGGGAAAAAAAACCTAGTGTACAAGGGTTAACATCGATGGGTATGAACTGCAATGAATTGTGTCGGTGTGTTTTTAGAGGACTGAGCATCAGTGCTGGAGAGTGTGATGTTCCCAGTCAACCCATGCTGGAGTGGATCTGTCTCAAAGTGCTGGGAGCCGCCCAGCTGATGAGTTGCACGTTGGACCGATGCAGGACAGCGTTTTTGTATCCTTTGCAGAGGTGACACTGTTCAGAGCGTCAAGCTCAGGATTCCTAAACATGACAGAAGCAACTAAACCTAATATTTTTGCAAGTGTGGATCTCACTGTTTCCCTTAACAGATATTTGTTTTAGACTCTCTAAGCAGCAGATGAACTGGGAAGAGTTTGTTATACTGAATGTGGTGATAACCAGCATGCTCAGTCGTCTATGGTGAGACATTTTTTTTTTATCATTGTGTCTTCTGCAAAATACAAGTTTACATAATGTCCCTCGGATAAAAAAAAAAAAAAAAAAGTGCTTCCACCAGTTTAACTCCTCTTGCTTTTGTGCTTCATCAGGGTGATTTTCCGCGGTATGCTGGTCAGCCTGTCCCTTCTGTACCGGCGGCTCCTGGAACTCCTCCGAGATGTATCCCACGCTCAGCCCATGCCCTTTCTCACGGACTTCTCCCTGCCAGCAGACATGGCTCAGTTCCTCGGTCCTTCTGATGCGTTATTACTGACCAAACAGTCAACACATGATCTCCAGGCCAAAGAACAAAAGCAGCAGAAGAGGAAAAAATCTTCAGTGAAAGTCAAGAACCAGAAGCAGGCCAGGGAAATTAAAGAAGACTTGGGTGTTGCTGTTGAAAGAGGTATGGAGTCACCTGATGTTTTCCTGTTTTCTATCATCACCTCTCCTTAACTGCACAATACAAGACAAGAAAAAGTAGCGTAACAGGCTAAATGTTTTTTGCACAATCTTTATTTCCATTGTTGAATAAAATAATTGTTTAAATTGACATGATTGTCACTTGATTAAAGAAAGATTTTTCCTACTTGGTGAATTATTTATTTAGAAATATTTTCACCGTCTCTTTTACCACACAGTGAACCCTGTTACATCTCTGCATACTACTTACAATTCCTGATTTTTTTTTTTTTTTTTTTCCCAGTTTTTGGTCCTGACACTGGCATTAAGCCTTTTTTGAAGACTTTCAAGAATTTTACAGAGGTATGTGAGCAAACCACATTAATTATTGATATACTTTTTTCATTGTTTATTATATATTTAATTATTTGATGCTACCACTTAACTTATAATTGTGTCATTTTGGTACCCCAGGGCAAATCTTTTTCAGAAGAAGTGCACAAGACTGACAAGAGGCAGAAGTTCAAGAAACAAGTGAGAGAAGCCGCTACTTTCACGTGCATGGCTATCCATTTAGAAGAAATGATTCTATGGTGCAAATCCCAGAGGATGGAAACGGAGAAACGCCTCTTGACCTTCCTGCGTTTAAAGTGTCAAAGGATGGAAAGCCTCGAGGCAGCAGGTTACAAGTGAGAGCAACATTGCAGAATATGAAGTTACTACTTAATGTAGCATTCTTTGACACAGTTGCAATACTAAATGGGCACGCTTACATGACCTCTTCCCCATCCTCAGTGTCCACAGGAAGTTGCGGACCTTCAGACACGAAGCTTGCTGGGCTTCATCTCCTCAAGGATCTGTGCCGAAGACCTTTCGTACCCCTGCTGTAAAGAGAAGACAGGCTCGCCTGAAAACTCGTTGTCAGTCTCTCAGGAGCCGGTTTACGTCGTTTACAGTCAGAACAGGTGCAAAAAAGAAACGCCTAACGGGAGCACAGAGAGGAGCCGAGTTATCGGTGTCTGGACTGTCCAAGGATGACCAGCGAAGCCGAACGACACCCGAGGCGACACATCAGACCACCGACTCTGACAGCCACAATGACATCGATGATATTTTTGCCAATGCAGGATTATGAAACTTTGGAATGAGACTCAAGACGCAAACCACTGATTGGATGTGTTATGGGAACTGACCATCTTTCATTTTATGAATGTTCAAAAAAAGTGCCAAACTTGCGTAGCTTAATGCATAGTATACTGTTATACTTGACACCACAATGAAAAGCAAAATACTGCAATGAGAATATTGATGACTTCGGGACCACAATCTCCTGAGGTAAGGAAAATAGAGTTCAACCAGTGTTAAGTTACTTTAAAATAATGTCAAAAGCAAATTGAAATGAACAGAGCTGTGATGTCGTTTGAATTGTTTTAATACTAGATTGTGGTGTTTTGTACCACCTGTGTCATAAAACCTTTTAGCATAACATGGCTCCTGTCTCTGTGATTTGGATGTTGCCATGGGTTGACTTCAACGTTCAATTCGATCTCAAACTTTTATCTCACAAAAAAACTATCAAATGAGATTTTCCACATTTAAATGCAATGCATGGATCTGCGAACAAAAGCTCGTATACCGTATTGTGCATGTTCACTATGATACATTACATCTGCATTTACAGACAAACTTATCAAACTGGTACAAAAAAAAAAAAAGGATAGGCTTTTGATTTAATGTGAATGTTTGAAATTAAATATGCAAAGCTTAATGATAAAATTTGATGATGAATTGTTCCTGCACACTGAAGTCATGACTTTATAGGACTACACACCAAATGGCTTTCGCCTCTTTCAGGCTTTCACTTGTCTGCTACTGACAGGACACACAATGTGACACAATATTGTTACAGCTGTTAATTGTGGTAATGGACGATTTTCCTTAAGATAGCACCATGTAGAATAGTTTTTCTTATACATGAGGAAATAAAATCAGTTTAACAAAGCATGAGCTGCAGCAAATGAGCCAGTTTAAGTGTCGTACAGGTCATAAAGCTCGCAATCTTTCAAATTCCGTGTCTGACAGAGACAGTAAAATTATGTTTTTCAAATCGAGCTTTCAGCTGGTGGTATTTCTTGCTCCACCTGGTGGTGTTGGTGATTAATGCGCTCAAGGACTGATCTCTGATATAGGAATAGGAAATGGATCCCTCAACCTTGTTAATTGTAATGCCCCAGGCAGATACAGTATGACACAGCAGACTTGTCAGTCATCTCCTCTGGAATTGAATTCGTGCCCACAGAGACTTGCTGATGTGAACACTCATGGACTGGGAGTCCATAGCAACTGTGATTGCTCAGGAAAGGAGGCTGTGCACCAAATTAGAAGCTAAGGGAATAGTTACAACCAGTATTTCTGCTTCCCACCATTTTATCATCCTCTGCCAAAGAAAACATCGTTCACCCGTCTGCATAATCAGTGCGGTCTTCTTCCCACTTGCAGAGCCTGAGTTCTGGTCTCACATCAACCTAACAGGCTTATTTGGATGTACGAGTCTGTAGATTTACTGATGGCTTTCATCTAAACCAGTTAGTCAAGGTCAAAACTTTTACATGCTATGCAAAACCAATGACTTTGACCTTGTTATTTGTATGTAAGAAATACACTATAAGATGTATGTAAATGAGTAAATATAAAATAGACTGATAGCAGTTTGGAAATGTTCTGGTGGGTAATTATGTACCAACTGTACACATAAATGGTCCAACAGCAGTGGGGATATGTGTGTTTATAGGGTGTTGAAGTGATTTAGATGTGTTTACAACACTAACCCTGCCCTTTTTCTTTTTTACCTTAAACTGATTTCAAAATGTCTAATTACAGCAAACTCACAGACTAAAAAGTCTTTGTACAAAGCATAGAAAATACTTCCCATTTCCCCGACCGGTGGACTTGTTCCTGCTTTAGCTCCACTCTAGTTAATGTTCTTTTCAGTGGTATACCATACGAGCCTGCACAATTATCTGCCACTGTGAGCTGCAACTGCTTAATGCAGTGAAACCACCTTGTCTGTCTACTTCTGACAGCCGAGAGGTATTTAATAGCATATAATTGTAAAGATGTAGTTCAACGTGGTTCAGAGCTCCAACTGTACATATTTTTGTTTGTGGTTCTCCAGGGATTCTCTGAATAGCCTCTGGGCATAATATAACCTAAAAGAAGAGAAAGAATATAAAAGTCCCTATTCCCAATGCGCTGTTCTTCAATTTATTTTCCTCCCACCTTAATAGCAGAAGGGGAATAGAGCACATCAATATTTCAAGGCTCAGCATTTTTTATGACATGGAGCTATGGGATTCTCGACATTTACACTCGGATGTGCATTAAATCAATCACATCATTGATACAACAAAGAAAAAGAAAAAAAAAAGCAAGCCAACTAGTATTTGGATGATAGAAATAAGTTCAGATTTCCTCATGAAGTAAAACAAGTGTTCTCTTCAACGTACAGATGTATACGTTTTCTTTGTTCACACTATTGGGACATATAAATGATTTAACTGCATGTTTCATGAACACTGCTTTTTTAAAAAATCTTTTTATGTCTGTGGATGTTTGAAGTGGGAAATTGTGTGAGAGCATACCTCTGCACTCCAGAGGATTAAAGATAAAAAAAAAACTACAAAAAACTGGGCATATACACCACAGGGATGAGACTCAAAATATACGGGATGTAAGTGCACCATTCCTCAGCAGCAATTAACATGGAAGAAAAAGTTGGGGGGAGTGCAGACCTTTATATTCCTTTTTATGTTTACTGCTAATGGTCTATGTTAAAATCTGTTGGGAGAGCACAGTGACATGTTATTACTCAACTCCATAAATATGACCTACAAAAGTCCCAGTTGCACAATTTCCATCCATCCATTTTTTTCTACTTTAGTTGGAGACTGCACTGTTACAGCACTATAAAAAAGTACATTGCCTTTAGTGTTAAACATTGTCAACTATGAGCTCCATGAAGGTCAATTGCAATATATATTTTAATAGGACCAAGTCTCAGTTATCATGACAGTCTCTTTTCAGTTTTCTTTCACTCTTGGTATTTTTGTAGATCTCAAACAGGTCGCCGAAAAACTGTGACAGTAACATTTTGTGTTTTTGATGCAGTGATGCAAGCAGTCTCAGTCAAGTTGGACCTCTGGGACACTTCCTTTACTGGTGTTAATGTTTAGCCAAAGAACAAGGGTCACTAGTTAACTTATAATTGTATTGTTAGGGAGCAGTGGGTTTTAGAAACAACACATCACTTGTTCTTAACATTACAACCACACATTATGCTGACAGTGCTGCTACGGTTTCATAATTTAAATTCACGTCATGTACCACTTCAAGCATCCACTAATTTCTGTTTGCTTCCATACAAATGAAAATTTGTCAGTACAGCCTGGACAATTGGCAAAAAATAAATGTGCCAGCTTCATCACATTTTCTAATTTGTTCTTCTGGTCTCCTATGATAGACAGTTAAATATTTTTTTTGGTTTGGACTTTTAGTGGGATCTTGGAACTTGTAATGAGCATTGTTCACAGTTTGCCTCCGAAAGTCAGTCAAAAATCGGTATTGCAGAACTGAATGTGTTTTTCAATCTAGTTTAGTGAGTGGTCAAAAGTAACTACAAGTATTGCAGTACAATGTTGCGGTACTTGTACTTTACTTAAATGTTGTACTTTCCACTCCACAACATTTATGTGACAACTGCCTTTCTACTTTTAAGATGAAGATTTGACAGAATAGATGATATAACAAGCTTTTAGAATACAACACATTGTTAAAGATGAAACCAGTGGGTTTCCAGCCTTTTTGGCCTCAATGTCTAACAACAAAAAGCAGCAGGGTCACAACAGATGGCTGAGTTGTTAACGGCTCCACCAAATGCCGTGTTTTTTTTGTTTTTTTTCCATCTGGATGTATCACACAGGTTCATTTCAATAAATGTTTGAAAGGTCCAACATCTTATGAAAAATCAAAGATTAGAGAAAGTCTAAAACCTAAAAACAGATTTATGTATAAGAACTTTGTTTTTCTTCTTTCCTCTTCCAGTAACCATCTGACAACCCCTAACATTTATCTGGTGTCCCTGTATAAGAAAACTGCATATAAAGTAGTCCAAACTTGCTTCACCTGCAGCAGCTTCAAAAGTAACATGCTGCTTACGCATTGATACTTCAGCATTTAATGATGTCATATTTAATAATATATTAGTCAGAGAAACCAAACCAGTGACTTTAACTTAGTTAGGATTCATGCAGGACTTTTTACTTTTAGAGTAATCTAGTATTTCTACAGTATTTTACACTTTTAACTGTTGTTAAAAAAAACCCATCATGTATCAAGTTAATGTTAACATCCCGTTTATGTGTAAATCAATTACTTCATTGAAAATATGACACTGAGGGAGGAAGTCTACGGAGGGAGACGCGAAGAAAAAAACAACAACAACAAAAAAAAACGTCACTTCCTGTCATGTGCAGTTTGACTTCCGGTAGGTGGGGCTTTTGTTGTAGGAGCGGTTTGTATTTGGAGAGCCAATGCTTCGGGCTTCGCTGTTAACGCAGTCAGCGAGAAGATAACATCAACCGAGGGCAGAAATACGAGTCCTGCTTTGGTAAGGCTTCGGAACTTTGTTGTCGGAGTGAGAGAAGTGTGTGTGTTTCTGAACAAGGCCTTTAAAGACAGTCAGAGTAACGTTTACCACACCTGCTTTAAGGAAGGGCGAGCGACCAGCGGACTGACCGCTTCACATTAAATGGGTGAAAAAAAAAACAAATAACAACAACAACAACAACAACTCCGTTTTGGATATAAGTGACGAGTTGAACTGTCCGGCCATGTTCGTGTTTTGAGTTTCGTTGTCTCGGCCCCGTGTTGAACGGGCATGAGGTGACGCTAACGTTTGGTAAGTTGTCGTCAGGTTAGCTACCGCTGACGGTCGGTTAGCCTCCCCGATGTGGACATTTGGACTAACTTGTCGGCGGAACGATATGAACGTGTGTTTTAATTAATTAATGCATTTAGTCATTGAAGTGATGGACGTTGTGGTTTTCGAGCGAAGCTGCGTTTCACGGCAATAACGGGGACCAAAGTCCGCGTTTATGGGCTTTTCTTGTTCACGTACCTTTACGCCTTAAACCGCGGTCACGTGGGCGTTTTTCCCCCAAAAACTTTAAAGTTACGTTTTGACTAGTTGTTCACATCAGCTGTTGTAATCCATCCCCCCCCCCCTCAACCCCCCGTCGAGAATCACTCACAAGTGTTATGTGGTGAAAAGTTGTCCCTCTTGAGGAGATGACACACCCAAAGCGAGCTCAGGGTTTCTTCAGCTGATGTCTTTTGTACTTTAAAACCGTCAGCAAAATGACCTGTTTCCATAATAACAGCGTCAAACTCATGTAAGTTGTGTGGTGTCGAGTGTTATTTCCTCGGTGGTTCATCTAAAAGCTGAACGTAGGGAGGGAGACCAACTCCCAACTCCGCTTTGGAAACCACCGGACCCTTTTAATGGTCACTTTTTCATAAAGTCGTTATGTTAAATACAACAATTCAAAAATAGTGTAGGATGGTTACATATATATTGTCGGGATGCATGATATTGGGTTATTTTTTTTGAACCAATATTTTCCAACTCACTTGGCCAATTACCTATGCTGAAATATACTCACGTATATATATATATATATTTATTTATTTTCACTTCGAAAACATCACGTCTCTCCTGTAGTGGATTTAATAAGGAAACTGCGTCAACTTGGGTTATGTCAAACAAAACAATAGGATTCATCATACCGAAACACGATGATGCTCTCCCTTTGAGAGTCATTGCAACTTTGCTATCTGTTTTGGACTCTTGCACTCGGCAGACATCGCTGCATCCTCTTTCACAATGGATGTACCCTCTCGCAGCGGATTAGTGCAGATGTTTCCTCACAGACGTTGGAGTATGTAGGCATAATCAAAGTGTCGCTTTTTCAAGATTTTCATTTGGGTTAGAGGCACGTTTTTTTTTTTTTTTAAAGCATTTATCAGCTGATGCAGACGACCTGCCAATATTATTGTGCGTCCCTATTGTACAGTGTGCTGACGGTGCTCGGTAACATTTACAGTGCTTTTTTCTTTTTTAATTATTTTTTTTTAAAGAAGGGGGGTGCAGGATAGTGTTGGCAAAGCAACACGCACATGTTCCATCTCATTAATAATACCAACTTTATTTTGGTATTGTGGGAAAGTGACACATATTATTTCATCATCCAGATTCGTGTGTCTTAAAGGTGACTAATCTTTTATAATCTTTGTTCCAGGATGACATGCACTCACACGTCGTAAACAGCTCATGAGCACAATGCTGATTCCAGTAATATGATCAAGGAAACCAGTTTAGACGTTGGAGGACTCCCTCAGCCTTTTAAATGCTGATGTTTTTGTTTTGGAGCTATATGGTGGCTGATATTTGTTGTGCCTGCATTGTCCAAATGTTTTGTGTTTTTTTTTCCCCACCCTATAATTACCTCTTTTAGAAAATGCTGTTTAGTGGTTTTCACGGAAAAACCTGGTACTGGACTGTGTTTGAATCTGGCAAAGATATACAGTCAATACACTTACAGTTTTTTTTACATGGCTGTAGACCCATAGCAAACAATTTATATAAAAGATGGAGGAAGGACTTGTGAATGAGGCTCAACTGGCCCCCAGTTCTCCCTCTCCCTCTGCCAAGGCTATCGGGATAGTAGATGTGGGAAACTCTGGCATGTTCATGATTTAATGTTTTGGTTCCATGATTTGATCCAGAATAGATTAATGATTTTTTGATTAACCTGCAGTTAAAAAGGCACAACATTTCGTTAAGCTATTGTTATTAAGGTAACTTGTAACTAGCTTGCAGTCTTCCTCCGGTGTGCGTTAGGATTAATCACATTCTTCAGTCATCATTCAATCCACAACAAGACAAAATGATTTGTGCCATTACAGAATTGTAAATTAGTATGGCTGCTGCTGTTGTTTTTGTGTTGTTGTTTTTTTGGCCCCACCCCAACTTGATGTTTACACTAACCGCGTCCTCATCTTCGCACAGAAATGATTTTCATAATCGCTCCGTGTAGTTTCGTCCTGTTATTGGAACTTATTAGGATATGACAAACATTTTCCGTTTCATTTCCTTTGTTTTGGACTCGGTCTGATTGGCTCCTATCACGGAGCTCCATCTGTTGTGCTGATCAGTTTTACATTTTCTAATGAGGTTCCTGAATGACCTGGGCTCTTCAAGTGTAATTACATTGGACTCTAATGATGTTGGCAGTGAAAGTGGAGGGTAATGGGAGTTTCTTTTTTTTTTTTTTCTACTCGACTTGGAAAGTGAGTGATTCTCAGGAACCATTGATGGTGGCTTGGCAAGTGCACTCCCAGCCATCAATGGTCTGCTTTAGTCAGCAGGAAGGAAGTAGGGTTCATATATTTTGTGACTGTCATTTAATTACTTAATGAGATATTTATTTTTTTTAACAGTTTTTTTGGCTCTCAACAGTCATCTGACATACTGTAGGCTCTAATTCACAACTTGTTAGACAAGTACTTAAGGGTGGAGTGATTTTTCTCCCCTGAAGGCAGCCAGTTTGACACATTGGCACATATAAAGTAGATGTGATCGATGCGCTTGAGGGACCAGTTATACAAAGCATCGGATCCTGTTTCACATAAGAAAAAGGAACAAGTTATGCAAATACCAGTTTGCGGAACAGTAAGAGAATTCAGATTTTTTTGAAGTTTTAATTTTCTGTAACCCACAGCTGGCACCCACTGCCCACCCACCTGCTGCAGAGGCAAGCTGTGGAGGTTTGTCTTTGACCCCATAAACATTTTGCCAAAAAAGCCACTAAAAATACAATGACGGCTAACTGTGGTTACTTGAATTAGTTTTCAGCAAATCTTTTCCTCCACCTTGTTTCTAATCCTAATAGACATGTAGAAACATGATGGAAGTTTAAGAAAGACACCATCATTGTCTTTATTGTATCCCATGTGTGCAACACGTTTCTATGCTAGATGCACCACAGCATTCACTGTGTTTCCTTGACCCCAATTTATTTCCCTCCCGTTGGTTATGTGCTCTTGGGTGCGACAGCGCTCACTGTCTGCGCCTGTGTTTCAATGTTATTAGGTGGAGGATTTGAATGAGGGGATTTCTCTTTATTTGAATGATTTAAGTTCCTTAAAGTGAGCCTACCCACTCCTCTATCATATCTCATTTGTTACTGACTTCGCCACGGTAGTATCGAGAGCCTGTTGCCGTATGTTACACGGGGGAGACATTTGAGATCGCGCTCGCACCACGTCTCTCGGCCTCTTCGCCCGGCCGCCGGCCTACCCGTGGCCACGCACCTGCACTCTGAATGGGCTCGGTAGTCCTCCAGGCAAAGCCAACGTCCAGCGAGAGTCTTGCCTCATCTCATACATGTTTTGCCGTGTGCCCATTTATGTCGATGCCGGTGGCCGAGACGGGACCGTAGTATTTTACACAACAGTTCACTCCCCTTACCATTTCGATTTATAGTCACCACGTGTAAACATCTGAGCTGCGAGGAGGAAGACCAGCGAGGATTCGGGGCTGATTTTTCAGTGGTACTTCACAGCACCCCTAATTTTAAACCACGGTGGCACCACGAGGCCCAGCTGTGGTGCGGGGCGGTACGCCGCTGACCCTGTTGCGTTTCCTGGCAGGCAAATGAAAGAAATACATAGCGAGTTGGTGATAAGTAGTGGGCAGTTGGGAGTTACTCGGCAGAAACAAATAGGTTGGTGAGTAAATGTGTGCCGCTGAGATGTGACCTCGTCTTTCTGTCCATCCTGAATCAGTCCAGTGGAATGCTCTGGTAATGGGACAGACATGAGTGTTTTGGTTGAGATCGGCTGCAGGGAGGTCGGAAAGGATATCTGTTGCGTGTTACTGGCTAAATCCATGTTTTACATGAATCCTTTTTCTGGCACCGAGGGGGATCAGTAAGAACTGCACTATATTTGCATGTTGATGGTCATTTCCATATGAACAGGAAAGAACAACATGATTTCGTATAGCGAGCAGCCCACTTAGTTTTGCTGAAGTAGGAAGGATTGTAACACAGAGAGGATTTAGGTCCCTGCTGCCCAGTTTCGTGAAAGGCTCCTCTGTACACTCCCCTGGCCGGAGGTTGTTAGTATGCGTTGTGGGGTGCTTTTTGAAAATGTCTTTCTTGCTGCTGCGTGCTGTCTTTTTGAGTGGACTGAATCATTACTCGATCTCCTCCAGCTGCAACCATTATAACCGCTACATCTTACAGGCTAAACACATTTCTGCAATGCTTCCTGCAGTACGTTTGCTGTTAACTTATGCGTTGTTGGTTGCTTTTGTGATAAACAAACCTGGGAATCTTGAATTCCAGTCATTTTGTGTCACAGGAAATCCATTCTTGCGCTGACCTCGTGACTGGAGGTGACTCAACGAGGTTATATTGTTTTGGCCACAGCCAGCTGCAACTGTGACTAGTTATAGCCCGTAACCTTCCACAATCCAAGACTTCCTTATTCATATTTGCTCGAGTAGGAGAATACTTTGAGTCTGGCAGTCGTAGAAAATGGATAGGACACGGCAACAGTTTTGATTTGCAGTCGCAGCGTCAGCGGGAGAGTTTTGCTTTGCTGGCAGCGGGATTATTAGGGAGGATCTGCCGAGCTACGACAAGAGTTAGTGGTTTAAGATGAATATCGCAATATTTTTGGAGGCATCTCGACATATTTCTTTTCTCCCCACACGGCATCAGTCCACACCGCGCTGTTTCTTTTCAGCCACACTGTCACTCGGCCGCAATCCGCGTTTTGATTGACTCGGTAGACCGTTATTGATGATGAGAGAAGCAGCTAATCTCCTGCCCAGATCCTTGGAATTTAGAACGTTGTTATTGAGCCAGAAAAGCTCCTGTTTTCTTCATCAGATGGGGGGGAGAGGAAATCCTCTCACCCCTGGGATCTCAGGGATAGAGAGAGATAGAGATAGAGATAGATAGAGAGAGAGAGAGAGACAGCATCCTCAGGCTCTCTGCAAGTATGGCTCTAATTGTCTTGACTTTACACACATAGATTAATTTATTCTGCTTCTCTCAGACTGGAATTTATAGGCACATCAGCACATGACATTTAAATTGGCTGCCACTGCACTATGCTAACACTTTGTTTGTCTGTACCAGTTAAACTCCTGTCGTCTACGCTGCTAAGAGAGGGTTCAGTCCTCAGGAAAAAAAACAACAACCAACTGTTCTTCTGTGAACACGAGAAGCGTATGGACAGGTTTTTAAAGACAAATACCAGCTGACATGTTAATATCGTTGATCGAAGCATACCGAGCATAAAATCCGAAGCGTACAGGTGGTCATGTATACCATTTAAGAAGAAAAAAAAAAAAGCCCTCTTTGCAAAGCCTGGCAGCATCAACACGGGCTCTTTTACGCTATCGGTTTGCTGTAATCTTTTATTAGTGTCCGTGTGAGTCCCGGCGAACCTCGGTGCATCCTTGCCGAAGGGTTAAGATAAGCACGGAGGGACTGTTGGGCCATTCTCAGAGGGGCATCTTTAATGAACTCCTGTCACTCACGCTGCACCGGCATCATCTATATTTCAGGAGCCAAGCAACCAGAGTGGACAGTTAGACGGTTCCCCTCCTTCTCCATAACCCCCCCCAAAAAAAGAGGACCAGTACCGAGCAGACCGCAGTTCCATATGTGGGTCATGCCTAAATATTAATCCCCCCCACCCATTTTTTTTTTTTGTGTGTGAGGGTGTCCTCCATTTTAGCCGTGCATGCAACTTGTGCTGCAGTGGAAATATGACAGGACCCCTCCCCATCTGTCTGAACTTCCTTTGGAAACTTCGCACTAAGCACATGTGCTAAGCATTTTTTTTTTTTTTTTTAAATAAATGTGGCTTCAGTTTATTGGCTGCTATTGCTTTAATAATAGCATTGGAGTCCGTGTGTGTACTTGTGCACGGGGAAGTGGGTTACAAGTGAATAATTCAAAGAGGGAGTCCCATGCATAAGTGCTTAGTGTGCCATAGGCTCCTTCAGAAGGTGTGTAATTGTGTGTATGTGTTTGTGTGGGTGTCCTTCCTATGGGCCCTTTCACTGGCCGGGTTCCTGATAACAAAGACAGGAAGAGCACAGGTCGGACTTCACTTCCTGGTCAGGGAGAGTGGAACCACGGTGCCAAACCCTCAGCATCAACAGCCGGCATAATGAAGTGGAGGTTAATGTGACGCAAATCTGGTGTTCTGCTTTTGAACAGTGAAAGCAAACGACGTGGCAGCAAACTCCCGCGTGCACAATTGCGCATTTAAAGCTTTAATGTAGTTTGTTGATATTAACTTTGACACCGGGAGTTTGTGGCTGGGTTGCAAGGGCTTCTGTGAGGCCGTGACATTTCTTTTACATTTCTAATGAAAAGCTTCTCTTTTTTTCCCTTTTTTTTTTCTGCCTTTAGCAACACGTTCTCTCCTTTGTCACATCTGGTGAACCCTTAATGCTAAAAAATGCACATTTGTGGCGCCGCGTGAGCTGAAATATGATGTTTACCGTTCGGGAGGAGACCATGAATAATACGATGAATCATCTCGGTGCTCATCCCACGAGAAGGGAGGAATCTTTCTCTGCAGAGCGAGATAAACGACAGGGGACGAAAGTGAAGGGGAAAGAAAGGGTTGGGTCCCATGATGCAACAACACAATTGAGTCATTTGCCAGGGAGGCTTTCAGGATACTTAATCACAACTCTGGCCCCGTGATATCATCGGTCAGATTCTCCGTGTTTGACTAGCTGGTTGTAATACGGCTAAATGGGCTGAGTGAGCTGCAGTGGTTGATGACTGCTGACCTGTCCAACAACAACAACAACAACAACAACAACAACACCACCAGTGAGTGATAACACCTCAAACCCACGGATGAGGATTAACCGAGGAACTCTAAATCTCTAAAGTAGCAATCAGACGTCAGGCGGTGGAACCGTGCCAGCGGTCTTATTGTGGGCTCTGACTTCTGCCGAGTCAAAAGAACACAGGATATTGTTTGTTTGAGATGCATCCTGTGGCGCGGACAACAACAATAACAACCGCCGACAAAAAGGGTCGAAGCGCCGGAGCCGGTCTCCTCAGGATTAAATGATCAATAGAGGGCAGCTTAAATGCAGAAGTCACTTAATCTGAGGAAAGGTTTTATTTATTTTATTTTTTTCTCTATAACGAAGGGACCCGTTGGTGCTGTAGTTTTAAGATTGACCGGTCAGAGGTTCCATTGTCTCAAATATTAGCAGTTTTCCTTTACGAACAGTTGTTGCTGAATTGATAAGACATTTTAATGCATAATTACTTGTCGAACAGATGAGATACCTTTGGTGGCCGCAGATGAAATAAACAAAATAGTACATTGAGTTCCTGGTCGCACTGTTGCAAACACATAACTGCAGATTGACGACTTGTTTTGAACCCTTTGACTCTCAGCACAAGTACTCCATCGTCACATTTCTGTCCAGATGAAGTGCAAGTTGATGGCAGCCGGGCTTTTTACAACGGAGTCAGTTCTAACTCGGCTGGAAGTTGTGTGGGCAGAGGATGGTGAACTCTGGAGAAATCCATTGACTCTGAGCTCTCTCTCTCTCTCTCTCTCTCTCTCTCTCCTTGCCATTTAAAGAGCAGATAGACGGCCGGTCACGTCTTCTGTCTTTTTAACGAGTTTAGAACGTCATGCCCCGTTTTAATGCATTCGTAAACGCCGCCCGGCAGCGGAGAATGATGGCTTCATTACTTCTGATCAGTTGCAATGACCTTTTGATAGCCAACTTTATAAAGTCCAAGGATTCACGAGCAGGCAATTTGGCACTTTAATGGATGCGGCGGGGGTAAAGATTGAAGATTTGTTGGAACAAAGCCGAGAGCCTCTGGCACGGCGAGTTAGTGTCACGGGGAGCTCTGTCAAGTAACGAGTGCCATCTGTCCCGGGCACTCGTTACACAAATTTGTGTTCTCTTGGTACGGAGGTTACTTCCTGATATGTTTCCACTCTTCTCATTCACAGGTTGTGCCAGTGTGTGTGTGTGTGTGTGTGTGCGCGTGCGTGCGTGTGTGTGTGTGTGCGTGCGCGCGTGTGTGTGTGCGTGCATGTGCGCACATGTGTTTGAGTGTGTAAGAGGGGCACCAAGAAGAATCCAGCGATGGCTACCAGCAAAAGTAAAAACCAGAGTTCTCTGGCTCTGCACAAAGTGATAATGGTGGGCAGCGGTGGCGTCGGGAAGTCGGCCCTCACCCTGCAGTTCATGTACGACGAGGTGAGTCAACACACCCTTCTAAATCGAACGTGAAACGCCACCGCAGATCGGGGAGTCGCGCGCGCGCCGGCCCGGCCGGGAACGACGGGCATTTCGAGCAAAACTGCTATTTTGAAACCGTTCGCGTGCAGCGTTTTCGAACCGAACCTCATCTTCGTTTATGTTTCGAAGGCGTCCCCGGCATAGATTTTGGATGGCCGTAGTCGCCTTTGCGCGTTTCCCCTGCTCCTGCAAAGGGGACGCGGTTGCGAGACGCCCTCTTTTAAAGCGGCGAAGCAGCCATCTGTTGCACGAGAGTGAGAGCAACAGTCACGTCACGTCACAGAGGTCCTACGAAGCTACTAAGCGGTTACCAAAGGGGCTCTTGGGGGGAAAAAGGGGGCACTTCTCTCTCGTCCGCCGCTTGCTCGACCACAGATGTCGTTTGTTGCGACGACGCTCGACGAGAGCAGAGACGGTCGCGGCTCAGCTCTGCCTTCGAGCAGAGCTTTTCAGCGCTCTTGTCTCACCAGAGACGGTCGTCCGTTTTAACTATCGTTGCGGTTTACACCCGCCGCATTACAGCTCGGGACAGTCGGGGACGCCTCACGCGGGAGAACGCTGCTTTTAGCACCTCCTATCCACCCCGTATCTAAAGAAAGGAATCATTTCACTCTCAGTTTGTGGAGGACTACGAGCCCACCAAGGCTGACAGCTACAGGAAGAAGGTGGTGCTGGATGGGGAGGAGGTCCAGATCGACATCCTGGACACGGCTGGGCAGGAGGACTACGCCGCTATCAGGGACAACTACTTTCGCAGCGGGGAGGGATTCCTGCTGGTCTTCTCCATCACAGAGCACGAGTCCTTCACCGCCACCGCTGAGTTCAGGTACTGATGCGCACGTCTGTAAGTTCGGCACCTGGTTGCGGATGACTGTCACTCAAGTCGTCGTCGTCATTGATTGCGTTTGTGTTGTAGCATACGTCCGTAGCAGGCAGGATTGCAGGTATTTCGTCATGCTCTTTTCTGCACCCGATCCCAGTCCCAAGGATTTTCACGCGAGTATCCGTCAGTCTCGGGTCCTGAATTTGTTACGCAAATCCAGGCGAGAAGATTGTTTAGGAGCTCAGCATTTCAAAAAAATAAAATAAAATAGAACCTGCGCCACAGCTCGGCATTAATGGCGTGTTGTGTAATATTCACAGAAGGGAGAGTGTCAGTCTGGTTCTGCTGTGGCAGGAAAGTTTAGATCGGATTTAATAGGGCTGCCCAGTAAAAGCTGAGGAGTCCAATCATCAGTCGCAGTCCTCTCAGCTGACTGACGAGTCGAGGTTCTGGATTACTTTACACGCAGACATTGACCCCCCCCCCCCGGCCCCCGCCTACCTTTGGAGGAGAGATGAGAGATGAGAGTCGGCTATTGGAGCCGCACGGAGGCTATTTTTGTGTCCCCGCCGACTTGCCAGCGGAGGTCTGCACGCGCAGACTGCGAGAGGCGGCGGACTCACGGGGGAGCGAGGAGAGAGCGGTGTACCACTGAGAGCGTATTGAGCGAGAGACCCTCAGGAGGCAGAAGAAAAGTGCTGTCGGATTTAAACCTACAAAATATTGTGTGTTAGTCAACAACACTGTCGAATTATTTATACATCTGCAAAATGTCCCAGTTTAACTCGTCC
Source organism: Brachyistius frenatus (assembly GCF_029030835.1). Classification (NCBI taxonomy): domain Eukaryota; kingdom Metazoa; phylum Chordata; class Actinopteri; family Embiotocidae; genus Brachyistius; species Brachyistius frenatus. The sequence goes on from NW_027210626.1 coordinate 4,147,052, forward strand.
GCATCACTCGCCCGGTCCGGAAAGTGTTGTCTGACGCGTTTAATACCGTATATCGTGAAACAGTTGACGAATTAAAACATTAAGGCATTTTTGATACCGGGCGTATCTGAATCCCAATGGCTGACCACAAAGAAGAAGTGCCCAAAAAAAACCGGTTGCATTTCAAACCAAATCCAACGTCAACTTGTGTAAGAGCCGTTTGCTCCGTGCACGCAGGGAGCAGATCTTGAGGGTGAAGGCGGAGGAGGACAAGATACCGCTGCTGGTGGTGGGGAACAAGTCGGACCTGGAGGAGCGTCGGCAGGTGTCCGTGGACGAGGCCCGTGGGAAGGCCGAGGAGTGGGGCGTCCAGTACGTGGAGACGTCAGCCAAAACGAGAGCCAACGTCGACAAGGTGCGACGACTTACTGATTATTCACTGGCTTGTAGAACCGACTCTTAAGAGTCTTAATGTCTAATAGTAAAGTGCTTTAACAAAAAAAAAAAAAAAAAAAAAAGTATTGTCATCAATAGTTATCCGTTACCTGATACTAAGTATACGACGCAGTAAATAAGTAACGCAGGTGACGTATTAGCGGTGATGATGCTTCGCCTTTTTTTTTTAAACCCGTCACCGCTTCTCTAGTTACACTTGTACACAGTTTCCCAGGGCGCTGGGCAGGTAAGTTGGTCCAGGCAACTTTGCGAGCGTCGTTCTGTTTCTTCATGAAATCCCAGACCGATTTGATGATGATGACGACGAGGACGAGATGCACTTACAGGAGTCCTCGCTCTTCCTCTAACCGAAGATAATTCTTTATGTTCGTCGTCATGCTGCAGAATGAATTCAGGATCAGTCTATTGCCTCCCTGATAGCGATGTGATATAAGAGTCGAAACACGCTTTTGCACCGGACCGAACTTGGTTATAACTTGTTGTTTTGTTGTTGTTGTTGTTGTTGTTGTATTTATTAAAGAATTTCACTTTCTCATCGGTGTACACAGTTTGCCTGCCGTGACGGTTGTACTGAAAGAGTTTAATTGACTTCTCTCCAGGTGTTCTTTGACCTGATGCGCGAAGTCCGCAGCAAAAAAATGGCAGAGAACAAAGACAAAAACGGAAAAGGAAAGAACAAGAAGAACAAGAAGAGTTTCAGGGAGAGATGCTGTTTACTTTGAACTCTTCGCGGACCTTAACAAGTCACAACACAACGGTAAAGCTGGGGAACAAAGCAGAGCGTTATCGCCATTGTCATTTTAATGATATTTGATTTTCTTTTGTTTGTGTTTTCTTGTTGTTTTCTAAATAGCTTGTTATAAGTTAGTGTCTAGAACAATCTCAACCACTTTGTCGCCATTTTTAATGAATGAAATCTTGACTCACTGTCTCGTTGGAAGATGACCACTGTGTGATTTGGACCGCAGTGCTCGACGGCTCGCAGGAAGCCGATGACCAAACTGCCACCGACACTAACCCTGCTGCTCAAGACATCCTCCACTGTTTAACTCAGCGATTGTACTGCCTTTGACTTTGGTTCGGTGTGTTTTTGTCAAGTCAACGGTGCCCTTAATTTCCCCGCCCGCTCTAAATCGTAACCTTAAGCCGCGGTATAGACCCGTTCAGTCCACGTTCGTCCATTTACGAGGAACTCTTAACGCTGCCGTCTCTCGTGTTTGTAATGCTTCACGGTGACGCTCAACGTTCTGTCCGTCGAGCGCGTAGGCCTCGTCCGTCCGTCTGTCCGGGCTCGTGTCTTTGACTTCAGTGTGTGTGTGTGTGTGTTTTTTTGTTTTTTTTGAATCGCTGTTGAAATTGGACGTGGACTGAGGCGGCTTTTGCTGCTTTTTTTTTGGTTTGTTTTGTTTTTGTTTTGTAACTGTTCAATCCCAGGATTTATAATTTCCTGACCACAGAAGATTCTTCCACTGCAATGCAATCAGAGGAGTTGTTGCCAAACAGGCTTATCGTACTTAATCGTCAGGTATCTGGGGGGGGACACGATTGCCGGAATTCAATCATGAAACACTTTTTTTTTTTTTCAAGAAGAAAGCTGCGAGACAAAATCTCCAAATTTCCGTTGAGGGCATGTATCACTCGCAGAGCTTCATGTAGATATTCTAAATTGTTCCTGGGTATTTTGGGGCCGTGGACAGAGAGAGAGAGAGAGAGAGAGAGAGAGAGAGGGGGAAAAACAAAAAAGGGTGGTCATGTGGTTCACAGCACTTTCCCGTGCTGCAAGTAAATGAGCGGAGAGGGTCGGCCTGCCGATCCGAGCCGTGCTCTCCGACCTCCTGGCGGCGCAGATCGGTTTAGTTTTACGGGACCGCTGAAGTCCCGAATCTTCGCCGGCTCCGCGCTGCGAGGACGGGCTGTCGACAATCCCGGAGGCCGTCCCGCGTCTGCAATGGTAACCGGCAACCTTCTAATTGAGCTTAAATGCTATTTTTTTGATTCCTCGGTCTGTTGAATAACAATGCACTACATTGCAATACCTAAGAGGTGGACTCGATGCTGAAGTCGTGCGGAAGATTTTTAAAACGGTTTGTGCCAACAACAACAACAAAAATCATGAATATCCAACTATGTTTGTGGATGTACAATGTGTATGTTGATTAACGGTGTGTGTGTGTGTGTGCGTGCGCGTACACATTTATCCGAAAACCCTACTACCTTACTGTGTCTTTGACGACGGGCGCCGACGTCTTAACAGTTGTTTAATTAAGTGCTACAGTAAAGGAGATGTTTGTACCACTGCCTAAAACCATTCTTTGTAACATGCCCCTCCTTTTCCTTTTACTTGCCTACTACTGTGAGTACGCTTCTATCTCTCTTGAGTGCCGCCGAATAAATGCTTTTTCTTTTTTTTTTTTTCTCCTTTTCTTTTAAGTACGGAGCATTATTTTGTCACTGCACCACAAACTGTCACCGCTTTTTACGTTTATTTGTTCGTGCGACAACCGCAGCCACACGTTTTTTTTTTTTTTTTTTTTTTTTAATATTTGGCTGCGAATCGTTTTTTTGTTTGTTTTGTTTTTGCCGCCGAAAGACTCGGCGCCGCGCTACCGCCCTCTGCTGGCCGCTGGAGGTAACGGCGCCGCTCTCGCTACTTACTGTGTAAGACGCCGTGCCGTTGCGTTGGTATTGACCACCGAGGTGAAACGCTATGGCTGTCACGTCTTGGTTCCTCTGGGACATCCCGTGCCTCAGTTTAGTCGAACGCTCCGGCGGTTACTCGCTTTGCATTGATTGTTCTTCTGCCATCGAGTAAAGTGCCAACGGCCTGTTTGACTTGAGTTTGACAGTGATGTACTGCCACCATTTATATTAACTTCACAGCCTTATCTTGCATGGCAGGAGTTGTGTAATGCCCCCCCCCCTCCCCCCTCCCCAGATGAACCAGTCCTGGGCTTTCTCGTGGGTGGTGAAGCCCCCCCCTCGGGGTGGACAGGTTAGTGAAATTCATTTCACAGGGTTGACTCCCATCACCAGGCCAAGACTGACCATATATCACTTTGAAAATAGTTTTCATGTTAAGGATAAGACGAAGTGCCTGCTTTTGGTGTTCTGTTAAAGGAAAAAAAGGGGGGGGGGGGATACAACCGACTAGTGGTGTGGCTGCATGTCCTCGGTATTTAAATGTGAGGGGGGGGGGGGGGGTAAGTAGATCCAAATTAGAAGAAGGCTAAAATTGACCAAACAAACTCACTGCAGTATTTCTGTCGGGATTATTTGCCTCCCTCTTCATCAAAAGTGAGTACGCAGTGACCTTCTTCTGCTTTAGTTTGAATCTCCCGGAGTATTCCTGCAGGGATTGTTGATATTATTACGATCTTCTGGGAATGTAGATCTCGACCTTTCCTGCACAATTTTTTTTTATTTTTTAAATCATTAACACTCAAACGTCTTCCACGTCCTCGCAGCTCTCGCCGATTTGCTGGCAACGCAGACAGCTGCAGACTTTATGGCCGTGCGGCGTCACAGATTCTTTTGGAGAGAACTGTTCATGAGAGTATCGATCAGACGAGCCAACGCCAGGTGAATTCTTAAATCCGGTGGTCACCGCTTTAAGAGGGAAAGACTGGGCTTTTTTCTTTTTTTTAAAAAAAAAAGCTGTAACGCTGATGGAAAGCCGCTGTTCCACATTTTACTGCATGCGCCACGTTAAAAAAAACCACCCACTAATCCGCCGTAATTTCCGTCATCAGTGAAAGACGTGAAAGCCTTGTGGCGGCACATCCGCCGGAGAAGCTGAAACATGTCACCGCTCCGATAAGCACATTTTACCTGCCTGACACTCACCTCTCTCTGGATCCCCGCTCTTCGCCTGCACCTCTAAGTAGGCAGATTAGGTGGTCTGTTAAACCCACAGGAAGGCACTTATTTAGAAATACATGAAAGGGCAAAGCGAGCCCGGCTAATGACCGATGCGGTGTCACCGGTGCACTCTCGGGTCTTTTATCATTCTGCAGAGAGGGGCCCCCGTCCTCTGAGTAACCCTCATTATATCCGAGCTAATGTTGGGGATGAGGATGTTCCAAGTGATGAAGCACCATCACGGTCCTTCATTATACAGAAAGAGAAACAGACTCGGCGGAATTGTGCTCGACCTGTAAGATAAATGCAACGGGTGGAGAATAACTCCTATTTTAGCGACTGCGCCACCTCGAGAGGGGGAGGAGAAGAGGGGGAGGAGAAGAGGGGGACTCCCGTTCACTCTTCCACCATGGGATGGCAGTCTTGGCATTCCGTAGAGCCGGTCTGCTGCTTCCTGCATCATTAGTGCTTCCAGGAGTCGTCCCGCCACGAGGCTTCATTCAACCGGTAAAGCTCTTGACTGAACGAAAGCTCGACGGCACTTATTAAACATTTAGTTGTTGCAGCTTTAATGATCAGTTTATAATAATGTGGTTTTTTTGTTTTTCCGTTATAATGGCATTGGTAATAAAAGTTAAATCTACTCTTACGAAAATAATGAACAGCTTACCTCAGATGAGCTTTCCCGCGGTGGAACATAAAACGTCGAAGACCGTCGTTAATTTTTGAAATAACTACGGGGTGTTCTTATTTTGTAAAAAAAAAAAAAAAAAAATCAATAAAATTTAAAAAAAAAAGTTATGCGTATGAGAATGTCGGCAGTAACTTTTCACTTCACGTGTCAACGTTGACAGTGTGACACACCGACGTAGAACGCCGGCACATTTAGGCAGCTTCCGGCTGTTGCCGGCGTGAGAGGAGGAGAGCCCAAAACAGCTCGTACCCCTTCAGCCGACGTCGCGTGGCTTGCGATAGCTGTCAACAGCTCCGCCGTACGACACAAGAGCGACGCCGGCGGAGGAAAGAAAGGCTATTTGAAACCGTGCCTCGCGCCCTCTGCCGATCTCGCCATTTGATAAAGAGTAAGGCGATCGCTTCAGCCGAGTCCTCCGCACGATGTCGTCGTACCGTTCGCCGCCGGGCATCGACCCGTGATGTTTTTACTGGTGTCCGCCCCGGCGGTCGGCTCCCCCCGGTTCCGCTCTCCGCAGCTGATATTGGTGGAGCCGCTTTGTGCAAGTCTGTTAAATCTTTTAATTGTGTCTAAAGCGTCGATAATCAAATACTGCGATTAGTTCACTTGAAGTAAAGGATGCGGATAATGTTTGTTCATATTCAAGAATCATTTTGTTAAATTAGTTTTCATTATTATTCTTTTTTTTTTTACTTTGGCTATTTGTTGCTATGTTCTGTGACTATTTTTTTTTTGCATCTGTTTAAATGTTTGTGTAATAATTGAAGCATGTCTTTGAGTCTCAAAAAAAAAAATGTATTAATGAAATAATTTCAATTAACTTAAGTTTAAAAGGAAAATTGCAAATTGGGGGAACTGCGAACAACTCACCGATTCCTCAAATGTGCCCAACTCAGAAACTATATTTACATAATAGGTCAAAAAGGTGAGTGACTCACACTGCGCATGTCAAATCCTCACTGAACGACTGATAATGAGAGGGCTTCGTATCATGTTGGCTACGCGTCAACCTGCGCCTGTAGAATACATTTGATGGCTATGAGGCGAGCGGATTTACACGGACAAAGCTGCTGCCGCTTCTCGCACACTGACAGTTTCTTTCTGACGGCTCGGCATCGACCAAAAACGAGTAACGGCGAGCTTTGCTCCCGCCGTCTAAAATGTTGAACAATGGGATTTAAGCCAGAAATGGAAAAAAAGGAAAGCTGTGAAGCAGCGGTGTCAAAGTATACTGTAAAAAAATAAATAAGGAGCAGTCGCTTAAACGTACATTTTCTTGCACAGACCTTATTCCCACGTCACAGCGGAGACAAGACGCTGGCGGTTTAACACCCAATTAAGCGCTGTCGTCCCATAATCACCAACGGGGGAGACACAAACTCATCAGCAGCATCTGATGCGACTCCGTTTCGACGGCAAATCAAACGGCGCGAACTAAGATTTGTCACAACGTGAGGCTGCTACAGATCAGCTGACCTCATCCGACCTTCACCTGGATGAGCAGACGAACGAACGTTCAAGTTAACCTGTCGGGGGGGGGGGGGGGGGGATGTAAACATGAACATCAACGTCGTTAGAGGTGGTATAAATAGAGTTGCTCGCGATTTGCGGATGAATTGTCGCTCTGTAATTTCAAAAAGCTGCCACACAAATTGAGGCTTATGCGCCCGAGGTGTCCAGAAAAATGTGGACTGCAGCGAGACCCTTCGTCCCGGCGACGTTCCCGTGAATTTGTCCATTTCGCTGTTCTGTGTCACTGTTGTTGAAGCTACGTGCAACATAGGAAACGGTTGCAATGAATCGCGCACACTACGTACCAAAAGGAAAGATAAACATCGTAGACAAGCAGGTAAGTTCATCCTTTGAGTGTCAATGGCGCAACAATTCTAATAACATTCATAATATACTTATGAAATTAAGCCTTATGTTTTGCGAAGAAAAAGCTTAAATCTTTTTTTTTTTTTTTTTTTTAAATTCCTTTCATTTTGATATCGGTCTCACATTGACCGCGCTCCGTGTTTTTTTAACAAACCACAAATCCCTTGCATTTAAATGAGTATTTGTACTCCTTGTGTGTTTTATCTTGAGCTTCAGTTCTCTCGCCATCTGCAGCCATTACAGCTTCAAACAGGCTGCAGAATAATCTGTTTCACTGAACCTTTTTTTTCTCGTTGCACTTGTATTCACCTTTACTCTCATAGTAGTAGTTGCTAAAGTAAACATGACAGCTGCTTGGCCAGTGCATAAAGTACACAGTGAAAAAAAAAAAAGATACTTGTACGTGGATTCAGGATACACATATCCTTAGTTTTCCTAAATCCTGCTTTTTTTTGATTAGTTTACATATTTTTTTTGCCAGTTTCGTTTGTTCAGCATCCTCTACTTATGTGTGCCCCCACAATAGGAAGTAGGAGTTGTGGACAAATACATTAACAAACACTTATATTGCTTTATACATGCATTACATGGTTAAATGTGGCTTTAAAATGTTAAATTATGTCATGCCAGAAAGTCAGAGTAAAGATTAATATTTGATCCTTTGCACCAGATGTTTTCCACAGCAGCTTGCACATATGAAGGCCTTCCTTCTCAGCTGATTAATTAACTCCTTACGCAGCCATCAGGTGTGTGCAGATTCCAATTTGAGAGTCAAAGTGTAATTATGTACGCCATATCCGCTGTGGTTAGCTTGATTAAATCTCGCACAACCTGCTCCCGCCTGTTGCGGAATAATAAAACAAATCTCTGAGCAGATTCGACGGGTTAGTTGTGAGTTTTTTTTTTTTTACTTTGCACAGTCTGGAAATGTATGCAGTAAATATCATCAAGAGAGTTGGCGACACTCAGAATGTGCTGGACACATTTAGCCCCAATAAAAATGTGTTTAAATATGTTCTGCCTCCCCAGCAACATTAATAGATGTAAAATAAATTTGAACCAGCCGTACAGGACGGCAGATGAAAAGGGAGCAAGAGACGCTTTCTTTTCCCATCGTACGTGACTGTAACTCCGAGGCGCAGCAGATGAACGTTTTTACCAAGCAGGGGAGTAAAAGTCAGCGGCCATTTGTGACTGACTTTATTGAACCTTGTCAGAGCCATGAACCTTTTTTTTTTTTTTTTTTCAGCTCACATTTACAACTGTGCTACTGCAATAAGCCTCAAGATATCTTCAGGTTTTCAATAATTCTTTTCTCTTGACGTCAATGACGGCATCATCCGTCAGCAGTTTAAACGAGATGCTGTTCGCCTCTGATACCAGTGTACAAAAGTAGTAGTAGGAGAAGGAGGAGGAGGAGGAGGAGGAGGAGGAGGGCTTATTTCTGAAGATTTTCTTTATTTCTTTCATAATGAACCAAGATGTGCAGTAAACCAGGCCCTCTTAGGATAAGCATAGAAAATGCTTCTGGTCGTGATGGGTCCACTGCAGGGAAGGTACAAGAGTGCATTGAAGTGGACTCATTCTCAGTCGAGTGTTGTTTTTTGTTCTTAGTGGAAAAAAGGTACAGTATGTTTTTTTTTGTTTTTTGTTTTTTTTTAAGCAAGACCATTTCAGAACATGAGGAGTAACATGAGAAAGTCCAAGTTGACAAATATTGTCGATGTGTATTTTTGGTAGCATTAGTGGTCACTGTCAGAAATTGAAATTGTAGCTCATTAGGTTGCGAGCTAAATTCCGTTATTGTTCGATAAATTCTTTGCCTCTGCTGCCATTATTTAGACATGTATTTGAATTCCTTTTAATATTGGTGCAACTGGAGGGGCATGCTTTTAACAGAAAGGTTGCTGTTTCTCATCTGCTCAGCACAACAGCTGACTTTTTTTTCCTGTTCATTATAATAAGTCTTGGAATTTCAGCTTTTTAGTCAGTGGAAGTCAGGGAATTTGACATTTGACTTTGCGTGGAAACCCTGTATACAACTAGTATATACTGTATGTATAAAAGCTGGCCTTTGTACTTACTGTTGCATCAATAAATCAGCGTACACATTTTAATGGGTGAAACTAATGTACAAAAAGCACATCATGTGTCATCATGGTTGTCTATCGGAAGCCAGAGAAGGTTTTTGCCTAACCGGTCTCTCTCCACAGTGCCTCAATAAGCCAGCAAACTAAAAGTCAGAAGAAGAAGAAGAAAAAAAGAAAAGAAAACACTCTTCCAACTCTCCAACACCTACACGCAATCTCAGTGCAACATGTAGAGCTGGCAAATTAAACTAAAAGAGGAAATAATTACCCCATCTGATGATTCCTGGCAGTGCGCTCTCATAGTTACGATAGCACATAACTCACGTCAAAGGCAGATCGGTAGGCTTGAAGTAACAATTCATTACAGGCTATTTATAATGGGGAACAGCAGGATACCACAGTACAGCTCACATTTATCTGTATGAGGTGTATGGGCAATAATTGCATCAGGAACTTAAGTTGTTGTGTGAGAGTGAGTGTGAGTGTACCATTAAAGAAGAATCAATTTAATCCGAGCATATTTGGTCTTAGGGGTGAGTTATTAGAAACCCAAACACAGCGGGCCCCTCTGTGATGTGGGCATAATGCTGCCGCATTCGACTGACAGGGATGATGAGATATGAGCGATGTGGCAAACTACATCTTGTACAAAGTCCTGCGCAAACTTCAAAAGACCATCTAAGTCAAGGTTGAGATGTATTATGAGTACGTGGTGCGATCAAAAAGCTCAGCGCCTGCTCCTGTTGTGCACGCACGCAGCGCAGCACATTAACACATGTCGAGCAGAGCACATTTGGCAATTTCACCTGACATTTGAGCAGACAACGCACATTCAATTTTGGGTCAAACTTATAAAATTGCCAACGGAGATCCTCGAACTGCTTCAGAAAGTCGACAAAGCAACGAAGCAATGAGGATTTTTTTTTTTAAATGTATTTATTTTATTTTTTTTATCGGCTTTCAAGTTTCAAGCGGGGCAAAACATCAGTGTCTGAGAACGGGGGAGACACGTCGGGTCAGGAGCCCAACGTGGTGTCTCTCTTTGACATGTTGCAGGGTCGAGCACCGTGGATTCATCCCCTTTGATCAGAGACTGTCAGCACCGAGTTCTACTGTGACGTGTTGACTCATCTGAGGGGAACTCGCGTGGCGCAAACGTTCCTGAGCCGTGGCACAATGGCATTCTGGCTTCTCCAGCAGGACAACGCACCCGCCGACGGCGCGTTGAGAACATGCGAGTTTCTGGTTTTTGCCCCTCCCCCACTCCTACTTGGCTTCCTGCTACTTCTTTCTGTCCCCCCCCCCTGCCCTCCCACCCCACAAAAAAAAAAAAAGGAAACCAAATTTGATGCGTCCTCTCTGCTGATGTTTCAGGTCCAACCCTCTGAAGGTGCCCTCTAGTATCTGGCGCTAAAATGTTGGCAGCAGATTCTTCAAACTCTGTAAGTTTTGAATTAGAGTCGTCACGAATCAGACTCGTAGTTGCTCACAGTTTGACGTAGTTGTCTGACCGTAATAATTTGGCCGTTTGCAAAGTCCCTGAGGCGTTTATGGCTTCCCATCTCTCCTACATCCAACACACTGACTATGAGAAACGGCAACTCACTTACCGTCTATCCCCAGACCTTGACATGTGCCATTGTTATGTGATAATCAACTGTCTTCATTTTCTCTGGTCACAGTGTTTTAGCACATCGGTGTGTATGTTCTACAAACATTTCACCATGTATATGTGTATCATGCGTAGGAATGGTATTTCATGCATTTTTACGTGCCTTGTCGGAGGCGTGTGAGCGGATGTTGTTCCGGTTGTTGCCATGTGTCCATTCATTGTGTTTGTTTAGAAAGGTGCTGACCCAACGAGCCGCCGTGGGATTAGCTGAAGTTTGGCTCCGCAGCAGCACTTTTGATCTCCATACTAATCAGCAGGCTTTCCGTTTCCCAATTACTTTGCTGCTCGGTGGCCTTTTGTACACCTACATAGCAATCTCCCTCAGGTATTGAGGTGGACTCAAGGAAGCATAACATTTACATACCATGGTGCACCGAAGCTGGAAAATTAGATGGCAATTGTGTAACGTGGGGTCAGGTATAACTAAGATATCAAACAGTTATTCAGATACAATATTGCTCTTTTGCAGGTAAATTGCTATCCGTCTTGGTCTCATAGGACTTTGATCAAAGAATAGGCAAACTTCTGCTCCAGTTTGTACTGTAATGTCCAACATGATTTATCTTTACTGGAAGGTGCATCGACTACACAGGGCTGCGGGGTATGGAATATTCAAGGCTTCAGATTATGTCAACGATGCAGCAGCAGCGATGGGAGGCTTGATTCTCTGTTGCACCAGTATCTTGGTCACTGCCAATCAAACCCAGCCAAAGGCTATGGTGACCTTCAACAACAACAACAACAACAAAAAAGTCCACTGCATCGCAAAATGTTGAGCTCTATCTGCTGCCCTGTTGCATGCCTGACATACGATTTGACTTTTATATTTTCAGTTTCAGAAAATGTTCATTAATTTCACGAGTCTATTTGTGTTCATTAAACATACACAGACTCCAGTAATTCACAGTGACGTACTTTAATAACGTTTACATTTTCTTATTTACACTCATCTAAACACATTCCAATGATGCATCGTCAAATTCAACAGAATGAAAAACAGGGCGGTAACATAAGAAACGCTGTTCTGTTTCTCACCTTTTGAGTGAATTAAAGCCGTCTTTGACGGAAATGACTAGTGATGCAGCGGTTACTTGTTCCACAGTAGCAGCCCTCTTATTTCTGTACCGCATCTCAGTGAAGTCTGAGAGATCTCTTCCGAAGTCTGTTTACCGTAGAGTCGTCTCACCCATCTGGCCAGAACAAAGTGAAGCGGAATCAAAGTGAACAAATTGACTTCTGTTGGAAAGTTGATTGAAGATTCTTTCAGTCTTCCAGGTCTTCCATCTTCAAACAACACAGCTGTTCATTTTCATCATCCTCAGGTGAGGATGACTCCTTTGACTAATATGACTGGATATTTTAGGTAAAACATAGTCCTGTCACCTTTTTTTTGTGATCACTTAATCTGGGATTCAAAGTGAAGAGAAGGCTTTTACTTTTTGCATTGATGGAAGTCAAAAAATGTGTTTAATGCATTTCCCATCACCATCGTTAAATATTAAAGGCCAATTTGTTCTGCAGTAAAAAATAATCAAAGCCTCATCAATAGTGACGGACAGTTGGATACTGCTACTGTTGCTATTTTCTTATTGTCTTTCGAGTGCTGTAACATGCTTAAATCTGTCATTTTTGCTCTATTAAGATTTAACGTGCAATGAGAGGTTTCTTACCATGGAAAGTGCATGCATTTGTCCTTCTTATTTTCCCTGTTGACCCTTAATAACTGAGTGATGACATTTCTGTGTAAAGATTGTTTTGGTACTATCACTACCACGGTGTAATGTCCTTCTGTCATCGCTAATTGCTGGAGGCAAACCACTTTGCTTATACTGTGGTGTTGGAAATATCACTGCTTCGTCTGGGTTCTGTTAGCTACATTATCTACTTTAGCTTCTTTTTTGGCAAAGCCTCAAACTCACTTCAATGTTTTCCACTTAAGATGCTCTAACACGCGTCAGAAGGTGACTATAATAGATGAAAATATGTGAGTGGAGGGCCTTAGCAGAATACTGATTAGACAGTGGGATTAAGTTGGATTTATGGCAGGGATGAGCTCTTCATTTATCCCTTGTACTACCTCCATCCTGTGTGTTGTAAGGCTTTGTCTTTGTCACAGTACGCCTGCATGCGGGGTTTTTCTTTTTTGGCCTCGCAAGCAGCAAGACTTTAGGGACGGTAACGCCGGGCGGCTGTTGTGACTGCTGGTCTATCAGTGCAACGCTTTACCCTAGAATAGAAAAAGTTGCATATATTGCCATTCAATTTAGCACAGACATTCAGGTTTACCAAAGCGTGAGTCCTGAGGAATTTGATCATTCTCTCTAATTTCATGTAGCACTTTGAGCCAGACTAAAAACCTATAAAAACGAAGTATGTTCACCATTAAGATATTTGGCAAAATGGAAGAGACCGAGATAAATTCAAGCCATGACTACAGACTACAGACTACAGAAGAATGGGTTCTGTCAACAGAAACAGTAGAGGGAAGCTGAAAATCCTATGAACTATATCAAAAATGCACTGACATACAAGCTCTGATTTTTAAGAACAAAATCTGCATTCTTCCTTTCATATTGTATCGGTTGATCTAATTACTGTGACAGATGAATTTCTGTATGAAAGCACGAAGAAGATTCTCATTGTCACCTGAAGGTCAGGTGAGAAAAGAATATCGCCACATACACAATACAAACAATGAATGGCTGTGTGCTTCTTTACGTAGGATCAGTAACCGAATGCAAAAGGAGACGTGGGAGCAGAGCTACTCAGGGCTTTTTTTTTTTTTTTTTTTTTTTATGTCTAAAGAATGATAAAGAAAGCAGAAAGGTTATACTTTATATCCGGAGGCCTAAAAGGAATAGAAAAAGAGAAAGATGAAAAAGCAGCAGACTGTAGTCCTGTCTTGTTGCATTCTTATTGTGAATACTCTGAAATCATACTAACGGTTGAGCCAGAATCTGGATTTACACACTCTCTATAGAGATGTATGTTCCCACCAGTTTGTTTTCTAACGGATGACCTTTTTTTTTGGATGTATATACTGGATTGGTTGTCAGCTTGCTGGGCAGTTTCAGTGTTGTATTCAATATGTTTGCATTCAGTGCCATTTTGTTTTAGTGGCGACGCACGGTGCTGCTGCCGCTTCATGTACTGAGGCAGGACCTGAGAATTGGGCCGGTGGAAGAGTGCAAGAGTCTAACTTTTATCCTGGAGCTTAGAACACAGTTCAAAGAGTTGAGGTAAAGTCCAAAAAATGAAAACAGAACTGTGTATCAGAACTTTGTTTCTTCTGTTTTTCTCTCCCAGTAATCACCCTCAGATTTATCGGCTGTCCCTGTTTGTAAAACAGGATATAAAGTAGTTCAAAGTAGCTCCACCTGCAGCAGCTACAACAGTAATGATGTCATATATAAAATAATATAACACTACTAGTTTTATACGTTAAATACATTTTGTTAATATTAGTCACGTACTTTTATTCAAATAGGTTTTGCCATGCAGGACTTTTACTTGCATTGGAGTGTTTTCACTTTGCTGTGTTTCTACTTTTACTCAAGCAAAGGATCTGAATACCTCATCAACCACGACCAATGTTCACAAAAATACTTCCCTTAATGTAAATATCAGCAAGTGATTTACTTGTACTTTAATTCACACAATAGACAGTAATGTGTACCCTGTATTTCAAATTGTTGTTGATGAATCACTCTTCAGTTCAGATAAGTGACTGATTTAGGATCTTGAGTTTGCACTGAAGTCATTTCTATGTATTTACCACAGCTTCCATTTCTTTTGTGTGTTGTTTTTAATGGGAACAATACACGACGACCGCTTTAAGTATTTTAGCGGTAATATTTCTGACCTAATAAATCCTGATAATAAACATCACATTTCTGCCTTTAGATATAGACTGAAGGCAAGATAGTCCATAGTTTTAAATTGTTATGATTTTGCTGCTCTTCAATATTGCATGGAAGTTGAATTGGAATTCTTGTTTCAGAAACCCCATGGCACATTCACTCTGGGCTGAAGTCACCACCTCCAACTTGCACAAAGATTCCCAACTAATATTTCAGGTGAGCAGAGCATTATTTGGAGCAGCCAGTGAGTGTCTGAGGGATTCGTTTTTGACAAATAGCTATTTTAGTGGCCGGGCTTTACTTAGTAACACCAAACAGTGGGTCCCTTGAGCCACTTCAGCATTTTAGAGCTCATTTTCCGCCTGAGTGCAGGCACAGGCAAAGGTAAAGCAGGGAAGCCATGATGAGCAGCCCAGTCAGTAAGAGCAGAAAAAAAAAATAGGAGTGCAGTGTGGAAGCTGGTCAGAATCGCAGCGGTTCTCCTTCAGAAACACCATTAGCCACCAGCTGTTTACCTGTCTGTCAGACCGCTGCCATGCAGTCTGCACACCTTTCATGTGGAATAACCTTGTTTATCCCACCTCCTTCACTAACTTCACGACAGCTTGCCTAATGATTAAAAAGAGGCAGAGGAATGAAAGGCAAAACAGTGAAATGTGTCATCTTGGCTGGGCTGTGACCACATCACCACTTCTATCTTTCATTAGTCACACTGGATGTCATTCTTTGCTGCAGCTGTGTGGAGTAAATCTGTGTAATTGAGTCAGTTAAAGAAAGAGAGATACTCAGGAAACCTCTTGCATGATTAGAGGGAATAAAACAAAGGCATTGATGGGCCAAGGGCAAATTATAATCTCTTCTTTTTGAACATTTGCTTGAATTGACTGCAAATAGTATCAATTACCCATGATTCATGATGGGGGGATTTTACTATAATTTTAGAGTTGTAGCACATCATTTTAAAACCTAATACAGCTAAGTGCATTTATCTAAATGACCACGGGCCTATTAATACAGCAGTATAGGATATGAACATAATTGGCTTTCCATCCAGATTCTGCTCTTTGTGCTAATCCAAGCTAACTTTAGCTTCCTATGTATCCTACAAACATGAGAGTGGTGTCCAACTAACAGTGTTTCTTAAAATGTCAGAGCTGCATTTTTTTCATGCATTTTAAATTAAAATGTATTAACACTGTTATTAACAGTTTTGTAACATACACTTCTTACTGTATACAATGTATTTTCCATATAATCATGTTAGCTGTCGAAGAAGGACTAAAAACAATAAGGTCCATGTAGAGAGGAGGTTGGAGTGGTTGAATGGAACAAAGTCAGGACTTTCAGAACAGTAGTATTCAAATCTGTCAAAAAGTCAAATTTGATGTGTATTTCTTCAGAAAAATTGCAAGTTACTTACATAACGTAACATGTTTAACTTGGGTGAAGTAACTTACTTGATGTACATAACAATACTAACCCTTTGACTTATTTTAGCCATGATATTCTCCGAGCTGTAACTAAAGAGTTTTCGTGCCTTACCTGAAGCCCATGTCTGGGAAATCGTGTCAATGACACGGTATCGTTTTGTGTCTTTACTGGGTTGAAAAAAACACTATCTGTCACTGAGTCGCTGATTACTCAGTTTCTTTGCACTGATAGAATTTCTTCCCTCGTTGCTGTAAACAAGTGGATGAAGAACATGTGCATATGGGATAAAACATAAACTAGAATTTCTTCACCAGCTGCAACTAAAACCAAAAAAAAAAAAAAAAGTTTTGGTTTGGTGAAAGTGTTCTGAGAACAATATGGAAAAAAATAAGTTTTGTAAAAAAAACAAAAAAAAAACATTTTTTGCTGTATGGAGGTGGAATAGAAGAGTCATCTCTGAGGACCAAAGCAGAAAATAAGGGACTCCTTATGTTGCTCATGTCTTTGCTTGGCAGCGCTCTCGCGTCTCTCCCAAAGCACAGAACAGAAGGAGGATAAGAGAGAGAAAGTCTTTAGCTGTGAAGGAGTTTTCTTTTTTGTTGTTGTTGTTGTTGTTATTGTTGTGATGGATAGTGCAGAGAGAGTGCCATGATGTGTGTGTCTTTGGGAGTGCTGTGTTGTGACCAGTAGGGTCGCTCATTGATTCCCAGCCATCTCCACTAAACCACTAATAAGACACTTGGCATTTTCCCCGGTGCTGGTTTACCCCTTTGTGAGCTTCCTCTACCCTTGTCAGTGATTGGGAGATGGTCGAAAACGCTTATGTGTGTGTTTCTGTGTCTGCGTAAGTTAAATTGTGTGTCTGTCTATGTCTGTATCTACATCCATATGCAATTGTGTGCGATGATATTAAGTCTGTTATGTTTAGGGTTACGTGTGTGCATATGTACGCAGCTTTGTGTATTTGTCTGTACATAGAAATGTGCATATGCCAAGAAAAAATTGATTATATCATGTGAGGCCTGATTCGTGCACCACTGCTGTTAACAATGCCGAGAAAGGGGGATAAGAGAAGTACACTGAGAGAAAAGGCTCAGATGAAAATGTCACCTTGGAAGCTGTTCAAGACTTAGTGAGGTTTGATTCCCCTGGTGAGATCCAGAATGTCATCTGATTTGGAAGAGAATCATTGGCGAATATGGTCTGATTTGTCTAAGGAGGGGGATTAAACGCAGTGTTGGTGATGAGATCAGCACAGGCAGATGGAGTATTTATTCAAGCGGGAAGTTTGAGAAACCAAGTGAAATTGACATGGAAGCTGGCTGCACTGTGTGTTCATTCTTAACTTTGCTGCCAACTGTCAAGATGGCTGGAACTGCCATGAAATCAAATAAATAAATAAATTAGGTGTCATGTTTAATATATTTTGCAGTGTTGTGAATTTCAACTCAGTCATATTCACATTTGATGAATTTGTAATGCAGCCCACTTGATAGTTTGTCCAGTGTGCCATTCATCACTTTGTTCTGTGCCCTTAAGCATTTTAAAACAATTGTCAGAAAGTCGAGTGCTGCAATTATTTTTAGCATGTGGTATTAAATAACGTGAAAGAACATCAGAATAGCAATCAATCAATCAATCAATCAATCAATCAATCAATCAATCAATCAATCAATCAATCAATCAATCAATCAATCAATCAATCAATCAATCAATCAATCAATCAATCAATCAAATGACATGTAACAAATACTTTACAAAAATGATTCACCCCCACTCCACCACGCTCACATATGTACACAACATATACCAAGAATTAAAATCCGGTAAATATATAAATAGAAAATTGAATAGGCTAGACGGTAGGTCTTGCGTTTTCTCTTAAAAATGTCAACACTTTCTGTGTCCCTCAGGTCTTCAGGGAGGCTGGACCACAGGGACTAAATGATGCCTCACCATAGGTTTGTAGTTTTCATTTGGCACGTGATTAAAAGGCCAGTACCAAAAGACCTGAGGGCCCTGGGATGCAAAATACTGGTCAGTGTGTTTCTTTTGTTCAACTGAGATAGTCTGTATTTACCAATTCAAAGAGCAACTCACATGAGCATGACAAAGATGTACAATAATCCTGAGCTGGGTGTCTCAAGGCCAGCCACGTCCACTGTAATAAATTTGTCTAAGGAAAAAACAATGACAAATAAAGGCCTTTTAAATGTTCCTATGTTCTCTACACGTCAGAAAGAATTGATGTCTCACCACAGAGTGCCACAAATTACCCCCAGAGAGAAAAACAGCTCACCGCAGACAGCTGAGCGTGGGGGATCCACTCCCTCCGGAGAAGTCATATTCAGACTGATAGGCTTGTGTGGAATTCACTGAACCTGACTGCACCTTCCACCCACAGGGCTCAACTCCTTCCTTATTGGTGCAATTCAGACACCTTCGGGGAATATTCCTCCCCAGCTATCTTCAACATTTGTCAGTTGCTTCTTTTAGAGATCCTGCTGCCAACTCAATTTCAGATGTTTTTTACACTTCAGCAACATGCCTCCTTGGTGCCCTCGCTTGTGACATCCAGTAAATCTCAGGGCAATATATTCTATTACCATATTTAGGCTTTTCCATTTGGTATGTAGAGTCAAACATGGACTATATCAGATTGTAAACTGAAGTTTGATGCCTCCGGGCTAACTGCCAGTGAGTGTCTCGCTGTCCACAAATCCCCCCTTCTGCTCCTCATGTGTGTCCTGCAGAATGGTTTAGTGCTGCTCCATGCTCCAGACTGGGCTTCATTAACTGATAGCAGCAGAGATGGAGACGCTGCGGAGACGTGAGTGTGGAGAGAGAGCAGCTGGATAGAAACGAGTTTGTCTCCTGGGATACATCACATCACACCAGCTTGCCCTGGACATCTCAGAAGTGAGTGACACCTATTTTCTCCATAGAAACCATAATGGTCATTAAAGGTGCATATATCTGGATTAGTCTAACTGGAAAAAGGGGTTAATAGGGTTACGGATCAATACCGGTGATTCATTTCCTGGCCCTGGTAGCCCATCATTTACACCACTGGAAGCAAAACTTCCACAAACATTGCTAAAAGCAGCTTTCCTATTGCAGCGGTGACCTTTTCCCCTTCACTTTTTTTTTTGCAGAGTTTCTGTCCTGCATTTCTTCTCTTTCTTTGGGCCATTTAGGCTAAAGGCCACTGGAAACTGTACCAGGGACCAACTGTTGGCATTTGAACTGATTGCCAAGTTTTTTTTTTTTTTTTTTTTTTTTTGCAGTGCCTGTGTTTTGACCCACATTATTAATACATTGTTCATTATCCAAAGAGCACACTGCACCACAGTCAAAATGCATTCCAGCCTATTTGTGTACCCTAAAAATAGTCTTAGAGCACATTTAAAATGTTTTCACTTGACACTTGACGGCCATTGCATCAGCCGCATCCATATTGATACAGTAGTTCCTGTAGGATCTCTAAATTTAGATATTTTCTACTTATTTTTGATACCAACCTCCAGTGAAGAGTTTGCTCTGTAAATTTAGACGATTGAAGTAAAAAAAAGTGAATGTTCAAGTTGTTCTGACATGTGTCTCCTACAACCTTCCTCAAAATTTGTCTGCAAAGACAACTCGGGGCTGAACTAGTTTCAGCACTGAGTTGGAAGTATCTGGATTTTCATTTTTTCCCCCCTGAGGTTAAATAGCTGAATGCAGCTAAATGCCATTAATAAAAAAATAAAAAATAAAATAGCTTAGCAATATCGACTCTATTTACTTTCACCATAAATAGATTATTTTTGTTATCTGAAGGTACATTTTCTGAAACTAAAGAAAAAGATCACATTTCAAGCACACATACTCTCCTTATTTCAATCCTGCCTACTGTCTCTCACTTTATACACTCGGTGATTTCTCAGGTAATTGGTGTGACTGAGCCAGTCTGCTGGGACCACTGAAAAGGATTACACCATCACCTGTCGTGTCATTCAGCATTTGATGCATTTAGGTCAAGTATTTCTCCTGTGGTCGGTCGTGTTTTAAACAGTAACTGTTTTTACAGAGGAGATATTTCCAGTGTATGACGTAGGTCTTTATTGATTGTTGCAGCCTGCAGAGTTTCAGTTCAGTTCGTAGCTAATGCAGGGGGCCAATATCAGGCTGATGGAGGACCTGCGGAGCCTCTATTATGTTCCCAAAACCTCACTCACAACTCAGAAGGGGAGGTAAGTTTAATTATAGGAGCTGAATGTTGCTTTTTATGAGGCCTAGAGGGGCCGCTCTTTACATCCTCTTCCTGCACACTTAAGATTACAGCACTTTTTTTGTTTGGAAAAACAAAAGTATTTAACTTGAGTTTCTTCAAAATCTCGATGATAAAAAAAAAAAAAAATCTGTGTTAAAAAGTGAATAGGTTAGTTACAACAGACAATACAGCTAATTCACTAATTGCACTCTTACCGTAATAATAATCCCCGTTATACTCTAGATTTACTGCTGTACGCATTCACAAGGGCAAGCATAAGCATTTGCACGGTTATTTAGTGTTTGATGTCTTCAGATAACTGGAAGAAAAATGTGGCTGTAAAAGCAATGATAATAGCACATCTCAATAATGGCAATCATAAAAGCCAGCCAGCACCAAAGGAAAGGTCATAGTTAATGGCTGCCAAGCGATATTTGGTGTCATTCAAAGCACATGGCTTTGATGGTAAATCTCCCTAATAAGGACGCCCTGTGAGCAATATCCTTAACTTAATTAACATGTCATTCCAGAGGTATGTGGAAGAGATCCACTCCTTCTGCACAAAGCACTGTTGTAGAAACACATTCATTGAGAGAACCAACCATTATAGTCCAAACATGAGAGAGAGTTTTTGACGGTCTATTCCCCACTCTGTCTTCACTTAATGGGTTTACAGTAATGGGTGGAGACTTCAACTGCACATTAGAATGATATCAAGCTATCAAGACCGTCATTGTCATTTTGCAGACACAATGAAACGGCAATTGTTCCCTCCAACATGGTGCATAGACAGTATTCAGAACGTACACTTAATCCTATTACTCAAAGAGTAATATGAAGATTAAATATACACAACAATAAACAATAAAAACAATAAATGTCTAAAGGTGCGTACAATAGATTTAAAAAAAAAAAAACCGGTGTAAATAAGTACATAGATGTAGCAATGTGAGTATTGTGTGAGTCTGTCAATTAAAAGTATTGCACAAATACCAGTGGCACAGCAACAGACCCTTTAATGATTCCTCTTTCTGGGCTTAATGATACAAAACAATTTACACCAAAAGAGAATAAAAAAAAAACCTAGACATAGTGCTTGTCTTATTCCCTGTCAAACATATTTAATTATACACAGTTGTAGTAGAGTAAGGATAAATAAAATTTTCTTTTTAAATAACCAATTTTAGATGGTTATATTAGCCCTTTTTTTAATTTAATAGAATCAAATATAGAGCATTACGTTGAGATTACTAAAAAAAACGAACAACTTTGTCCATGAGACAAAGATTACTTTTAAATCTGACGTCTGAGGTAATTTAATAAATTATACAATAAAAAATGGTAAGAACATTTTAAAGAATTAGAAGTAGCTGAGTGGTTCCTGAGAACAAGGTGAAAAACCAAGTTAATGAATGATCTCTTAACAATTCTCTTGCAAGTGAAACAGTCGTATTATGACCAGGGGGGAAATCAGGGTCAACTAGCCTGTAATAAGGGCTTCCAGAGCTGCCAAACAATTAATGAAATCAAGATAAAGCAACGAGAAATATTGTCCGACCCTGAGAAAATCTCCACCACCTTTAGAATATATTATATAAACCTTTGTTATTCAGAGCCTGCTTTACATATTTCATCGGTGGACAAACAGTCTGAGATGGACGCTGTGTACGAGAGGTAACAACCGTTGTGAACGGAGGAAAGGCAGCAGGTTCAGATGGACTTTGTATAGATATTTACATATTTCTTTAAAGATAATTTGAATTATAATTAGCCTCTTTGAATCCATGGACTAACTCAAGTTTTATGAAGGACTTTTCATATTATCTGAAGGGTTGTCCATACTGTTCATGCTGTAAATGAAAAACCCAATTTAGCCACAATATTTCTTGTATTTGCGTAGTGTTAAATGTTTATTTTGCCTTGTAGTTGGATGAAGATTTTGTATGTTAACCCCCTCTGCGGAAGTCTTAAGCAAAAACATAATTTTTAATCATTTCATGCTTAATCGTGGGTGTCGTCAGGGCTGCTGTCTTTCCCCGTTGCCATTTATTCTAGCCAGAGAACAGTTTGCTGTAGCTGTCACATCTCATTAGCATATTCCCGGAATTAAATTAGTAAGATTAAAGGACAGGCTGGCTTTACATGCAGATGATGTAATTTTGTTCTCATCCAATTTGGCACAATCTATACCATCCTTATCCCATTTTATTAGAAAATATGGGTCATTTTCTGGATAGGCTGTCTATATGTAATCTAAAAGAATCCAAGAAACATGTTAATATGATTGAAAATGACTAATTTACAGTAATTGTGATATTTAATTCCATTCAGTCTATTCCATTGAAACCATCAACACCATTTTTGTGAAATTAGGTAAAATAGTGCCAATATAAGGTGTAATTAGTCATATAAATGCAAATAGAATTGCTTTACACATGTATGAATATGTAATTACTCATCAGCTGGTTACCAGGCAGTTGATGAGTGAATCACAAATTAAAAAGCATGAAAGTAGCAGACGATACAAGCCAACAAACAGTTATACGTTTGCTAATTTTACGTTAACATCAGTGCCGTCATATGGTTTGTGCATTTGATGTAATTTCATCAATAGATTTTCATATTCTTTAAGTGAAAAATAATTTTTATAAATAATTTTAAATTTGAACCAGTGGACACTGTCTCCCATTAGTATCGCTTACCAGCAATACCGTAGTGTCACAGTGATGACTCTTCTGTTACCTGAAGATGCCAGAGAACCTGTGGCTGCTACTGAGGGTTACCACATGTCAGCTCCAAATTGATTCAAATGGGTTTCAATGACTTTGTGGAATTTGTTTTTAATCAACAACAGAGCACGCAGAGTCTCTTGGAAGGATGCGGGTCTTTTTTTTTTCGTAATTTTCACTGTTGAGTGTAATGGCTGTGTGTGACAGATTAAATAGGAGGTAGCGAGTCCTTGGGCCTGGCAGGAATGCTGCTGTAAAGTGCCAATTTCATTTTAAGGCTGTACGCAAGCATCTGGCCACTGACAGTCATTGCTGACAGCATGTCATTAGAGAGCCAATTTTCCCCACTTTTAGAAACTTTTAAGTGCAGGCTTTTCATGTACATCAGGGGAACAGTGACATTTACTGAAGATACAATGTACATCCTTGAAGAATGCTTTGTTTCTGAACTGGTTTTTAGGATTAGTAGTACTTGTACATTTTCGGAGTAATTTTTGTAATTTGAATGCATTCCAGTTAAAACGTAGTTGTTAATCTATTTAAAGATACTCTTAGCGATATTTCCATATCCACAGTAGTGAATAAGTATGTATAATGTGGGAGGGGTCACTCTTAGACAGACTGTCGCAGCCTCGACCAGAGCCAGCTGCTTGAGTTTAACTCCCTCTGGTGCCTCTGGATATGAAGAACAGGACATGTAATCCCCGCTATATCATTAGTCCTTGACACAAAATTTTTAGACCACTTCAAAAATGTGTCATATTTTCTTGTAAACCTGAAAATAATTATGAAGTTTCCAAAAATTGGAAAATATAAAAAGTCCTGATGTATAATAAAGTGGAATTAAGATTAATTAAGATTCTCCACTATTTCCTTGAGCTGCTGATGCAGTGTTCAGATGATCCTCGGGTGGATTTTATTTACTCATCAGAGGTTTGTTCCACTAAATCAACAGCCTTTGTTCACTTGTTTTAAATGCGGCTCTGCCTCAAATGTCCAGCAGAACATTGCTAATCAAGTAGCAATGTTACAGTAAGATCGATGGCATTAAAATTACGTGAAAGTGTCAGAAGTCAGAAGTTGTTATTCTAAGCAAAGACTGGCGTTCTCACTATCAAACCATGGCTAGACTGTTTGGAGTTGGGGGAGGGGAGGGGGTGGATGGCACTCTGCAGAAACTGGATCAGTTGTATGCAAAGTGGGATCAGGCAGACAGAAAGTGACCACACCCTCAGAAGAATTCAAATTCAAAATAGAGAAGGCAAGACTCAAAACAACAAAGTACTGTCAGAAGGAGGCGGTCTAGTGGTGCTCTCAGATGACAAGTAGAGGACTCTGAACTATCTCTCTGGAGGGGAAACAAGGCCAAACATTCGGGGTGGGCTAAGACATAACAGCATGTCATAGTGGATGCCTGAAAAAAAAAAAAAAAATCCTATTTCCAAGTTTGAGATTAATGGCAGTTACAGAAGGGTGTATGTAAGGAGACGAGCAGGGCAGAGAGGGATACCACAGTGGATCAAACCCACAGTGAAACGGGGTGGTGGGAATATTCAAGTCTGTGGGTGTTTTGCCGTCTCGGCAGTTGGACACCTGCACAGAATCGATTCTGCTGTGACAAAGGAGAAGTATAGCGCTGCATTCTTCAGAGACACTGTACACCCGGTGGTGGTTTGCATCTTTGTGGAGAAAGATTCATGCTGCAGCAGGATAATGAGCCCAAAAACACCTCAAAACTTTGCAAGAACAACTCGTAGACCAAAGAAGGCAGAGGAGTGCTGACATTTTTACTGAAAACTACACACACAAATCTATCCACAGCCCTTATCTAGACTGTCCGATTCCCAATCTAATGTCGCCCTACTAATTGTTGTCCTTAGTCGTAGACACTGTCTGTATATTGCTTTGTTATCCACTTACTGATACTTAAGTCGTAAGCCCATCAACTGAAGTGAGAAAGTCAATTTCATGACCCAAAACATTTGCTGTTGAACATGAACATTTAACAGAAGATGAGTTAAATTCTCCCTGAGCAAAATGTGATAAATACTCCGCACATATCTTAAATATTGCAAAGAAATTAAAAATTCATCAAATGTGGAATGCTTCAGACACACAAAGTAAATATTTGAAAAGAATTCAACATTTATTACATACTGAGAATCATTCGCCCATTTGTTAAATATTGGAGATGAATCAAATATTGATCTTTTTTTTTTTTTTTTTTTTTACAAAAAAAAAAGAAAGAAACATCTAACATGTTAAAAGTTTGAGAATAATTGAGCATTCACATGCATCATGTTTCAACACAATTCACAGTTACAACATTTGGAAAGAAAATGTTCATTGAAAGTGAGTTTTGGCTCTTTGATTGCACAATGATTGAGGCACGTCCTTTAAATGACATTATGTTGATGAAAATCGGGCTTCTTGCTCTGGAATGTTGTTCCATTAAAGTGTCGCTATAACATCGCTGATCAATGTGTTCCTTTATATCGGTCCTCTACCATGTATCAATCACTTTTCTAAACCTACAATACTGAAAACAAGCAAGTATTTTTAATCGTTATATGCATGACTATCATTTTCAAGAAATTATGTATGTATGTATGTATGTTTCTGTTCATTACTGCATCTCATTAAGTGGAGAAGAGTTGTTGACCTCTATTGCAGCTAAACTTAGTGATGAGGGCTCATGTGATGGAAGTTTACATGGAAATCTAGCTTAGCGCAAGATTTTACTTTCGGTTCTATTTTTGTAAATAGAACTGGCTCTATTTGTGTTATTTATTATCACTAATAATTTTGGATTTTCATTACCTTGGACCGCTGACATGCTCAAGTTGATTAATGGTTGTGTTTACTGTTGGTGTTGACACACTTTTGCAATATAGGACAGCAGGTGGGAGATACAGAGCCTTCAAAAATCCCCACATTATTCTTTTAATCAGCACTATGAGGCTGAGGTAAATGTTTTTCTCCTCCGGCAGCCTGTGCACACTAGATCTTATGTGATATGAATATCTCCTAAGTCTCTGCAGGGGTCTTAATTACAAGCTTCAGCAGTGCTTGAGATGGTCTTTGAAAAGGTTTCGGGACGCAGTGCGACATAGGCCTTTATAGCGTCAGTTAATGACCCCTCATCTGGATGCTGGCGTCTCTGCGACAGGCATGTGAACTGAAAGCAAGCGGCTGATCTGCACTCTGCGCTGTTGCACAAATTATTATGAATAAAGGAGAGTCTTCGAACAAACAGCTGGGGATTTACAAACAGCGTCAGCGGGTCTCAGTGGAGGTCATTACAATGGGGATGAGCAGAGTCTCTGCACACTATATAGAGTATCCAGTGACAGTTTAGCTGAGAAAATGTGGAAGTGTGAGTGTGTGAAGAGAGGGGACATGGATGGGAGTATTGGGTGAGCCAGGGAGGGAGGCAGTCATAATTGGAGACACACATAACAGAGCTGGGAGCACTGGGGACATGGAAGACTTATAGGGTTGGATGCAATCAAAAAACTTTCTCAGAAAGCAGAGCCATGTTTGCTGTCTATTTTATATGCAGCACAGCGAACGCTCATCTGCTTGCACAAACTGGAAATGTAAGACCTGATACTCTTCACTAAATCATCAAGTAGTTTTTGTAGACCACAGTAACCACATAATGGATTTATTTATTGTTGAGTGGCTGCAGAGTTTTAATAGTCTGAAGTATGCAGTGAGTTAAAGTTGCTTCAATATGGATCCTACTTCATACTTAAACTTTGTAGTAAAGTTTCACCATCATGTGGTTGTCTGTATTGATGAACTTATTGATCAGGCTGTGGTCTAAGATCGACACCAGTCTCTGCATCTTTTGCTTGCAGCATTGAAGCACTGACAGTTTCAGCAATTTTGTTCATGACGCAAGTTTTGGCCTAATCGGATAAATTGGCAGGTCGAAGGCCTCTTTTGTGAAGAGAGCGTGGAAATTACTGAATCTTACCCACATCCAAGTCTTTTAAAAGAACGGGTGCAAATTACCTCTTGTTGCATATGTACAGATGTCATCGTTGACAATGCTGCATTGTGTTACGGCTCATAAGTAGGGGAAGATATTTGTTAATAGGCTTTTTGCAGTACATAAAATTGTGCTTTATCTACAAATGACTTATATTTTTGAATCTTCTGAATTTTGTCTCGTTAATGTTTGTTGTCAGGCTCCTTTGTTGGTGTGGCACTGCTATAAAAAAAAACTGGTGAGATATGAAACACAGTCCAGTCGGAGTAACAGATTCATGCACAGCACTTTTACAATACTCTGACACAGGATTATATGTGGGTGTACATTGGATGACCCTGCATTTTTGTTTGTTTGTGCCCCCTGTGTTGATAACCCTACACCATCAGACCAGCCTCACTTTTATGAGTCAGATGGCTGCATTTTTGTTCACGCAGTGCTTCCAACTCATCCCACATTTTTTCCATCCTGCTGGTTTTTCCTGCACAGTGAATACATTTGAAATCTCACCTGTAGTGACCTGCTTGATAATTCAAAAATGAATATGATATGAGACATACCTAACCTTATTCTTCAGCTCAGGTATATTGCTTTCATTTTCTACTTTTGTTTGCATATTGAATATCTAATGTGAAATAGGCTTTGAACTATGGATCATTCCAATGCGTATTGAAGGTTCCGAGTGTCAGTTCTACTTAATCTTAGTCATTTTTTAATGTATTATTCCAGAGATAATCCTACACCACTTTCATTCATTTGCATGTGATAATTGGTTTGCAACAGTGAATGCAGTAGGTAATTGCCAGTAACCAAACGTCCGGGCTTTCCACCAACTCCGAGACACAGACAAATAAATTGATGGCGAAGTCAACTGATGTGACTCAAGGTGAGCTTTCCACTTCACAGTTTGAGAATAATGCATGTATGTGCGGAGATGCAGCGACAATCCTATCTGTGTGTGTCAGACGCAGATTCCCTGTTGAGGCCTTAATTGCATCTCTCGCTAATCCCGTCGCTTGTCAGGACTGCCGTTGCTGATGGCCCTTTACAGACATAATCGCCAGGCTCATTGGGCAAAACAGTGCACAACTGTCTCCCTTCCAGCAGGTTGTCGAGCATGCCTTGTGTGGCAGGAGCTTTAATGTCACTTTCAATTCTGACATCCACAAGACCGAGATAAAATAAACTGTTTTAAAAAAGATGAAACGTCAGATTCTAGAAGTAATGATCCCAGATATTTATCCAATACTGGTGAATGGCCAAAATATAGTAGGTAACATTAAGAAAGCTGTCAGGTGGTGAAATAGATTATTTGATTTCAGATTTTTTATTTTAAGAAATCATATTTTATTGGATTTAAAGTGGAATTAAAAAAAAGTCACTGGGATGTGCCTGGTTAGTGAAATCTAATCGATATGAGAAAGTTAAGATTTCAGAGTACAGAGTACAGAGGCTTTTCTTACTCATAATTCATTTTATTGCTGCATAGTTTGGTTCAAAATGTTTAAAAAATAAATAAATCTTTCTTTCTTTTATTGGATCATGAAGGCGGAGAGAGCAAATCATCTGGAAACTGAAATAACGTCAAAACTATGGTTTTCAACAAATCCACTCAGGTGTGGATGTTGTTGACAAATCTCAAGCATTTGATTGTTTGAAAAATTCTCTTTTAATCAACTGCTACCACTGAAAATGTTGTGAGTGAAGTCGTATAGAAATTGATTCAGATTTGTACCTAAACCTGAGATGGAATAGAAAAGTACTAAGTTATAGACAAATGGACTTTCTGATTTTAGCCCCCATATTTGCCATTTTGCTTTTGCAAAGTACTTTTAAACCTTTGATGCTGTTTTGTCTGACATTTCCAAGGTTTGTGGTCCTACTACTGCCTGCATACACAGGAACCTTTCATTTTTGTTCAGAGCGAACCCTGTTGAGGTCCGAGAATCCTTCACCTGAAGCGTTATACTCGGATATCCTATTTTCTCCTTTAACAAAAATACAGTGGTTGATACCACCGGTTACATGGATGATTCTCTCCATGGAGCTGCTGCTACTCTTTGATGGCTTTTACACCTATTATAGGTAAATTTTGATATCAAGGCAAACACTGTGTCACACCTGCCTCAGACAGCAAGAGGCTTTGGCTAATCCCACTTTGCTGCCTTCATTCTCAAGAGGAGCTCATGTGCTTCTGACCCATCTAGCGCTACTTAGGGCCTATTGCCTGCTTCCAGGCCCTGGTCCCTTGGCAGACAGTTCAGGCCTACAGCTAGCTGCCACTCCATCCAAAAACCTAACAGTCCAGAAATATAATTTCTCTCCGGTGCCAACACTAAGTCCAAAGGATTGTTTTAAGCCATATTGATGCAGGACCTCATTGTCTTTAACAATGAGGGATCAAATGAAATGAAACAACATTCTGAGCTATTAAAACAGGTCTTTAACTTTCTGTTGCAACATCACATACAAACAGCACATCTCACTTCCATGTCCTTACTTGACTGAGGAAATCTGAACTCGATTACACAGCAACAGCATTACTAAATCAATGCAGGTTCAGAATCAGTCAACAAACCAGCCATCACATGGTGCATATGTAAATATACACTCATTTACAATTTGTAATGTTTTCTGTGTGCGGCTTGCAAATCAATGTGTTGCATTTGAAGCATATGATGGAGAAAAAAACCTATAATAAAATAATGTTCTTGATCAATGGAGAATAAAACAATAATAGAAAGGAATATTTGTATATTTAGAGTAACGCTTCGCTTAGCTTTTTGATCTGGTATACTATTGTTAATAAGAAACACCGTGCATACAGTAATGGTATATGTCTATCAGTAACGCTGTCTTTTGTAAACAGTTCTTGGAAAAAGCGCATTTATGAAGTAAACTAATGCACAAATTACAATTACGTGTTACGAGTTCGACAAAAAACAGCAGCAAAACACATTCAAAACATGCAGACAGCTCGCTGTAAATTAGCATAACAATGCTGATGTAAAAGCGATGGTGATGTAATATTTATTTTAGGTGCACATCTTTCATTTTATATCAGAGAGATTGAATAGGCCCCAGGATTAATGCCAGCACTGTAAATCGTCTTCTAGATGTTGGCTCAAGAAATATTGCTGTATTATCAGTCCAGATAGTACTCAGTCTTCTGCTCAACAGAGGAGTGAATCAACCCCTGAATGAATTGTGTTTGGAAATGACTGGAAGTCCATCGGCTGTATCACTGCAGAGCAAAGGGACATGAACACCTTTTCTACAAACTTTGCTGTAGATGTGAAAACCAACTGTAACCGTAGTAACCGTACACAAAGATGTTGACAGCTGCCTTCTCAAAATATTTCTGTAACCTAGATGGACAAAACTGGTTAAAATATGAACAAATAGAGTTCCAAACAAGTGAAGTACTGACTTAAGTTTAAAATGCATTATTTTGCTTATTTATTGTGAAATACTATGGTTGTGAAATATTTTGTTTCACCCACTTCCACTCTCTTAAAAAGTTGACAGGACGTTTTGCAGTGCAGTTCACAGGCACAAAGGGAGTTTCTCCAAGTTAATCATTATTTTCTCTTAAAATGTTGGTTGGTTTAGGACAGATAACTTTGATCCACACTCCAACAGTAAGTGGAAGTAATGCGTCGTAACGCTGGTCGCCAAATGCCGTAAAGCGGAGAGAAGAGTCACTCCAAGTCGTCATGTTTACCCTGAGTTAGTTACTCCATTTAACAACACTGATCTGTTTAAAAGTTTAGAAACAGTTTGAACTATGTCAAAACGGTTATTAAAATCGATGAGTTATCATGTAACCGTGAAACTGTTCATAGAGTTCATAGATACGGAAAGTTAAGAACGTTTTAGATTGCAGATATAACCATGAAACTTTCCAAGTTGATAACTTATATTAAGACAATTTTTTTTGGTGTGTTACAAGTTTTCTGAAATCTTACTTTGAATATACAAATGAGGCTCTATCTAAATAAACCTGCACTAATTAGCATACATTTTCAGAAAAGAAACTAACCATTGGACAAAGCCTGTTTTTTTTCCACATGTTTAAGTCAAAGCATTTTGACGGATTTAAGCTTGGTTTTTGAAATAAATTGTGATATATCTGGCTATTTTAGTACGTATACAAACCTGCCGTCAACATCTTCTAACTTTAAAATGACCTTTTAGAACAATATTATTGTAAAATAAAAGGCCATTTCCTCAAAATGTGTTTCTTCTCATTCTCTGCCCTAGAAAGGTGTACACCAAATTGTCCAGTTTTATTCCTAACAACGTCATTGCTTGCAGTGTCTTTTTTGATGCTTGAAGCTTTCATATCAATGTAATAGTGGACATGTCAATAAAATGTCCTTCTTATGTGGAGTTTTCAGCCATTTAGTCCTAATGTTGCTTGATGTGATTAAATTATTTGTTAAGCAGTATTTTTGATTAAAATAAAAAGAGAAATACAAAATCCATGATTTTGTACAACATAAGAGTAAAGAAATATAACAAAGTAAAATAGAGATTATAAACCCGTTTTTAAATGCAGGTCAGGTCTATTGAATGACACGATCCAGTGAAAAAGGTCAACAATTCAGGGCGAGTATTCACATTCATGACGAATGAACTTCAGGAGCCCAGATCTACATCAACCCGGGAACAGCCGGATAAACCATCTACCTTGCGGAAGGATCCTGCCTGTCACCTGGACAGGTACCGGCTCAAAAACATACACTTAAAGAGTCCTTTCTGACTTACCACACAAATCATCCACATCTCATCTGAACCAAAACAAAAGGGATTTTGACCAGTCCTCTGTTATAGTCATCGGACTCAAACACTGACAATTCACAAGATAAAGACAAAATACATAAACTCAGCCAAAGTTCTTTAAAGGCAACTGATACGATTTAAGGACAATTTTCTTTGGTTTAAAGGGTATATTGTTGTTGTTTTTTTTCATCTATCTTTGTTTAACGTAAGTTGCAGTCTGTGTGATTCATCGGCAAACTAAAATGACATTTAGCTGAATTTGCCTGTGTTGTGTTTATCATCAATGTAAAAGCATAAACTAGAATTCAAAGGTCCCTGATAAAAACTTCATTCATTTGTTTTCAGTTGTTTTGACTAAAACTTAATTAAAACAAATTAAACTCAAATGCATCAAATTATACCGAAACAAATAAACATTTTTGGCAAAAAACTAATACGAAAACAACATCAATCAAGATCCGACTCTGGTCTCTCATCAATGAGGCAGCAGCAGTGTTTGAGTGAAATGTTTCCGAGCTCCTCTTCTGCTTCCATCCTGGATTCACCTCCATCAACTCTATAAAAAAAAAGTTTAGGCTGACATAGCTATGATGTTGGAAAACCCGACCAGAGGCCATCACACAGTCATTCTTTTAGATGAGTGTTTGCCAGTAACCTGCAACAATTAATCAATAAATTACATACAGGTCATATTTCATGACCTAATAGTTGACAGTCCGCCTCTCCAGGACAAATTCTAAATTGTTCTCTGTCGGAAGATTACAGGCTCATAAAGGCCCTCCCTATCATGGCTTTATTGTTCCTTCACAGTTGTATCATGGTCTGGATATAATATTCTGTGTTGTCTTCCACTTCTGACACTTCCTCTTCTAAAGCGTCTTCGTCTGACAGATTGATCTTCGTCTGACAGTTTGACCTCCTCACCAGCGTCATGATCAAAGTTCTGATCAAGAGCCTCACAGAGAGTCAGTCGTTGTCGTGTCACAGAGTAAAATGTGAGCGTGGACCGAGGGAAGCTTTATACAGCAGAGCTGCAACACAAATATACTTTAAGATTGAAACGATGGTACAGTTGTTTGCAAGAATGACAATTTTTCCCAAAACCTACAGATATAATATTTTGTCGCGAGGGCGCCATTCCCCCTTTCGCTTCCTGGAAAATTCAGAAAGTGGGTTGAGATCTGTGCGTGTGAAATCTTGTGTGGGGGTCTGGCGAGGAAATGTCCATTTGATGAATGGACATGTTCCCAAACTCACAACTATACACTTGTTCTTTATTGAAGTCTCACCTTTTCAAGTCTCATTCACCAGATGATGGTTGGTATAAACCTGCCATTGAACATTGTCCTCCCCTTCCTTTATCTCTGTGCAACTGTTTTTAAAATCCTGGTTGCAATGGGAAATAACGTACCCCTCCGAGCTAGCAACCTACATGCTGAAAATGGAAGGTTAGAGTTACAGTAAGGCAACCGGGCTGGGTTTTCTTCATCTTTTGCAAGGAGTCCCCTCCCTGCTGACACTTTTTTGCACTGTCACTGCGTCATGGGCTTGGCCCCGCCCAAGATGATTGTGTTTGGTTAAAAAAAAAAAAAAAAAACAGCCAGAGCATTTTTACCCAATCCTAATGTAACATACATTAGTACATTGGCACAGTACGGTTGAAATAAGTCTGCTTATGTGAAGCTACGTCATTTCTGTTTCTGCCAAACAATGCAGCAAAGGTGGTCATTTTTGACTGTAAAAACTACTCATGGAATAAAAGCACCCAAACAGAATTATTATTATTATTTTTTTTTAAACTACATTTTTCAGACATGACTTTTCTGTCAATTGGTGAGATTTACCTTGAAAACAAGCTCCAACTGCTTTTTAAAACCGTATAGCAAGTAAATTCAGTTACATAATGAGTTTTTCTAAGCCTCTGTGACTGTCGCCTTTTTAAAGTAAGGATCGTGCGTAGTCTGCAGCGGTGCGCATCTCTGATGACTTGCAGCATATTGTGGTATTGAAGGTGAAGGAATCATTACGTCAGATGCTGTTTGTGATGAGTTGCCGTTGGGCAGACATTAGAATACAAAGACCTAAATCGTCACTCGTCACAGCAGCAACTGATTCTTGTTGCTGACAGATGTTGACTATTTCACAGGTGAACTGTTGCGTGAAGCTGCTGACATCCAGGCCGCAGGTCGTTCCTGTTAGCTGTTTGACCAGGATGCAGCGCTGCACTCAGAGCAACAGAGAGAGAATGACAATTAGTTACGTATTGATCATAATTAAAGATGTTGACATGCTTCGGTGTGACTGTTGAGTATTTCACATTTGTCTGATTAGCTGAGATTAGTTTCTAGTATTTAATTGAAAATGTCATTTTAATATGCACAGCATCCAAACACAGAGGAAACAGATATACACTGGCTTGATAGCAAAATGTGGATAAAAAAACAACTGTAGCACCTCTGCTTCTTCCCTTTCAAATTTAAGACCACAAAGATACAGCTGAAAAATGGCACAACATAGAAAGGTGCTGTTTAAGCAACCCAGTATTTTCATATTCAACTAATTTGTTCTGTTTTATAGGCTTTAGAGCAGACATGATGGCAGAGGTTGGTTTTTTTTTTATATGTTTTTATATCACAATGAAAATCACATTACTTTGATATACCGGAGACTGATGATTTCAGTGCTTTATCATCATCACAGGTTTTCCCAACCTACCAAGTGCTTTAAGTGTGTCTTTATATAAGCAGAACCACAAAAACATGCTTTAGTTGTCAGGATTGCAAAACACAGTGTCAGCCTCCGTCTGAACTTTGGTAATTCAGTATGTGTGCTGCTGTCGCAGAGCATCAACTAAGGCCACAGACACTTAAATGGTACCTGCAATGTGATTCTGATGTCGCTGTTGAAATAGAGGTAGTTGATGTTTGTGGCTCTCTTATATTGTCATGTGGTTTGCTGCACTGCTGGAAGATACTGGTTGAGTTGGTGTGTATGGTTCAGCTTAATGTTTGTGCTTTTTGAAACTTTTCATTTTTTTCAAAGTAATGCCTTTTCCTTTGCCTGTTCCCTCCTGAATTTTATACTTTCAGACATTTCTGCCTTTTTTTGGAGTCAAACTGTTCTCTACAGGTGATAACATTTTCTGTCATTTGGAAAAGAAGCATTAAAGAAGCAGGAGTTAGACTATCAGCATAGGCCTTGAAATATTCAGATGTTGAAAGAAAGCAAATAAGGTGAGGCTTCAAAATAACTAGCTTACCTCATGATAAAGACAACAAAAGCATGGCCATCTAAAATAACAACGCAATGTACCTCATTTGTATGCCAACAGACATGGACAAAACATCAGGTTTGTTGTTCATATGGTGACATTCAGTACTTTTGACATTTTTTTTGTCATTTCTGAAAGTTTGCCGCTACCAGAAGGTCATTGCCATTTTTTAAGACATAGTGAAAGCATGTCATTCCCTAAACAAATGAGATACTACCAACACTTTGTATATTTTGTCTGGCATCTTTTTGAACTTTGAAAAGAGCCAGAGAAGCGTCTTTCCCTGCCTCTAAGTCTTAATGCTAAACTGAGCTAATAGCCTCCTGGCTCGAGCATTATACTTAATACACAAATACATAATTGGTATCGATCTTTATATCTAATTCTTAAAATGATGGTAAATAAGATGAGATGTCCAACTCTTCCTTCAAAGCTTGGATTAATAGTACCACTGGTGTGACTTGGAAAGGCGCCACTGCTAACGGTGATCATTAACAGAGCACCTTGTATAGTTCCACGTTTGACCTCAAGCGTCCCCCTTGACGCTTGAAGTGTTGTTGCGATCTGGCAGCTTGAGAAATTTCACCCGCAGACGCTGCTGAAATATGGACCCTCAGTGGAATTTAAGCTAGTTACTTATGGATGTGACAAATTACCTTTAGAAAGGTCTTGGTCTCTTACACATTGTTCAGTGCATACAGTAGCAGCCGGTCGATACCCAGCAGAGGTGACAATGGCCATGACCTTACACTTTCTACTTCATGGACATGGTCATGAGTCGATGTTCACAAATAAACAAACACGAGAGTTGTGACGGATCAAAGGTCAAATGGAATCTAAAATGAATTGAAAATAATGCTATCAGTTTTCTTCTGGCCTCAATGTCAAATGTGAGACTGAATGGACATATTTATGTACGTTATTAAGTTAGTTGATTTTTCAGACTGTATGTTTTAATCTGAGACCACTGAACCACTATGAAAGTACCTGGAGTCAGAAATGATGCCACTCAGTCGCCGAGTCCACAGAACACACAACCTAAACCTCCATAGTTTTCTGGCCAATTAAAATTAGGCCCCATTAAAGTGAGGTGCCGAATAATACACTATTATGGTCACCCTTTTGATATTAACAAAAATAAACTAAATATTGAGAACATCCAGTATAACAACAGTACAACAGAAAATGACAACAGCCACCAAAAATACCTCTTTAAAGAAATATATTGAGTTTAACTTGGGCTGGGTAAAATGGCTCCTGTTAACATATAATTAACCACAAGGAATAAACTAGAAAATTGCATATCTCTTTTCTTTCACTTTAATTTAATCAAATCCAGGCAGCAGCTGGTGCAGACAGAAGAATTAAAAAGCTGGTTCCAAGGCTTGATTAAAGGAAAAACACCAAGGAGATATGAGGTATTCTACCGACAAGTCTATTTCCACAAATGTAGAAAACAAGATGTTCCCTCAGACTAACAGTCAATGGACCTGTTCATGATACTGCAAAAACAATTTTAAGCAGATGTAAAGTGCTTATATCCATACTTTTTAAAGGTAAAAAGGCTGAAAAAGTACACAGACTAACAATGAGCTGGCCTGTTTGAATCACCATAAAACAGATTTTTAGTCTTTGCATTTCTACAAGCATAGCTTTATATGCCTCAATCAGGTGATTTACCACTCGACCATCATATATATCAGGCTTCCGTCATTTTGAGTTTGTTTGAGTCAGGGAGAGAAATTGCACCGCCTTGATTTTTCTATTTCACCGTAGTTTCAAGACATTACCTGCCTTGAATAAATGCATAAAGTTTTGGGAAGTGCAGCAATTTTGTTGCCATTAGGTTTGTTGTGAAAGTCGTTAGCTTTGTCTTGAAGGCACAAAGTCTGTTAACCAAATCAGTGCTTGTCTTTTCCGCCCCTGGTCTTTTGGATTCATAGTGGTGAAGTGTTCACACAGAAAGTTAACATCTGCCACAAACTGTTCACCCAGCATGTGCTCCAAGAGGTTGGCTGTCTGTTTTTGTTTATAGGTGCTAAGGAAAGCACAATCTTATGGTGGTTTACAGGAACGATCCAGAAGCTTTCCTTTGCTGAGCCATCTGACATCGTTATGGATGAGCGAGTCAGTGTGTTAGGCAAACATGTCAGCAAGCAGCAGACGGTAAAGGCGATGTTGTAGGCTGGAGGTTGATTGAATAAAATTCATAATATTCATGACGGTGTGCATGGTGTTTTTCAGATAACCACAAACAGACTGATGAATTGTACAGTGTAAAAATTGCATATGTGGGGCTATGGCTTTGCAATCTCGTGATCGTAGCTGGAACACCATCAGTAACCAGCAGGCAGTTTGCTTAAATCCAGTTTACATGCGTTAAAACAACGAGACAAATATATATATTTACAAATATATATATATATATATTTTTTTTTAAATCGCTTCGTCTGTAGCATGACGCTTCAACGGAGTAAGCTCTTGAGGTTCTTCCTGAAAGCGCACTCCATCAAAAACCCTGACATGCATAGCTGAGCCATATCGGCGCAATCGGTTGATTCGTCCACAGCAATAGACATAACCTCTGCTTTTCGAAGGTTTTCCAAAAGCTGTCTAAAGACAAAATAGTTCCACTTTGCGAAGACATCATATCACTCACATGCCAGACTGCCTCTTGCAGGCCACAGAACAAATTCAAAGGAGCCATATCGAGCCCATGAGCCGCTAGTTGAATGGGCCTGACAAAGGTTAACTGAAGGTCATTGTATTATTACCAAAAACTCATAATTGTTTTTTCAGCTTATTGCATTGATATTTAGGTCATAAAGTAATCGGAGTTGCTTTAAGTGTTTTCAGTCATTGTGTATGCACAACTTGGCTTAGACAGGGGCTAACCGAGGTGCGGTGTACATTTTAGTGTTAAGAAGTCTGTATTTGCTGTGGATAAGTGCCAGCATGTGTGTCTATTATCAAAGCCAGATCTTCAAAGAGTAAAGACAGAACACAATATCCCAGAGGCTTAGTGTCAATTCTTTCAGTTACTGTCAACTCAAATGAAAACACTTACAATAACATGATTTTATTGCCGTCTTGTTAGTTGAAAAAAGGAAAAAAAGTCATTCTGCCATTAATATGATGAAATACATTTATACTGCAGAGATTCCAACGCCACTAAAAAGTGAGTATGATCTCCAAAAGCGGGATCACAAGGGATGTGATTTTTAGATGTACATCATAAATGTCAAAAATCTTCCGCGTCTTATCTCCAGTGGCAATTATGTACATTTTTAGGTGAAGTGGCACCTTTTTTCTTAAGCAGTCGTCATTATTGTGCATAGCTTCTCCACTGTCTGTCTCGTCTGTCTTCATTAATCGTTCTCTCAGTATAACTCCTGAAACACTGCTCTCACTGCTTGTTTGACACACACACACACACACACACACACACACACACACACACACACACACACACACACACACACACACACACACACACACACACACACACACACACACACACACACACACACACACACACAATTCGCAAAAGCTTTGTGGCTTGACGATCAGCTTTTATGTGAATGATAGCTCTTATGCACTACTTACTACCTTGACTTGAAACAAAGCATTGCATTTTAATACCAGGTGTAAGCTGAGTATAAGATTCCTCTTGTTTGTGATTATGTAGTATTAAATCATTTGATTCTGCTGCTGAAGGTTCACGTCACTAACTTAAGTCATCTGTAGTTAAAACGATCTGTATCTAGACAATTCATTCAAAAGCGTGATCGTTGAAGGTGTAATTGCACACAAAACAGTGGGCTGTAAAAGTTGAACGGTCACCTGACTCAACCTCTTGCTGCTAACTCAAGCGAACGCAGCAAAAGCTATATGTAGAAGCAGCACCTATCACGCCTTCCCTTGGGTGATGTAGAAAAAAATGAATTATTTTCCTTGACCTCGGATGTACCAGCCACACCTAACTCAGTGCTGATTAATTTTCATTGCAGATAAATTCTGCTTTAAAGACTTTAATAATTGGCATATAACATATACAACAGTTTTACATTTTTTGTGATGACCTCTAAGATGTGCTTGACTTGTTAATAAGGTGTCAGAGTTTGTGGCTGCTGTTATTCCCTTCCTGAATTTTAAGGCCAGAGCCTAATCAGCCAGTTCTAATTCCCAGGGCATCACAGACGTATGTACCAGATGGTCTTTAGCGTCAGTGCCGTGAACACCTGAAGTGAAGAAGGAGTTCATGTGACGGAGTATGATGAGTGACAAAACACCGCATAGTTAGATGGATCAAACAATTTTACTTTCCCCCGGGAGACGGGTGTTCGAGCCCATGAAAAAAGCAAAAGTGTGGACTTATTTTAAGTAATGTAAGAAAATAAACTTTGCAAACCGGATTTAACATAACATCGCAAACTTAACATAAATAACGTTAGTTATGTAAAAAACATGGATATTTTTTTTATCCAAACTATGATCTTTTCCGAAACCTAACCAGGTAGTTTTGGTGCCTAAACTAAAGCAACCTTGTGCGTGTCTCTCTGATGCCAGAGGGCTTCGTCAGAATATATCAGTGTCCATGGCAGTATGTGATAAGAACGGGTTGGCCCGATACGTGCATGTGATAACAGAATAACAACAAAGAAACTGCATGAATAACTGCATGCATAGTCCGGTATCGCCCTGTACTGATCTAGTCTGTTGTTATAAAGTCGGCCTTTGACAACAGTTAAAAAAAAAAAAAAAAAAAAAAATCCACCCTTGGAATTTGTAAATCACAACTCTGCTATCGAACATGCGTAGATAGACATGTTCTTGTAGATTTTAATTAGGCTTTGATCTGGTTAACAATCAGAGAAGAGGTGTGGCACTTTACACACATCTGACCGCTTTCACATGTAACTGTGAGAAGGAGTGATCTCTCCAGGGGCTGAGAGAAAAAGAGTGGAGCTTATTTTTTCTTTCCATTTCCTGCATGAGTGGATCTGAGTGCAGGCTTTGGTCTGCTTTTGTCTCCTCTCTCTGCTGTCTCTCTCATGTGCTCTCTGCCTTACGCTTGACATTTCTTCTCCATATAGGTCAGTCTCCATAGGAGTCCAGGGAAGAAGAAATGAAAACAGAACAAACCAAAGCACCAGGGCAACAATAAGAAACAACTGTTTAGGCAACCTGTGATGTTGCGTGCCACAAAGGAAAAGATGCTAATTGCCTCTACTCGGAGGACAATCAATGCTTCATTTTATTTTCGCTCCTCCACAAACCCATGTGTTGGTTAATTAGGCAATGAAGGATCATGTTCTTGTCTGTTGAAGAAAAAAGAAATGAAAGACACACAGAGGCTTCTTGATTACACAAAGGTATCTTTTAATAGAATAGGAACTGAAAGGTAGACCAGATCAAATGTGATTAGCGGCATGTTCAATGAGGGCTGGCAAGTGATGAAAAATACCTGTATTGGAACTAATGTCACACATTTTAAGTGTCTGTGAGGGGGGGGGATGACAACAGATAGCAAGGAAGAGTGTGGAGATCAGATCCGTCCTACACCCTATCAATCTTCCAGCTGTGAAGTCAAACACCAATGCCTACAGATAGGGTCATTTGTAAAATAAATAAAGCGAGATGCAGCGGCCTGCCCTCCTGAACTAGACAAAGGAAAAGTAGCTGAGCGTCTCTCTCTGTCATCTGTCGCAGGGCCGAAGCTCAGCCTAGAAACTATCAGGAAGATGATGTGTCTCTAGAGACAAAGACGCCTGGGGAAAGAGGCAGCTCTTAATCATCTGAGACCCACTTCTCTGGCACATTCTAACTTGCGCACACATACCGCATCTGATTATAATTCTATTTGCATACTTTCAAATCCTTACAAAATGCAATTCTGAGTTCTCATTTGTTTTGGACTCTGAGACAATGGCATCTGTAAACTATGAGCGTTAGTTATTTCCTTCCACGGCTCTGTAGCGGCTGTTATTAGGCAGTGTAATAACTCTGAACAAGGCAAAGGCCTACGTGGCTAATTAGAGACGCGAACTCAAACATGGCTCATCTCTTCAAATAGAGTCTGGCATGCTCGAGTGGAGAATGACAGAGGGAATCTATCTCCAAGTCATCTCCCCACTACATTAGATCTATATGGGAGCAGCAGCCAGCCTCTGTGGGCTATCTCAGCCGGGCTGCGGAGATCAGCAAGGAGGATGATCATTTGTTACCAGTCAGTCAAGACAAGACGTGAGGTGGTATGACCTGAGGCAAATCTGACAGACACCAACTGTGAGACAAATTAAATATGATATGTAATCAATAAGGATCATGTGTGTGCGCGCCATACTGTATGAAAACTGTGAGTGTGTCAGGGTTGTATATCTTACTGACATGAAGCTGCACCATGTGATTCCGATCGGTAAGACGCTCTTACCATACTTATCGGACTGTTTGTGGTTCCTAGCTTGAGTTTGTTATCTGCATTTACAGACATTGAAATTACTGCAACATGACGTAAACAAATAATGCAGCGAATACAAAAGTGAGGCTGCTGCTATCCTCAAACGTCAACTGGAGTGATGCATACAATGGCTGCGGGCTGCCGTGAGTGCTCAAAATGTTATAACTAGCTACAAGAAGTATTTTGCTGGCATTTGTTCTGCGGCAAATTAATTGTACATTTCGGTTTGAATCACGTCAAATTAACGAAACAGCATTATTTGAAGTAATTCAGTATAGCTACAAATAAATGAGTCTCTCCATGGGAATTATTCCCACTATAATTAGATGTGAAGGAATTATCCTTCACCATGAGGTTTCTCTAACTCTTAGAGGTCATAGTGACCCCATACGTATCCGTTTCTCCTCAGAGCTAAAGAAAGTAGAGCGACCAGCACATATTAACTACAGTATGTACGGTTTCGCAGATTCATCCTGGTTGTGACTTGTAAATGGTTTGTTTTTACAACCAAATACACGTCATACAAACACATTGTATGAAGGTTTTTTACTGGTTACAACCTTTTTCAGGTTTTATATTAATGATTTGCTTTAATTGATTCTGCCTCCAAGATAATACCTGCACAATGTCAGTGTTTTCTGAACACAGATTGTGGTAGGCATGAATTCTCAATCACGCTCTGGTTTTCACTGTTCAGGCCTATTGGGGGCAGTAAGCCACCAGAAACAAGCGCCTATTCAGTTAGTGAGAATCAAGGATAAGTATAGGGCAATCAGTATCTCCCTGTAGCTCTCGCTCTCTCACACACTCTTATTCACACACGTGCAGGAAAATGACGATAGCGAAATGAGAAACAAAACAAAACAAAAATCAGCATTCATTGTCAGTTCAGGGTCTCAAATAATAATGCCATAGATGAAGCCGCTTTCAAATGCTTACCTGTTTAGTAAACAATCAATGGGTGAATGAGGGAAGAGTAAAAGCTGCCCTCATTTTGGCTTGTTTGGGGAAAACAAGGGTATTCAATAAAGGCCTCAGACACAAGGTGGAAACGGCAATTAATATTCTTGGGCTGAGAGGTGGGCTTGATTTTAGGCCGGTCACGAGGACCTGCTGCCCGCTTCTCTCTCTCCCTCTCTGCTCCACACAAGTCAGATAATTACCTATTTAGATTTCACCCTGACAGCCTTTCTGCTGCAAGTGAAGAAGAGCCCCAGTGTGTGAATGATAGTGAGCGGGTAGGAGGAGGAGGAGGAGTGTGTGTGTGTGGGAGGGGTTGGTCAAGTCAGAGGCATTAATAAACTCTAGGGAAAACTGACATACCATTGTTCAACACATGGAAGAAATGACTGACTGTCCTCAGTGGTATTTTTTTTTTTAACGTAGTTAGGAAATTAAATTTGAAGCTTGCCAGCGTTTTAGAGGACATTTGTTTTGCCACTAAAAGACAGCTAACAGATGTACTTTGATGAGTGAGGCACCAGCCAGACCAATTGGATGTTGATATCCTTTGGCTGATTCATCTAAATCAGTGCTAAAAGAGAGCACATTTGTTTTCAGCGGAGAGGGCCATTTATCAACAGTGATTGATATCCAGCAACACCGAACTGCCTCAGGCTGCACTCATCCATCCGGTGCCAATCACGGAGGTTGGCCAGAGAAATTCACAGCACCTTCCGCACTGAAGTCTGCATAATACAACAGGCCAATCGCACTCTGGAGACTTCACCTTTATACAGCTTTTTATACATGGAGGTTGAAGATAGTGACTCATAAAATCACACATACATTTGCAGCACATCGGAGCATTGTAAATAATGTATATACAAAATGCTGGCTCGGGTACAACCACATGTTGTATTGTAAATTCGACCACAGAAGAGTAGTCACAGGATCACCTTTTGTGTTTTGAGGGCAAGTGATATGGCCAAGACTCTTAACACAAAACCATGTTTTTACAAATTGGTTGACACATGGCAGGACCATTCACCGCAGCCACCTTAAATCAGAAATAATGACTGAGTGCACACCATGTTGCCTGCCATTAAAGAAAAGAAGAAAAGAGCTTTGTCCTTTGTCTGAGATTCTGGCTCTGTGTGTTATGTTCTCCTGTGGTTACCTGGTCCTCTGCGTTTTTCTAATTTTGGAATAGGGCCAGATGTGGCTGCTGTGCAACTGTGCATACAATTTGTTCCTTCAGACTCACCGGGTTTAAAGGAAATTGACATCTTTGTTTTGTTTTTAGTCGTTAGTCGCCGCTTCTCTCATAAGTTTAATTAGTAATTAGTTTGGTTTTCTTTTGTATGCTGTTTT
Source organism: Brachyistius frenatus (assembly GCF_029030835.1). Lineage (NCBI taxonomy): Eukaryota > Metazoa > Chordata > Actinopteri > Embiotocidae > Brachyistius > Brachyistius frenatus. Next base: position 4,190,777 of record NW_027210626.1, read on the forward strand.
ATTTGACACTACCTTTTCTATTCTTGCTCACTCCCATTCAAGTCAGGCAGAACTAATAAGAAATATAATCATTCTTTATTTAATTTACAATCATTCTTCACAGTCACCTTTTAAACCCATTGGTTGGCATCTTATTATCCGTCATCATTATATTTACTGCACATAATAGCTAAATGAACAAACAAAGGATGCTAAGAAGTGCTGCTGTGTTTGTGCCGCAGATGAACAATAGACTGTGTTTTGATGCAGACCTGGACTAAATGCAAATGTGTCCCTGTTACATTGATTAGAGCTTAGGATAAGAAGGGATTACATCTCTGGAGGACTCCTGGATTGATTTTGGCCTTTATTGTGTGTGTTGCTAATGACTGAGAACTTTCAGTCTGTCACTAAAATACAATTGAGTGGGTTTGTCATTTTAAACCAAAATGTTATTGTGCTGACTTCTGGATGGTTCGTGTTTTGTTTTTTTGTTTGTGTTTTTTCTTTAAGTTGCATTTTTCATTAGTAGTATGGTCAACTTAATGGAGTAGTCATTTAAACTCAAACTATGACGTTTTCTTATTCTTAAAATTAAGTGCTTATTCTTTTTAGTCAAACCATAATCTTTCCCTGAATTCTATAGGTGTATAATTATAGATATAACCGATTTTCAACAGTGATTTTTACATGTTTTGGAAGGCACTGACAGTTAATGTTGCCCTTCAAATGTGGGCTGTCAGAGATTGTCTGTCAGGTATTCTAGACGGCAAACATCCCCTCTATATAATACTGCAGATGGTTTAATGTCAAACTTTATTGGACAATTCAAGCCCTACCTTCCTGTTTTATTGCTGCTAAAATTGATCTGGTAGATGTTTTCTTTTGGTGTCTTGGTCATTTTGGTATTTAAAAGTTGACTTCAGAGTTGTAATATATGTTTATATTTTGAAAAATGATGGTGCACGTTAAGGTTTCATAATGCCCTCGTTTCACATTCCTTAGCAAAATGCTAAAATAGAGAAACTGCAACTCAATTTTGAAAAGGTTACATATGCTGCTTATAAAGCTGAAAAATGAATTTCCATACTCAGAGCAAACCTCTTAAAAAAAGGATAACAACGAAATGTGTCTCTCAGCCAAAACAGCTTGAACACTGAGCATATTTATGTCATTAATTTAGCATGACTCAAGTTCCTTTGGAATTTGTCTGCTATGTTTATAAATACCTACATTACATTTCAGTTTTGTAGGTAAAACTAAACAATGCCAATGGGCATAAAATATGTTTGCAAACAAAATGAAACACGTAGAACACAATGCAAACATTCAAAACAAGCTTTGAGATAGACTAACCTGATATATTATCGTTTCACAAAGTTAATAGGAGAAGAAACCATGGACGTCTGAAAAACATCCCCATCATATTTCTCCAGTATTCACTCTCCTGTGAGCATTGTTTTGTTCTTCATCATCTCCTGAGATAAACATCTTTCTGAAAACTGTGTCCTGGTGCTGCTGACAACAGCATGAGTGCAGTTAAACGGAAATATACAGTAAATTGCGAAACATGAATCCAAACAAAAAGCTACATGAGGCTAAAAAGCTCCACAGAGCTGCAGATCGATTATTCCATAAGTTGTAGATATTTAATTTTATGTATTGCAATATATAGGGCAAATTGTTCTCTGATGTTGATACTGGAGAGGATGGTAGAAGAGAAGAACCAAAATGCAGCACAAGTCCCCAGTTGAACTCGGTGCTGACGACTTGATTGCAACACTCCTCGACTGAGCCCTGGTTGGATCTAATAACGTATCATCCATCCACTTTCTCTGTTCATTTCCTGTTCACCTGTCTAATATCGCTATGAAAGATGATGCAAGCAATTGCTTTAAAACTATTTTATTGGGGTGGGAGGGTTTTCATTAGGCCAAGTGGCGTCTTATGTGTTACTCTCCCAAAATGCATTGTGCATAGGCTTACCTTTCAGCTCTAACCAGTCAGTTGCAATCCCTTCTTCATATACCACTTGCAAAATTTGTTTACTGGCTTGCAGGTGTCTTTTGACTCACCTGTTAGTGCATTACTGTGTATGTTTTGACATGTTATTGCCACCTGTAGATCAGATGAATCTTGTGAAACCACCAGCAGAAGTGTGCATGAGGTTAAAATAAGTTGCTTTATAGTGTTGCTAAAGGCAAAGAACTTCACAAAGAGCCTTTACTGATACATTCCTACTATTGACTGTTTTATTCGCATGGTCCACTGGAGATAATGTAAACTGCACAGTACAAAAAAGGAGAGTGAATAGATTTTCTGTTACCAAACCAAGCACAAATCAGTCTTGGGATATTTTGGCACAATTTCAATTTAATTGGTATGCACAGTACATTTAATCATTATTGTCAACTAATGTAGGCTGGCTTCTGTTTAACAGAATGTCATTTTATAGTCAGAGTGAATAAGACACAACAAACATTACGGCTGATTAACACTCACATCTCAGATATAATAAAGCACAATGGGAAATACTGTAAACAAATACAATAACTGCTACCACTGTTGCCCTGAGAATATTCCCTCGATTGCTTGCCTGTTTTATTCTTTTAAAAGGGATTTTCTTTTCTTTTTTCAGTTGATTTTGAGCTTTGGACACCTAACTGTTGCAATATGGATTATATTTGCACAGGCTAAAGGCACTTTGACCCTTTGAGCCTGGGGGTTAGCCTTGCCGTGCAAGGATACTCTTACTGCTGTTTCAGTAGTGTGAAATTGATTATATACATATATATATATATATATATATATATATATATATATAAATTCCATAATAAAAATCAAATGAACCCATCAAGTTTGCATCGTATGTTCAAAAGCTACATCCAGCCTTCAGGTAGTGGGTTTTACTGACTGTCTTCCCAGATAAAGACATGAATGAAAAATAGATAAGTGCACATGGAGCGTGTAATAATATTTTGGCTGCATCCATAGAAACGACGGTTTCTAATTTGTTATGCAGTTATAGATAATGGATGAATGTAATTTTGTTTTGGATCAATTTCCATGTCAAGATGTTAAAAATCTAGTAACTATAACAACCTTTTCCAATTATGTTTATGTTTTTGTGGCTCTGCTATGCATTGGGTTGAGTTGAGTTCTCTCCTGATGCTTTTATTTCTTTTCCAAAAGAGTATGTAAACAACATTTATCCCTTGATAAAATTCAGGCATTATCTGGGTTGACAACAAACAATGAGTAGGTAATTATCTTTCCACTGACTATATCCAAACAGAAAACAAACAAAGGAAGAGTTGATCTGCTCAGAGTTCACACACAACCCTCTTGCACCCATTATTGTTTTGCGGCATTTTAGTTGTTGTCACAAAATAACGTTATAATTCTATCAGTATGTTACATGTTTATTGTCCCAAGTTGAAGTAAGAAAAGCTGTCACAGAGCAACGATATTTTGCAAAATGTCAGGGGCAGTCTTGGTATAAAACTGTACAAAAACAAACAAACAAAAAACTACACTTCAGAACATCACTTCAAATGATTTATTCACAAGAAATACCTCTAACTACTTATTAATGTTAGGTAGCCATTATGATGAGATACTTTTGAGTGGTCTTTACTTTCAGTTTGCAACTTGTATCAAAAGAATCATATGATTACATGGGATTATTTACAGTATATCAGCCATTAGAATTTCCCCAAGTAATGAAAAAGACAAAAAAGTGACACTATAGCAGTTTACCTGGCTTCTGGACCCAACACTTGTTATGTCATGCAGGCACCTATCCTGACTACATGTTCTTTTGTTCTTCTCTCCCTGTGTTTTACATGTCACTGATGTGTTAAATAAATGAGCATTGGGTTATATTTAGCTTACTTGTTAAGTAGGGATGTGCATTTCAAGCAAAACTACTATTCAAACTATTCGGAACTATTCGCTTTTAAATCGAATATCTCTGTGTATTGAATTGAAGATTGGACTAAAATGTGTAATAATTCATTATGCTGAAACCAGCTATCAAGTGCAATATATACTCCTCTTTAAGTCACATTTGCTATTTATAAAACAATAAAATCGTACACTGTTTTAAGATGGGGTTTGTAGACAGGGTAAGCAAGTTTTGGTCTTTTAATATGATTTTACAATGTAAAATTGTCTTATTGATATAATGAACAACATTATATTTTGAAAATGCATAACCCAGAATAATGTATTACAAAAATAAAATGCATATAAAACCCTTAATATCAGTTGCTTGGCCAGAAAAAGACTAATCCCTGGTGTTTCTGGTGTATATTGATCCTCCTCACATCTGCAGTGGTGTGAGGTCCAGAGCAAGTGAAGTTAACAAGTGTGATAGCAGTATTACACTTGACTGGTATCTTATTTACAGTGCATCTGGAAAGTATTCACAGTGCTTCACTTTTTCCACATTTTATGTTACAGCCTTATTACAAAATTGATTAAATACTTTTTTTCCCCCTTACAATTCTACACACAATACCCCATAATGACAAAGTGAAAAAAGTTTTTTTTTTTTTTTTTAATTTTTCAAATCTGTTAAAAACAAAAACAAAAACAAAAACAAAACAAACAAACAAAAAAAAATCGCATAAGTATTCACAGCCTTTGCCATGACACTCACAATTTAGCTCAGGTGCATCCTGTTTCCACTGATTATCCTTGAGATGTTTCTAGGCACTGCTCATCACCTGGCCAATACCATCCCTACAGTGAAGCATGGTGGTGGCAGCATCATGCTGTGGGGATGTTTATCAGCAGCAGGAACTGGGAGACTCGTCAGGATGGAGGGAAAGATGAATGCAGCAATGTACAGAGACATCTTTGATGAAAACCTGCTCCAGAGCGCTCTGGACCTCAGACTGGGCGAAGGTTCATCTTCCAACAGGACAACGACCCTAAGAACAAAGCCAAGATAACAAAGGAGTGGCTTCGGGACAACTCTGTGAATGTCCTTGAGTGGCCCAGCCAGAGCCCAGACTTGAACCCGATTGAACATCTCTGGAGAGATCTGAAAATGGCTGTGTGTGTTTGCAGGACCTCTCAAGCTCCATCAGGTTGGATGGTTTCCCCACCAATGTGCTCCACCCCTGCTCAATCTATTAGAAAAGGCAGGAACAAGTATAAGGTTGAACCATATGTGAAACGTTAGAGGGCTTCTAACTTGAAATGAAGGCTTACAATTTGAAATGGACGCTGCAGCATTTGGCATCCAATGGTGTACATCTAATCCCTCCTACACTTAATGGCACACATTTGCTTTATAGGGCTGGCAGTCCAGGCAGAGAGAAATGTTGTATTTATGTTATTTAACCAATTTAATGCGCCCATTTCAGCGGGAGTCAGCCTCGCTACACAAACAGGTGAGACGGGTAAAGTGAAGATGACGTTACTGGAAGTGACAATAACTTCACTCCCTACGTTACTGTAAGTGTAATAAAAGTGTGTTAAAAGCCAACAAGATAAATGTATTAATTGACAGAAATCAACCTAAAGCGTCCAACTTTTCAAAATAGCAGAATGAACCAGTATGAGAAGGTTGAGCAGGTCCAGATTGTCCGGTTGATAATCAATTGCGGATGGCGCTGTTCTCTGACGGATAGAGAAAAAAAAAAGAATTGCCAAAATGGGTCACCAAATATACTTGGCCGACCTTTAGTGTAGCTGGGTGGCCCACTCGAGTAAACAATGATGACAGGTCTTCATGCCTCAAGTCATGACAATCTGATTCTCATTTTGTAGTTGCAGAGTAAGTTTGAGTTTAGATGTGGAGTTTAATATACCAGTTTCTGTTTTACATGATCTTCCACCCAGTTAGACATGATGTAATTGTAGTGATTAAAAACAAAGTTACATTGAAGTGACTTTAATAGCTTAAATACTGTGCTGTATGTTGAAATGCTGACTCTCTTGTACTCTACTGTGAACTCCCAGAACTTCCTGTGACTATTAGTTTTCCAGACAGACAAGGTTATGTTACCCATTTTACCCCTAATTAAGATCCACCTGCATGTTGTTTTGGAAGTCTTCCAATGGTGTAGTTACCAATCTTGTGAATTTCATTCAGTTACTTTCCATTATATTGTTCCCATCATGAACCTGCTCACAAATAAAAAACATCTGCCATAATTCTATTAAAAGCTTGTACTTGGAGACACAGCTGTGTCACACAGTTTGTTGTGGATCATTCAAACGGAGTGAAACTAACAAGCAACATCTGCCCGATTCTACATTTGCTTAAGTTTTAATGGGCTAATAGTTCGATTCGATTCCACATTACATTAGTTTAGCACACTATGCCTCAATGTCAATGGGACACAAATGCTCAGATGTAACGTCATTATAGGTAATGGCACACGTGCAACACCTACAGTTCTCATTTCAGTGTCCTTGGTTGTGACATCTGTTTACTTCTGGATCAGACTGGCATGGTTGGACATTATAACAGTATAATTAACAATCTAACACAAGTGAATGCTCATATATTTTAGTCAGAAATGGCATAAGGAGAGAAACTTCCAAAGACTTTCTCAAAGCTTTAAGTCCAGACATTATCAGCTCATCACTGTGGGATTCTATACAGCCGGCCTGTATGCCTTCACCCCACTCTGATCATTTATTTGCTAAAAAAACAGAATTTCACTGATTCCTATTTTACTTTTTTGTGGGTGCATTATAATGAGAGATTGCTTCTTTTTTTTTGCAGAGCAGATTAATTCAAATATGTACTATCTGTGAAACACCTTGCCTCAGATCTTTGGCCGTTTCTGCTCAAATTAGGTTTTATGCGCGACTTAGCTATCCTGAGGTGATCTTTCTATTCCATGGCATCCTGTGCAGTGTACCTTGCGAGAACTCTAGTGGTGAATATAATATATTTTTTACTTCTTGAGGCCAATTGGTGGTCCTGGTGGTGTCCTTGCTTCTAATCCGGCTGAAGAAGATTTGTTGCTTTCTTACTGTGTTTTCTGGCTGTTTTTAATATTGTTACAAGCGTAATCTCATCTTCAAAAAGTGCTGCCATATGAGAAAATGTTGTCACTAGAATAATGATTATGTGATACCAGTATCTCAAGAAAGCCAGTTAAAGTATTAACTCAGCTTCTTATTATTGTACAAGGAATGAATATGATGTGATTTTGTCCAGAGTAGCTACCTTTTACCGGAAAACAACAACAACTATAAACCAACTTTGAAAACTAATCGGCACGCACATATCTGGTACTGTGTATTTAATATATTCAATCACATCCTGTGATAGCCACTTTAGTTTTATTCATATAGAATGATTCATTAACGGCTGAAGAACCACACATTGTGACATTGGACATTTGTTCATGTGCCACAGTACTCGGTGCTGGACTAATGAAATAATCAGTTTTATTTGTGTACATAGCATTAATTCAGCAAACTTTATTTCTTTCCTTGCCAAGCGCTGTCTCCAGTGGGGGGGGGAAGCAACAGCAACGCTAACTCTTGTTATGCTGCTATTTAGCATAAAGTCTCAGCCATTGTTGTGTTTACTGTTCCATTGATTATAACAAATGGAGGTGCAGGGTGGACTTAAAAGACAGGGCGGCCGTGGCTTAGCTGGTTAGAATGCTACTGCTTTTTCTGACCAATTTTTGTTTTCAACTACAAATCTTGCATTTTGTTTTCCTGCTTTTCGCAAAGCTAATATGACATAATAGCAAACTCTTTTGTAGACAGAGAGGACAGAAAGAAAAATATTAGTCTTTACAAACATATGCAAGAATTTTCAATGTATTTTGTCTTAATCCTAACAAAGATGATATTCATCTGAAACAGTCATGTCATAAAACAAGTAAATCTGTTACTATAATGTCATTCACTTTTTTGGATGACTTGTAATTTAAGGATGATGACTTGAATTAGGTCTCGAGATCCAATGAGACATTTGAACCAATTCATGTAAACATATTAACATTAACAAAATGACTGATTTAACAAATAGTTTTTTCACGTTACTCACAGAAACTTTTCTTTTGCAAAGCTGCGAATTTGAGAAGAGTTAAAGACAAAACCTATTTCAGAAAGAGTACATTTGTGTGGCCTTTTACTTCTTCGGACAGTTCAGAGTTTCAATTTTAAATTTCTTTAGAATTCTCACTTGATTTTTGGGAAAATTTACCTTTTCTAAAAGCAGCGTGAGGTGAAAACAGTATTGATGCTGCGATCCCTTGCTAAGGCAGAGAATGCAGAGAGTCGGGTGGATAGGCACTGATTGAATAGCAGAGACAGCTCGTGATAGCTTATCAAAAGGTGTGGTTCATACCACCCAGTCACTGTGGGGAATGAACTTCTTCCGCTCTGATTTTTCCCCAGAGAAGGTGGCTGTATTGGGATTCAGTTTTTAATCTCACGGGTGGAGAGATGAGAATGAGGCACCTCCCCCTCTGATCTCTATTCTCTAAATGAAGTCATACTGAAAGGCAGCCTGGCAGACATCACCATCCCCTCAAATGTACCGAGACTCCTTCTCCCCGTAGCTTTATCATATGCAAAACCTGAGATGTACAGAAGAAAGGGTAGAATTGCTGTAGCTCCAACATTTTACAGACATCATTTACAAACAGGACAGGCTAGCAATATGATTTTGTAATATAGGATTTAAGAACATTGAGCTGCATCTGCAACTAGTAGAAATTGCAATAACAATCTGGAATCTATTTGCTTAGTTTTGTTTTGCCAGTTACTGTCTGTATATAAATATCAAGGCGCAGTATGTAAAGAATTAGTGCATTTGACACCAAGAACTGTGGCTAACAAACTCTTTCTTCCCATCAGTCAACATTAGTTTCAGTTAACCATGATTATAATTGTTCCTCAACCTTAACCAAGCACAGTAGGTAAGAGCAATGATTATTTTTAATAGATTTTTGTTTTTGGAGTTATGCCTCAAGCCACTAAACAAATGCATGTTTTATGTTTTTAGCTCTGTTTATGCCTATGCTGTTTGGATGATGTTCTTCTTTGATGAAAACATAAGCAGAATTCATTAACATTCTTTCCAGCTGCTGATAAGAGCATTGCAAATCAATCATATAGTTAAGATGTGGGTTGTAAAAGTAGAATTGTGAGCTGAATTAACTATTTTGTTCTTTAAAAATGCTTCGACTTCCATATGAACTTCATCCATAGGTTACCTCAAGAGCAGTTTTGAAGCTCAGTTCTGGATTGGCTGTGGCTGTTGCGATCTTGGTAGTGTCTTACTCAACCATAGCTTAGATGGCCCATTGAAACCTGGTTGTAAAACTGCAGCAGCTAGCCAACTGTGATGCCATTTACCTGTTACTCAAAGCAGCCCCGCTCTTAATTATGCAATACGATGAATACAATTGAAATCTCAAATTAAAATTCAAGTCTGTACAGTTTTCATGAATAGGAAAAATTAGCTCCCGAAACCAAAACAGTTTTTAGTACCAGGCTATAAATATGGTTATTTGTGCTGTAAAGTTGGGTATTTTGACATACAGTAAGTAGGTGTCTTCTGGGACTGACTCGCTTTTGGAGCCCGCCTCAAGTGGCCGTTCGAGGAACTGCATGTTTTGGCACTTCGGCGTTGGCTTTATGTTTCAGCCCTGCAGGTTGCCCCTTGAGCTCTACCAAGAACAGGCTATTTGTGTGTGTGTCTTTATGACGCAATGATTTCAGTGACCCTCGTTTCTGATTGGCCAACTTTTTTCTGAGTGATGAACGCCCAGGCCAACCACAAGGTCGGACTGTGGGCGGTACTGAGGGAAGGCAGATGACAGGCGCCTGAGTTTGTGACATCACATTCACTGCTGTAGTGAAGAAATTTCCCCTCGGGGATTAATAAAGTGTATAAAATCAAAAATAAAAAAAAAATCACAACCCCACTGATGTCCAAACAGGATAGTTGCTGAATATGAACTGTATGCATTTGTCTGTGGACTGGGCGTTTTGAGACTTTCACTGTATTTTTTTTTTTATAGCACCTACACCTGCTTTATATCCCAAAAATAAATGGAAATCTAAAGTAATGAAAATATGGAACCTTTTTAGAGGTCAGTAAAAATATATACTCAACTAATGGCATGAGCACAACATGTTTCTCAGCTGAAATGTTAAATGCAGCCACTGGTGTTCAAAGTCTGTGTTAGATGCTTTCTAAGAGGCACCATTAAACTGTTCTTGTCAAAGTAAAGAGGCAGGTAAAGTGTATTTTAACTTCTCAGGGATTCAGCTGTGGTAGAGATGATGCCATACAAATCAATACATCACCTTACGGCCTTTATCGCCTTTATATCAGACTGTGTACAAAGGCAACACTTTGCAGGATACACTTATTGCTGATTTTTGATAACAATAATGTGACCAATGACACCATCCCAGTATTTTTATGAGTCGGAGGTCTTCATACTAATATTTGATATCATATTGTTTGTGCTGCAACTAGCAACGTCTGTTTGCAAAATGCAAACAAACTGTAAATGTTAATGATTGAGTACATGAGAAAGAATTGTTTTAGTACGTGAGCATCTTTCGAAAGTCTCTTCTCATATTGAATTTATAAAATAGGAAAATTGCAAAGCTCTGTCATTTTTTAAGGTAGAGTAAAATTCTGTGTGTATCCTGGTAGAAAAACACTTTTCTAACAATTATTATTTATACTCTTAGGTCACACGTAGTTTATTTTGTGTTTCTATCTTTTCATTTTAAAATTTTCTGCGTGACATCTCAGGAGTATTGTGCCGGTGAAGATGGGATTATGTATTCAGTGGATGATTTGCCTAAAGTGCCTAACCCTTGATTATTTGAACGAGAAAATAATATAGCTGCACTATCAACAGAAAAAAGTCAAATAATTGCCATTCAACATTCAGACAAAAACAATATACCAAAGCCAACCATTTAGGAATATATTACAAAGGCTCTTGGATGATACCAGAAATTCAACTTCGTCTTTACTTTGACTGTGTTTAATCGTGGTTAATGTAGCACCGGGGGGGATATTACGGGGCGAATGAAGTTGTCTGACATTTTGGAGGTGCTTTAGTATCTCCAATGTGTACTCAAACACGTTTTCAGTATTCAGATTAGGGAACAATGGCAAATATAATACTACATTACATTATACTCAGTCAAACTTTGACCAACGCATGTTGACATTTTTTGCAAGCTAATAGGATGATCTGTGCTTTTCAGACTGCAATATAAAGGTAAGCCCCCATTTTTTTATGAGGAGGCTTCTGTAATACAGCAATTGATCTTTGATTTTTGATTTAAGACCATTAGAGACATGCAGTAGATGGCAGAACACTTTTGCTGTTTAAACTCTCTGAAACTCCATCAGCAAAAAAATCAAGGATGACCTCTGCATTGGTTTCGGCTCTGCTAATCAGCAGAGTAATACAGCAGAGAACATTCAGAGACGTCAATGATAGTACTAAATGGAATTCCTGGCTCTCTCTCAACACTCACACTTGTGATTTGTGGATTTTTTTTTTACGGGTTCCTACTTGTGTTTCAGATTTAATTGCCAACAGTGCTCAAGTGTCCATTAAAACTGCAAGTGTGAGGTGTGGAGGATTGCATTGTTTTCACAAGTGCAATCCAGTATGGACAACAACATAGATTTCCAGTTACAAAACAAAACATGGCTCCAAGGAGCAGGGCTGCAACAGTACAGTCAGCTGTCAGCTCTCAGCTTGCTTTGTATTCACACGTCTCACAGTTCAAGGTTGATGAACAAAACTAGAATGCAAATGAACTGTAGAGAGTCTTTGAACCAAGGCTAATGGGCAAAAGTTTAACAACGACTGCTGAACTTGTCAAACAAGTTGATCCATTTATTTTTGGCACGGAAGCCTACTATTTTTGGGTCATTAACCAATTAGAAAGGGTGGATCAGTTTTTCCAAGAAAAATTAACAACTGATTAAATACATCCCCTAAAATACAATTCATCCTCTCATTTGCGACCTCAAATTGCAATGTCCTCTTTTGTTATATGCGTCACTGGACCAGCTGGCTTCTTAAGGCGATGTTTTACCTCAGCCCATTTTAAGCCAAAATACTATTCATACGAGTCTATGGAATTAATTATTGTGGGGTTCAATCTTGAGCTTTGTTTGTTTTGGGTTTTTTGAATCCATTAGATATTTAAGCAGGCTCTGATTTGATTGGCTTTTTGTTCAGATTCTGAAAAGGTGCTGTTTTTGAAGCAAAGAATTTGCACCAGCTGTTTTTAAATTGTTAATTTATGTTCTAAGTACAATTCATTTCATTGTTGAGATTAATATGACTTTTCAGCATTTTCCAAATTGTTGTATTTCTTCCTTTAATTTGCTTGTAAATGTAAACATATATGTTAATCAATACATTTTCAAAGACATTTTGGTTTAGGAAATTTGTACAAATGAATTCAATTTGTGAATTCAAAATATTTTTTGGACCTCAGAGTAAGTTTAGTTAGTAAGTAGTTGAGATTTATATACACATTTCCTCCCTAACAACTCTGAGCTCTCTTGTATTTAATATTCTTTATAAGTTCAAAAGGATAACCATTAACTTAAAAAAAAATAAAAAAAGTGTTTAAATGTAAAATACTAACAATACTTTTGTCTTTTTATTTTTTTATTTTCTGAAATCATCTCTGAGCGAACAAGTGTTAACAAGCACTTTCTTGTAGAGAACACATGCCCCGAGGCATGACAATGCAATGCCACTGTTCCAAATTATCATGGAAAGCTAATTGCCCCTGACAATAGGCTAAACCTAGCCACATTAACTACGTATTACCAGAAAAACTGATGACCTTAACTAAGCACACATCGTGCTAAAGGAATTTGTTTGGGCTCTGAGTGATATTGAAGGAAAATGTCAGCATTTTGTGTTACTTTGTGATTATGTCAATTACAGTGACGCTAAAAGTCTCTGTCAGAATGATGTTTTTACAGAGGAAGACCCACATTAACATAGAGAAAGACTCTTTCAAACCATATGAAGTTTGGAGATAAAAAATAAAACATCTCCATGGTGCTGAAATACATGACAACATTTCTGTGATCTTTGTCAAAAAGTAGTGCCTGTCCATAGTGCCTAAATACACTGTCCATATTTCTGTGATCTTTGTCAAAGAGTAGTCACTGTCCATTGTGCCGGAATTCCTTGTCACAGTAGTAGCGGTCCATTGTGCTGAAATATATTATCCACATTTCTGTGATCTTTGTCAAAGAGTTGTAGTTTTCCATGGTGGTGAAATACACCATCGATCTTTCTCCAGTCCTTGTCAAATAGTAGTACACGTCCATAGTGCTGAGATACACCGTCTATATCTATATATCTATATATATTTCAATTTTCCTTTTTCTGTCAGGTTTTTAAAATGCAATGTTTTTTGTTTTTGCATTATGAGGATTCAGCCTTCAGTTTCCTTCTACAATGCTTGCCCACAAGTAGTATGAAGCAGGTCTCACATCTTGTGAATCATAGTTGGAATGCACTCTCAATAAAAATCTTTGTTCTGAAGCTTAAAAGTGTGTCATGGTCAGAAAAGGTCACACTAGAAATTAAATTAGAAAGTCATGGATTGTATTGGGGAAACTGCAGCATTTGTAGATGGAGTAATTGGAGAGTGAGATTCAAGGTCTCTGTTGCAAATGGGGTTTGTGTGGGCTTGCTTATTGATTGGTCAGACGAATCCAGGTAGTTGACATGTCTTACTGAGCCATCGCTACTTCTAAAGCTCAGTTGTGCCCAAACTCAGCATTTTGGGTGGTTGCAGGGTCAGTGGAACAAGGAAACGTGCGAACAAAAGATGGCACCAGCCATAGGCTGTGTTTAAAAAGGCAGAGACCAAGCCGTTGCACCGTAAAAACAAAAAAACATAATTTAGTTGGGCAGATTTTGGCTGAAGATAAAAGGAGGGAACCTTGGTGTCTTGGTTTTATGCCCTACCCTATGTCTGTAACCAAACAAGACCTTGATGACCCAGTCTTATAGGATTAAGGTCTTCCAGAGAGAGTGTTATTGTCCAGCTGATGTATTTCATCTCTGTCTACACACACACACACACACACACACACACACACACACACACACACACACACACACACACACACACACACACACACACACACACACACACACACACACACACACACACACACACACACACCTTGCTCGGTACTCTCCATGCATGAAGAGAAGGAGTGAGGTGAAAAGGTTGGAGGCCTGGCTAAGCGAGAGCAGGGCAAAAGAGAGCTTGTGCATTACAATGGGGCAGGGGGAACATTGTAGCTGTGCCAGGCTTCACATTCAACTTCCCCTCTTCAGTAGTTTATCTTGTCCTTTTGGTGAAATTAGCGTTATGCATGTGATGTTGGTACAGTATAAGTTGAACCAAAACAAACCAAGTAGTTTATTATCCTGGATCTAATTTTAATTGTTATGTATTATAAAACCAGTGTTCCTATGACACCAGTATTACACTGATAAATAGCCAAACTTTTAACTACCAAGCATTGTGACAGATAGTGACAGTGATTTTGCAAGTGTTGTATTTAATTTATGTCCTAACATTGTGTTTTTTTGGCAGCACTGTCAAATTATTGTTGAGAAAATGTTTACTATTGACCTGCTGGATACTAAATAGGTGTCCTGGTTATTTTCACACTTTGAAATCCCTTGAATTTAAAAAAATATATATGCAGAGCAATAAATAAATAATTATGATTTGGTTATCTTAGATGCGGGACTGTATTTTATGGGTGTACATCAATTCATGATTTGCAAACATGCATCAAGATCTGTATCCCTCTAATGTTTGTATGATAAATATGTAGCTTGAGCCAACAACTGGTAAGTATAGCATAGCGGGGAAACAGCTAGCCTGGCTCCCTTTTGTTAATCAAATATAAAGTGCTTATTCGTGAGCTGTCCCCTTGTTTCTGGTCTTTATGCGAAGTCAGGTATGCTAAGGGTACTGGCTGCTAGCTCCAGCTGCACAGAGAATTTGTCATATACATGTGAAAGTTTTCTCTTTTATGTTTTGACAATAGAGACACTCGAGTGTAGTAATAATATCATATAGTATTCAGGACTTTTAATGGCAGTTGCTTTCTACCAGAATCTGTGTAATCATTTGTCATTAACTGCAATGCTCTCTACTGCAACAGGAAGTCCCAGATGTCTCGAGAATGACACTATTTGATTACATTGAGTCAGACTATATTTGGCGCAGCTTGAAGGCAACCATAAAAAGGAACAATTTCAGGTAATGCAATTAATATCCATTTTGAAAATAATTTTTACCCACCTTACCAGCTTTAAATGCAATCGTCCAAATGTTTACCTTTTCAATGAAAAATAGGGCTTTTGATCGCAAAGCATCTCTTGCTGTCACTAAAAAATATAGCAGTTACTGTAGATGCAACCCTTAAATTCTTAATCACTCTAATTAAGTGCAATTAGACAATGGGCATCTAAAATATTCATGCAGCTCTTAACTTTGCCTTTCTTTTTTAACAAGATATAATTCAGAAGTGGCAAAGTGTTTTTTTTTTTTTTCAGTTTTGATGCCAAAGCAAATAGTGGAAATTCCTGCAAGACAGTCACAAGTGTTATCAAAGCCTAGATGGAGGGCATATGGTCTCTCACAATGTAGTTGTTACTGAGTGAGGTTTCCACATCATGTTCTCATGATAATCAAAGGACAACATGAGACATAAAGTGACAATATGCCACTTGGCAATGGTAGAACACAGCATGAATCATTGTGTATGCTCTTTTCTGCAAAGACCATCTCCCCCTTCACATGAAAGGTGGAGTGACCATCTGACAATTTTGGCTCGCTAAACCCCTCTGCAGCGATGTGTTACACTCCCAACACAGTCACAAAATGGATGGGTCTGTTAATAGTGCTGTCCTCATATTGTAATACCATCTGTTCCATGGCAGGCCGTCGAGGGGTTTGCCTTCAATTTGACTGTGCAGATTGAAATTTTATGCCCTCCTTTTTCTTTCCAACCTTAAAGTTGGACTTTTTTGCATCTTGGCAAAGTATGACACAGCAAGAATCTTCTGTGTGTGTTGATATACTCAGGACTCTTTAGAAATCCTCTTTCAGTAGGTGCTGCTGTCTGTAGATGTAAAAAACAACAACAAAAAAACACAACACACACATTTCTGAATGTCAAAATATTCATACAATGATTAAGTTCAGGTTGTAACTGCATTATATTAAGTCTCCAATCTTCATCTTTGCGTCTTTGTCTTTGTCTCTGACCTTAATTTGAGTTTTAGATATGATGCAAATGCGTTTAAAATCTTTGTATTTCACTGATACAGAGTTAAGGTCTGCAAAATTCTATACAGAAGACTAATGTACCATCTGTCTCGCAGGACTGTTTGTGTATTGTGTGTGAGTGTCTGTATTTTTTTTTTGTATTCTATTAAGAGCCACTCAGTGCTTATTATTGTACATGGAAAAAAAAATAGTTTTCTTTTTCTTTCCCGTTTTTGTATTCAATTGAAAACAGCCAGATAATAGATTCCCTCCACACATTCCTATAAACATAATTTATCACCAAGAAAGCTGAAGAAATTAGGTTTCTGTGTAGTGTGAGATAAACAAAAGCACTGGTATTACATGAATAGCACAAATATCAATAGGTCGTCTGACCTCATCTTGGGAGGAAATATTGGGATGTTTTGGTTCCTACAAAGACATCTAACAAACAAATTTCCATCCATTCATTATCTGTGCCTGCTTTATGCTGAACAGAGTCACGGAGGAGGCTGGAGCCTATCCCAGCCTTCTTTTTGGGCAAAGGCAGGGCTCACCCTGGACAGGTCGCCAGTCCATCACAGGCGACCTCATTTACCAATTAACCTGACATGCATGTCTTTGGACGGTGGAAGGAAGCCGGAGTACCCGGAGAGAACCGACGCAGGCACAGTGAGAACATGCAAACTCCACACGGAGAGGCCCCAGGCCAGAATCCAACCCAGAACCTCCCCGCTGTAAGGCGACAGTGCTAACCACTTGCACCACTGTGCCGCCCAAACATAGTTCTTTCTTTTTTAAATAGCAGCGTACTGTTTGCTTTCCTCAAACCATTAACTGAATGCTGGGTGCAGTGGAAACAAGTTGTGAGCAACAACCTATAACCTTTTAAGTTTGATATGATGACATTTTTGGCAGAGTTGTTACATCCAGCAGTAATGAAAAAACATTATCATCCATTTAGAGTTGCGTATCAGACCACCCTAATGTAAGGATGATTTCAGATGTGATCCTCTTTGAACGAACAAAACTCAGTCCCTTTAAGTCGGCCAATTCTAGAAAAGGATAACATGCTTTTTTAAAAGCATTATACACATGTTTTGTTGTAACATTTTATACATATGCTTAGAATGTTTTCAAAGAATATTATCCTAATTTTAAGATGAACATTCTGGTAAAACATTGCATCATTTTCAGCCTGGGACACTGGCAGGCGGTTGTGTTACCCGAGCGTATAATACAACAGCCCAGCCATAAATCCTGCCTTCATTAGGACCGTAATGTTCAGTTGTAATTCAATCTGATTGAGAGAGATGTTGATACATTTAATTCACTTTTTATTCAATTCGTTCGGTTCTCTTCAGATTGGTCCGAGTTCATTTTGAGTGTTCACATATGCATAAAAATGCTGACTAATTGTTCAAATTGAGGCCTTAAAGGGACCAAGTGTGAAAACAAGTGTAATATTTTCTTTCAGCGCTATGTCTGGTCTCTACTAACTCTTGTGGGAAATATCTGGCATTTAGCTGCTAAATGCTCCATTATGTTCACCAACCAGCCATTACAGCCCTCTCTGCTGTGGTTTCCGAGTAGGTAGTGTACATAGGATTTAAAGAGCTTCTTTGATGGAGACAGCAAACTCTGTGTGGCTTAAAATTACACTATGAAAGAGGTAAGACTGAACTATTGCCATTTATTACATGTTAAAAAATATCAATTATAGACACTATAAAGCTGCTCAGAAAAGTGCCTCTGTGCATGAGTGGCCTCATTCAACTGAAGATGAATGAGAGCTTAACTGTAGTCAGAGGCAGCTGTGGTGAGGACAGATGTAGTGCATTGCTGATTGGTGAAGACAGGCAAGTTAATTTAGCTAAAACTACCACGAGAAAAGATTTTCTGGAAACAGACTGCTTTAATGCCAATATATGAGACACGGATACATGCATATTTGAAACCTCCAGCAACCACTGATGACAGTGGACTTGCCAAGTTGTCAAAGTGATGCAAAAAAGACTGATTCTATCAGATTGCTAAAAAAAAAATGTCATAAAACCTGGACTTCTATTTATCTTTCCAGTTACATATAATGCAAACTTGTGATATCCTCAAACTAATCTTTTATAACTTTTACCAAATTGTCAATACGGTCACAAGTCAATAAGAGTTTAATAAAATTTTGGGATTTCTGTCTTTTCTTCTGTATATTCTAGCAGGGATACTAGAACAGTTTAGGGACTGAGTGAGGCAAGACTTTGTCTGTAAACATTAATCGTACAGTCTCGCAGTGACTCCCTTGACATGAGGAGGAATATTGCGAGCGGGAGCAATGGACTGTGTCATTTTAATGTCCAATTTCAGCTTGAGCTCAGACCTCCCGCCAACCAAATCAATTGCTTTTTCACCGCTGGGCATTTGTTGATGAGTTATTTCACACAGAAGAAGCAATAAGCCTTAATCAGGGGCACATTGTGTTCATCTCTGACATATGAAGAAATGTGGAAGTCTATTAGTAAAATGTTTAAGGTTGGGATTCACTCATCGAGAAAGCTAACCATAACTCCTAAATGCACCCATATTTTCCACCACTACAGACAAATAGGCCATTTACACCTTTAGAACACATTTCAAAAACCTGTTTCGCTTTCATATTATGTTTTATAAGCCAAACAATGGAGTAGGATTGGGTTCCAACTGCGATGCAGCAAATGCCCTTCGAAAAGTCATGTTAGTGTACCAAATCCAAGAAATGCAGTTTTATTTGTGTTTTCTCACTGGACAACTGTAGCACTAGCTGTTTACACATGACAATTATGATGCAACATGAGCACAGCACTAATGGCTGCAGGGCTGCACAGACTGTGAACAAACACTTGGACGCACACTGTGGCACCCAATTTTTTAATGAAACAAAACTAATCGGATCCTCCGAAGCTGATTTCCAGCTACTACTGCTCGTTCAGGGCTAAACAAACTCCAAACTCAAATCTCAGGTGAGTCAAGTTCATTTTAATTAGACTGTTTGTTTTAATTAGAACGATGACGGCTTTGAGATTATTGTTACACATAAACATTGTGTCAGGTGAAGACACACAGAGGACCGATGCATAGATCTGGCAGACAAAAAAAAATAATTTAGAGTGTGGCCAGTTGAGGATATGTGAAACCACAGTGGGAGAGCAGCGAGCACAATGGTGCCGAATTAGGAGCAACAGAGTATGCGTAGCTGCGAGCCATTTCAGGTAAATTATAATCTTCTGATAGTCACAAAAGCAGTGCCAACAGCATGGAAAGGCATAGCATAGTAAACCATGCCTAAAAAAAAAAAAAAAGGAAAAATAAGAATACTGCAAATCAATTCTTAATCTATAATAGTGAGACATGGATGCCTGTTGCTATACAAGCTAAACAGGTGATATGACTGCTAAAATCAGCTTGATCTTTAATGAGAGATAAAGTAAAAGGGGAAGGCACTTGAAGGACTTTTGCCTTTACTGATTAGTATGCTTAAAAATGGAAAACTGCAATTAAACCGCTTTCATATAGAACAGGCTGCCAGTGCCGTGGCAAGGTTCTCTACAAATAAGTCCTTAGGCTATATTTTAACGAACTAAGGGCATGGTCTGAAGTAGATGCAGCAAGTGCATTTAAGGTGTGTCCAAGTCCACTGTCACTCGAGTAACGATGGGTAACCTGAGCGCAAAGTAAGGTGCATGGTTCAAAGGGGTTGTAATTAGTCTCTTAATTAATAGTTGTAGTTGTTGTGTTTTGCTAAATGCTGAAATGGATCCCGCCCAAGTAAGGGCAACGCTGCATATTGTTCAAACCTTCGGCAGATGTACTCAGAACCGGGAGCTCCGGGTTTGATTAAGTTATATTAAAATCTTACCTTTGTCTGTATGTGCTTACACTGCAGCTAGACATAGTACAGTCCATAGCCCAGAGGGTATTCACTATTTCATGCTGATGCGAGAGTTTTAATTGGCAGCAGTGGTAACATCCTTCAGTAGCCAGACATCAAGCTGCAGGGTGTTGGTTTCATCCAGCAGATTTTTATTGGAATTGGCTCTGAAGTGGAATGCTGTTTCATTAGTCTCCAGCCCCAGACTAAAGGCAATTAAAATCTAATATCAGTCGGATCATTAATGAACAGTAGTCTTAGTTTAGTTTTAGTCAGGTAAAGATAAACAAAAAAATGCAATCGTAGACTCGTATGCAAAGGCTCTAATCAACAGGTCAGGTTTTGTCTCCTATCATGAAAAAAAATGCATCATACACTCAAGACTCAAAGAAAAAAATATTCTGTCACGGATATTTTTCTCTTAGTACAACAACCCTCAATGATAAACCACAGCTTCTAACTAATTCTGCTTTCACACTCCCCACTCTTAAAAGGACATATCTGTATTTCTTTATCGATAAATGTTCCACTTTATTAATGCTAAGGAGAAAACTCTGAAGAGGTAGTGGGCATCATGTAAATTTTTCATCATTATAGAGGTCTCCTTCTGTTATATTACATTAATGCATTTGGCAATGGGTTACATCTTTCGGACTTGTATGAAAAGAGCTTTTCTGAAACAGATTCCTGGCAAGGCTGGAGTTTTTATTGAAAGGTTTTGACCTCACATTGAATACTGTTAAGAAATCTGTTACTTTTTGGCAGTTGACACAAAGTTTCTTTGTGTGAGGTACTCAAGCCAAAGTTCTAAACTGATAACGTACCACAAACCTGTAGGTAATAATACATTAAAGCGGTTATCGCAATGAATCTCTACCAAAAGTTTTGACTCATATTCTTCAATGTACAGGAATCTAATTAGGTACATTGACATGCTGGCGGTGGCAAATCCAGTTCTGCCATTTGAGGCCTAACAGGTTTAGAACCCTGTTTGTTGCTGTTTACATTCAGCGACCCATTGCTGCATGGACCTAACTGCATGGAGGTCACACCGCCTGTTAAATATTATAAAGGCTGTGACCCTATCTGCAGCAAATGTGTTTACCAGCTGATTTTTGAACGTGTGTGGCTTCTTGATTTCAGCAGCCGGTTAATCCTGCATGCAGTGTTGCTTTTGATGGATCTTATTCGTCAGCCACCTGCCTTATCAGTCTGTAGGCTTTTCATGTGTCCGCCGGAGGTATCACCAGTTACACAGGGTAAATTAAGACTGAATACGAGATGGGGTAAATAAACAGGTACGTACAAGTTGTGACATGAATAAGTCTGCCTATTTCTGGAAAGTAATTATAGCTACATGGTAGCTGTTAACCAAACCTTACATGTTTTGTATATGTTTGTGTGTTAGGTCTGGTATGTTCCTTTCCATGTTGGAGCTCTTGCAGCCACTCAACATCATGTTGGATGAGGCACTACTTTAAATGGATCAAGCTGATGTGTTTGGTCACAATTGATACAGTGATAAGTGATAATATATGATAACACATACTTCAACACACATACACATACCCCCCTCCCCCATGATTTCCAAGTAGGCTGCTAGATTGCTGCATATCAAAATACCAAATAGAGGTGCCACTACTACCAGTTTCATACTTAGCACTTAAGTTTTGACCGAGCTGCGTGTTCTATAGTGAACTCTTATTCAGTTATTCCCAAATATGATCCCAGAATACATGCAGATGAAACAAATGTCAGTAAATTACTAAATCACTCCCCTTTAGTGTGTCTAACTAGAGGGCATGAGTGCATAATCCTTTCATTTTTATGCAAGCCTAACTTCCCACACATCCCTTCGGTGCTCTGTTTTTGTAGTTTTTGACAGCACTTGTGTCTTCATAGACCAGGATCAGTAACACATGACTGTTTTAACTGCTCAGAGCCATCCTAAGAACATTAAGGAGAGATCCGTTGGAGACAGAAGTGAGAGTGCTGGGTTTGTGAAGGCGGTAGAGTGGGTCAGGTGTTTGAAAAAAAGAGCAGCTGTAAATCTTTATAGAGAACAGTAGCTTCATGCTGGCGGCAAAAGACAACACACACACACACACACACACACACACACACACACACACACACACACACACACACACACACACACACACACACACACACACACACACACACACACACACACACACACACACACACACACACACACACATACTAGCTGCATAACTGTTCCTGTGTTTTTAGTGTGTTCACCTGCAGTAGCGGAGGAGCAGTGAACAATTGGTTTTTAAAAACAACACTTGCTTTATCTTGCTCTGGGTGAAATGAGGACTGAGTACATTGAAATGCACCGAGAAGGAGCTCATCATCACCAATTAGCTTTGCTAAATTGACAGGCTGGAGAATAAATTTTGCTCCCTGATGATTATGACATTGCTCATTCTTTTCTTACAATACAATTAGTTTGAATATAATTTAATTAAACCTGTGATATTCAGGACTACATATCCTCCATGTCACTATAGTTTTACAAGAAATCAAATTCAACTGCAAAGGAAATGTGAGTTCTATAAGATGAACTAATGAGAGAGTTTGCAGCTGATTCTCTGAATGGCATTAAAGAGATGCTCTACAAGAGCCCTATTAGTCCCATGATCTTGAACAATTGAGTGAGAATATGTCTCGGCTACGTGAAGATAAAAGGGAATAGAGACTCCACATCATAAAAGTGTTTGGATGAGCTCATCTGTCAGGAAATGTGAGCACACTGGCAATAGCAATGTAGAAATGGCTGTCATCATGGAGCTAAAGTAAAGCAGAGCTTAGTCAGGTGTAACAATGCAGCCAAAATGAACATTATCTGATGCAATAAGGCCAATCACAATGTTAGTCTCTATTGTGCTGGAATGTTATTTTTGCATGCACATGATAACTAAACTGCTTCTGTAATGGCACTATAACTAACAACGTGTAAAAAGGTTTGGAGGGTTTGTATCTGCTGGACCTTCTGAAACACGTCGTGCATTTTACATGATTTTCAGATCCATTGTGTAAAATTCCGTGGGATGTAGAGAACAAAGCAATTATGCATTGAGCCTGCAAAATTAAAGCCTTTCTCAGTTTTATTTTCAATTTCATTACCCTGAAACTGAAGAGAGATGGAAAGCATTCACAGTGAAAACATGTACCAGAAAATGGGAAAGTTGCACGTTTCACCTAATCCTGATGAGGTATCATAAAACAAGTACGTAAGAATATTAAGTGCCATTTAATAGCTAACAAGTAAAAGAAAAAAGAAAAAAAAAGCCATCATTAAAGATTCTGTATCAAGTACTCTATATTACACAAGTTATTGTTAATATGCCATCTTTGCACATTTTGAAACTGCATGAAGATTTCAGGATATTAAAGAGCTGACCATTATTTGGAACTATAATTAATTATTCAGGAACTACTTATAATATTTACAGTAAGGTCCTAATTTATTACTTACACATTCATTAACATTAGATTTCAGACAGGCTGTTTGTTGAGTTCTTCAGTTCAGCTGCATATTTTCCCTATTCACTATAACAACCAGTTTTTTGCTTGGAGGACATTCTTACAGAAGTATAACACTGCTGTTTTCCCATATACTGGATGGTACATTCCCAGTCGTGTTCTCAAAAAGCACTGCTCAGCCTTAATGATAACACGGGTCTGTTTTTTGTGGCCTGGCCATCATTCCAGCTTACAAACATCGTGTATACACCATTTTGGATCTGAAACATTGCTACATCACTTAAAAGTCAGACAGGGTAAGAAACAAGAGCGCTCACACATGTTGCCAACAAAACCCAAGATATTTGGAAGAAAAAGCAGCTGGTGTAGAGATGTTGCTTGTTCACACTGTTTTCTCCGCTTTCATTATATTTGTGCCTCACTGCCAAGTGCTAGGACATACTGTCTGATTACTTAGTCTCATGGGATTAAACCTCTGTTCTTTGTGTACTGGCCCTCTATGATCTTTTTCTTTGTTTCACTATAGCTTAAAAATATATGTGTTTACAATAATTTACATACTTTGATGTTTCTGCTGTGATACGACAGTATATTTAACATTCTGAATCTCCCAAAGCCACCTTTTAACAAAGGCAGGCGATAAATCCTTTACATCTGCACTGAGATTATTGATACACTACGCCAACACATGCAAATGACAATGTGCAATAACGACAATATCTATGTTGTGTGATAAAAGACACAACATATTATTTAAAATTGAATTTCAGTCGCTTCGCTAAGTCTACAGCTGTATGAAACATCATCTCTTCAGAGTTAACGGTTCAATTCCCTTCTCTCCACTTGAAACACTTAACATTCTTAGTCCTATTCACATATTACTTTGGCTCCTCTATCGTTATCAATATGAATTACCCTAACTGCTGCACACCCGGGCTGTATAATCTTTGCATTGAGCCATACAGAACTCCCACATCATATTTCCTCTCACTGCCTTAAATTGATCTAAGGTCAGGTTATATATTGTATATTAAAATACCTTAAAAATATGACTTTAAACCTGAAAAATCTTCGTTCTCTTAAGGAAGATTTTTTCTGTATTCGGTGTAAAATATATCCCAAACTACCACATGACTCAAAGACTATGCTGATGAAATGGTTAGTCTCACTAAAACAGAAAGACAGTTAACTGTACTTTAGCTTATCGGCAATCTTTAATAAAACATTTTGCATTTTCACTTATTTTTGGAGACTGTTAAAAAGACCATGAGACTGCTGCCCTTTGGAAACAATTTACTTACCTTTAGAAGACATCTAATTCATATATGCATGACTTGGTATAAGCACTGCGTGGCTGACATACATGAATGTAGTGTAGATTTTCCAAGGATGAGCAAAGGAAAATTATACTTTGAGACAGCTTTCTAGTAACCATGCAACCATGAAATGGAACCACAGCTCCAGTGTGTCAGCGGGGCAATTTTCCACCATGTGAGGTCAGACAAATTTTAAGAAAGCTTCCTCCTGCCTTTGTGTAAAATTTCACAGGAGAGTAATTCTTCAGAGTTGTTGTGGTTGTATATGTCATAACTTTCATTTCTTTTTCTGTGTTCAAAAACATGTTCAGCTACAGAGTGAAAACAATTTTGTGTGTGCATGTGTTGTGAATATTGGCATAATGCATATGGGCCCCTCCCATCTTAATATTTGTAGTGTAAAGGGAGACCATCTGTCCAGTCTCTGTGTGCTGGAACAAAATCACAAGAAAATTATTCCGAGCCAAATTTTAAAAATTAGTTTTTCTGATTTGTATGCGTCATAAAATGTCTGCCAACACCATGGTGAATATGTCTAATGACTGCGGTTTGCCATGTGATATAATTTGATAGTTTGAAGTGCATCACACCAATGGACCCTTTGTAGTTCAGCGGCTTTTAGCTGATACTGATAGAGATGGAAAAGTACGCAGCTTAATGCAGAATACATTTAATCCTCTCTGCAAATGTCAGAGAATTTTGCTATTGGTCTCTATTGGAAAATTCATGTTGACATTGCTGGCTACAGTGACTTGTCCAACAGCTAATATAGATGATTTACACTTAGTGTGGTTTAGGATTGAAACAATAGCTGCTTTCCTGCCAAGAAGCAATAATATTTGTCGGGCTTGTTGATTGATATCCCTTTTTAATGTCCCAGTTTCATGCCTTAATCTCTAGGTAACATTTTGCGGTGAGTGAAACTGTGGAAGAGAGCCAGGGCTGACATATTTGTTCTTCATTTCAGACAAATGGATATTTGTATCATTATGTTCCTTCGTTTAATAGTTTTACTGACAAGAAGCACAAACTCCTGCCAGCAGAGATACGGAAGGTGGTGTTTTTGTACAGTCATGGTGCATTTTAATAAAGATGAAACTTGTGATGTCGCAAATCCAACCAACCTAAATCAAAGTGGAGCCATGTCAACAAAGTTCTTTTAATGTCAAATCCTCAATGTGTTTCTATTTAGTCAAGAAAGTAGGAGCATATCTACAGTTCACAATTCATTACTAATCACACCAGTCAGAATCTGAAGGCTACAGCCATTGAAAAAGGCATGTTAGACGGCTTAAAAGCTATTTACACTTTGGATTTTTTTTTTACTTGAGTCATCTTGTGGCTGCTACAGCCTGCGGATGCTTTTTGCTTTATTGCACTAAGAATGACAACCATATTGTACAAAAAGGTTTTAACAGAGTTTATTTTTAGGGTGCCTCTAATCTCCATGACTTAAAAAGACAACCTATAATTTTCCCATCTCTGTGATGCACCATTATAAAGATATATGCACTTTGAAAGTAAACATAGTTATACCATTCGCGGGTCAGTTCAGGAATACGTTTTTCATCAGCCGAGGCCAATGTTCACTATTTTACAACAGACCACATTTACTGAAATGATTTTGTTAATATTTATGTACATACTGTTTATGCCAAGAACATACCTTTTCATTTTATTTATTAGTTTAGTTTTGTGGACTTGAAAGACTTTGCTTTGCATTGTCTGGCGACGGCTAAAAAAGACATCCATTTAGCGACCAGCTCGTGAACATAGTGGGACATTTAGCCGGTAATGAGCCAGATGTTTCCCTCAGAAGTTGGTGGAGACCAAAAACAGAGATATGAACATATAGAGAATGTTTCAGTTGTCAGTGTCACATGCGTTGGGTATGTGAAAGTTCAAGACTTTACACTGATGTGAGAATAATCGTGAGTAATATGAAGTCTAGAAAGTAAACACTCGGTACAAATACTTCAAACAGAATGGCAGCACTGACGAGTATTGATTTTCAACATGGGACACATTTTCTGACTTTAGAGCTAGAGTACTGAATATTTACACTGCTCAAAAAAAATAAAGGGAACACTTAAACAACACATCCTAGATCTCAATGAATTAAATATTCCAGTTGAAAATCTTTATTCATTTCATAGTGGAATGTGTTGAGAACAAAATAACATAAGAATGATCAATGGAAATCAAAATCATTATACCATGGAGGTCTGGATTCAGAATCATACTCAAAATAAAAGTGGAAAAATCAGATCACAGGCTGATCCAACTTCTGTGGAAATTCCTCAAGACAAGTCAAAATGAGGCTCAGTAGTGTATGTGGCTTCCACGTGCCTGTATGCACTCCCTACAATGCCTGGGCATGCTCCTGATGAGACGACGGATGTTCTCCTGAGGGATCTCCTCCCAGACCTGAATCAAAGCATCAGTCCACTCCTGGACAGTCTGTGGTGCAATGTGGCGTCAGTGGATGGAACGAGACACGATGTCCCAGATGTGCTGGATTGGATTCAGGTCTGGGGAACGGGCAGGCCGGTCCATAGCATCAATGCCTTCATCATGCAGGAACTACTGACACACTCCAGCCACATGAGGCCTGGCATTGTCATGCATCAGAAGGAACCCAGGGCCCACTGCACCAGCATATGGTCTTACAATGGGTCTGAGGATCTCATCCCAGTACCTAATGGCAGTCAGGGTACCTCTGGCTAGCACATGGAGGGCTGTGCGGCCCGCCAAAGAAATGCCTCCCCAGACCATCGCTGACCCACCGCCAAACCGGTCACACTGGAGGATGTTGCAGGCAGCAGAACGTTCTCCACAGCGTCTCCAGGCTCTGTCACGTCTGTCACATGTGCTCAGTGTGAACCTGCTCTCATCCGTGAAGATTACAGGGCGCCGATGGAGAAGCTGCCAATCTTGGTGTTCTCTGGCAAATGCCAATCACCCTGCACGGTGTTGGGCTGTAAGCACAGGCCCCACTTGTGGACGTCGGGCCCTCGTACCACCCTCATGGACTCTGTTTCTGACAGTTTGAGCAGAAACATGCACATTAGTGGCCTGCTGGAGGTCATTTTGTAGGGCTCTGGCAGTGCTCCTCCTGTTCCTCTTTGCACAAAAGAGCAGATTGCAGTCCTGCTGCTGGGTTGTTGTCCTCCTACGGCCCCCTCCACCTCTCCTGGTTTACTGGCCTGTCTCCTGGTATCTCCTCCATGCTCTTGACACTGTGCTGACAGACACAGCAAACCTTCTTGTCACAGCGTGCATTGATGTGCCATCCTGGATGAGCTGCACTACCTGAGCAACTTCTGTGGGTTGTAGACACCTCATGCTACCTCTAGTGGTGAGGGCACTGGCAAAATGCAAAAGTGACCAAAAATCAGCCAGAAAGGACGAGGACAGAGACATGGTCTGTGGTCACCACCTGCAGAACCGTTCCTTTATAGGGGTTGTCTTGCCAATTGCCTCATTTCCACCTGTTGTCTGTTCCATTTGCACAACAGCAGGTGAAATTGATTCACAATCAGTGTTGCTTCCTAACTAGACAGGTTGATTTCCCAGAAGTGTGATTGACTTGGAGTTACATTGTGTTGTTTAAGTGTTCCCTTTATTTTTTTGAACAGTGTATGTAACTGGAATTTGAACCACATTCTTCAAGGAATTTTCTATTTGTGTTGTGTCTTTTCTTTTCCATACTTTCTCTCCATTCGTCCCATTATTCTTTTTTTGCTTTCTTCACAGAATGCAAAGAACTTTGTGAAGGAACCAGGGACTAAAGGATTAATTTCTAGATATGCGCAATGGTTTTCCATTGATTGACACAAGATCAGATACTAATGACACATAATCATCACTTATTCTACACATAGCACTTAACCATTAGTTAAATTGTGGTGTTAATGCATGTATTGCTAGTCAATGATGGCATACAATATCATAAATTATCATAAATATCTTGATTCAGATCTGCTCCTGAAAACTGCACATTAAATATCCATTTATCATTATTATAGATCCTGATTTCTACAGTGCAATTCCATTGTTACTCATTTACTTTGTTTTTACTCTAAATCTGACATGAGTTGTTGGCACATAACCTCTGCCACTGCTCACATGTGCTTGTTATTAGATTTTATTTCCTTTTTATTTTTGCAACAACGGAGGTAATATTTATTTTCAGCAACTTTTTTAAACCTCAAACGTTTTACTCCTTCTGCCATTGTAGTTGTGTATTTGTTCTCAGCCCATGTCAGGGTGTATCTTAGCTTAAGTTAGATGGGTTTTAATTAGGTTAAGGTAAGCCTCCAGGAAATATGTGTCACTGTAATGTCCACTAATGCAATTGAAACAACTGTGTGTAGTTGTGTGCCTGTGTGTCTGTGCACTGAATGATTTGGGGACGGTTTGTCTGATCCCTGGTATTCCCTAACATACTACTCGCCTCAAGTCTCACTGACGATAAATTAAGAATTAGATGAGGGAGCCCAAAGAAACAAAGGTTTCCACATAAGGAGCAGTGTTGATTTATTGCTGGTTAAGAAGGTGGCCCCCTGAGTTTAACCACGGAAGGGTACGGGAATAAATCTCCCCTGATCTGACTGAGCCTGGCTCAAGTATAACAGTTCGTTTGGCCCCTTAAGTCAAGTCTGTTGGCCTTGGGCCACTTGCAGTATTTAATCTTTAGCCCTTTGGCAGAGGCAATGCTTGGATAATCCAAGCACACATGGACACATACAGTCCCCTCACCATTTGGGAAGACTTGCAGATTCAGAAGGGGTTTCACCAGCCACCTGTGGGTCTTACACAGGATTCTAGCATTTGGTTTCAGTTCACAGCATTTGCTAACACTACACATGAGCGGTATACAGAAGTGGTTACAAATCAACAAACCAAGAAACAAGCTAGTAAATCATGAATAGATAACAAAACTATCTTAAATAAATGTAGTTGCCATTTTGTAATACCACTTTGGGTTTAATGTTGTGTTTTCTAGCCCTGCCATTAGTGATTTGCTTATTTTTGTTTTTAATAACTGATAATTGTAGAGTCAGATTGCATGGACCAAATAGTGCATTAACTAAAATAAAGTAAGCCTATAGTTTACGTTACAGCTCACGTATCTCAGATTTTAGCAAGACCTTAGTAGAAAGAAAACAGTCACATCCATCCGTCCATCCATTATCTATACCCGCTTTATCCTGAACAGGGTCACGGGGGGGCTGGAGCCTATCCCAGCTCACATTGGGCGAAGGCAGGGTACACCCTGGTCAGGTTGCTAGTCAATATGAAACATAGATGAGAAAATGTATTAACTAAAGTCCTGAACAAGGATCCCTGTCGTAAACAGGGAATCCAAACAATACCCTTTTCCACTGTTGAATTATCTGATCAGTAAAGCATATCATCTGACAATAATTGTACATGAGCATCGCTATGCTGAGAAAAAAAAAAGCATTTGTGAAATATATTTCTGAAACTTCACAATAATGAGATATTTTGACAACTTACTCTCTTTATTTGACCTTTATATATATCAAATATGAAATACAGCAATTCCACTGAAAACCACCTTATATTTGCGTATTCATGCAGTTATGTTGGCTTTGAAGTTTCTTTCTGATTGCCGTTTCCTTTTGAAGTCATGATAAATGAAGTGCTCTTCTTAGATTTCAGAGTCATTTCATCTTTGGAGTAGTTTGATTGTGTTTATCTCCCAGCCATGGCCCCACCTGGGAGGACAGTCTTTGGGCTTTAACACCA
The DNA here is from genome assembly GCF_029030835.1 of Brachyistius frenatus. Taxonomy (NCBI): domain Eukaryota; kingdom Metazoa; phylum Chordata; class Actinopteri; family Embiotocidae; genus Brachyistius; species Brachyistius frenatus. Next base: position 4,221,569 of record NW_027210626.1, read on the forward strand.
TCCTTCTTAGATTGTGTTGCCGTATTTTATGCTAACAGAGGAATGCAAATATGGCGTCTGACAACATTTTTCTCTCGCATTCCTCTCAGGTGCTACTTAGAGTTTATGACCCATATCGAGGTGTATGTGCATGTATGTGTGTGTGTGTGTGGGGGGGGAGTGTGAGAGACTGACACTGAAAGATAGAGAGAGAACTTGTAATAGAATTAGCAATGATTGAGTTCACTGGCACGCACAATCCTAATCACCTCACATTTAAAAGTCCCTGAGAAATTGTCTTGGTTTGCAATTGGACAGATGGATAAGCGGTGTAGTCTCTGTGGGCTAAATGTCAAAGAGAGACAGAAACCCAGAGAGCACAACACCCACACATAATCCCTAGTGGGGAGCAAGGACAGTGTCAAGGACAAACACCAGTACGTGTTGACTACAACAAAAGTTTTAAATTCATTATAGGGGATATATTTGACGAAATAACAAATAACATATTCGTCTACTTATCCACTTGCTGTACAGTTGTACCCTGTTTTGTTTCTTTCCATCATTTGCTTGCATTGCATTTCATCAGCTAAATTATTCTCGCATACTTGCGATAGCCAAAAGACAAAAAGACATAGTTTGGAGTTGGGTTTTGTTTATGGGGACTGTGTGTAAAAAAACGAAATCTAGGGTGAGCATTCTGTCCTGAATTTTTAACCTTAAAACATCTCAGCTTGTTTAAAATGCAGAGCATCAGCATCAGCATGCAAATGTTACCGTAAATTAGTCTTTGTTTCTGCCTCCTACCACTTTCAGCAAGTCCCCAAAGAATTTCAAGTTGACCATGGCACCGGAGATTTGAATTTGTATTATTTACGGGATTACTTTTACACAAAGGATTTGCTTAAAAATGACTAATATCCCAAAAGAGCATTTTGAGGAGAGAATGCCTGATTATCAGCAGCTAAAAGCCCTCTCATTCCTCTTATTCCCAGTGACCATGACAGTAAACTCTAAAGGACAGGCGCAGCCATTATATTCATGCGGAACAAAGGAAAGGCAGAGGGCTGTATTCTCAGCACGCGTTTTAACCACACAGCTTTTCTGAAAGAGCCAGTGTCTTAACACCAAAGCTCAAAAAGCCCCACACAGCATCACAGAGTAACCAGCATACAAGACAAAAAGATTCAATCATCTTGATTTAACATGCTGCTGCCTCATACTGCAGCTTATTAAGGGGGATCAAGAATTCATGTAAGGGGGACAAAAGGCTGCACTTACACAAAGAGACCTTGAACACCATCTGAATAGATTTGAGCAGGTTTTACTCCTCGAATTATGACATTTCATAAACCATTCACACTAATGTAGTTTTAAGAATGCATTATGCAATAGTAGTAACCTTCACCGTTTTATTCAAGCAAAAAAACATGTTGCTTTTGGGAGAGAACTTAATATATTCTCTATGTAGCTAAGACAGACATGGTATGATCTCACTGGTTTTCACCAAAGCGGTTGGAGTGGTGGATGTAGCTGAAGGTTAAACCAGCAATGCTCAGATAGATCAATTTTAGTGTGTCTTTGCCACTTTTTGGTAATGTGTCTAAAGACAAAAATGCACACACAGGTCTGTTGACATATAATTAAAAAAGATGTTGGGTTTCACCTCATTCTTTTTTCCTCTTCATTAAGCCTTTGATATTATCCCCCCGTTCCACAGTAAGTTAGTCCACTTTTTCGACCATTTTCAAAAACACACGACATCTCTTATCTCACTGGCTTTATATACCTTGTCATCTAGATGTTAGCTATATAAAATGTGCTGTAATGCACTGACATTGTGCACTATGTACTGTAGGTGTGAGGCTGAAAGTCAAGCGCAGCAAATAAGTATATACTGAGCACTATACCGTGTGGAATAAATACAATAAATACTCTTTTTCATTATAGCTTAATTACTATATTCAGTCCCTTGTCACGTGGAATCTGTATGTAGTTATCTACATTCACCTGAAATTGACCAACAATGCTTACAGTTTGAAGTGCTACAATGATTAATTCCCTATAAAACAATTTGCTGGTGAACATGGATTCGGGGAAAATGTTCCTCAAAGGAAGACAGTTTATCAAAATGACTGGCAAGTGCGGGGCGGGAAGAGAAAGAAAAGCTGAGCAAATTAACCATCCAAGATAAGACCCTGAATATTTTAGCAGTACATTTGTTTGAGACTATGATCACGCTGTGTTTACAGATCACTGCCGTCAAGTCATTTTGATCAATTAGCAGAAATTATGTAATTATTTCCAAAAGTCCTAACACTTGGAGCTGAAAGACATTTAACAATTAACAGTTCAGACACAAACTACACTGTTGTGATTAATCCACTATAATTGGCATTATGTGTCCAGGTACAGAGAATCTTGATAGTGCTACATTTGTTAATGTCAGCTCAGAATTACAGTGATAACGAGCACCACATCCTAATGAACTAGTAATGGCAAAAACAAGTTTCACAAGACGGAAGATGTGATGTCCACATTTCATGCTGAGGTGTGAAGAAGGGAATTGACGGGGTGAGAAATAAAGCTACCGATTACATGTCTAGTGGACATTAAAATGCTGCATAAATGGCTCTATATATACACCATATACAAGCCTGTCAGAAATCAGAGCAGAAATACCATTGAAATCCTAGCAAAGATCCACCCACAACAAGCCAATCAGGGCATGGGAGAAGTGGAAATTTGTGTCGTGTGTGGGATACTTTGTTATGGTACAGAGCAATTATTTTGGTAGCTCCAGATTAAAGGAGAGGGAAAGGTGCAGTTTAAAAATAAATGGACTCAAATCCCCTATAGAAAAATGGTTTGAAATATTCACTTTTTATTGTCTAATCAAGGCAGAAAATGCCAAGAGAAAAAAAAGTGGACTGTCAGCGAAGAAACCGACCTAGCTCAAAATGCAAAGATGTTTATGAAACGGTGACAGAAACTCCATGTGGTAATTTTTTTTTCTACATGGTAAAAAAGACTTTATGAGCTATGTTTACCTGCAGGAGCAAAAGCAGCTCCAGTGCAAAAGCAGTTTATTTGTAATTTTCCATGGGGAATAAGTCTTTATTTTGCTGTCATTGTTGAGTGTTTTTTTGGGTCTGCGGTGAGGTGGGACAAGAGGCAAAGCTGAGCCTGAGTTTATGCTGATTAGGTGGTGTAGGTGGTGTGAAATTTCACTTACATTAAAACCTGCTCAGACAACCTCTTATTACAAAAGCAAGGCAATTTTTCCTGTAATTTATTTGGCTTTTTTCTGGTTTTCTTTTTTCATCTACTGCAGATGTGCATCAACATATATGACTTTTAATATGATTGAGGAAGATTCTTGGCCGTAAGGTCATCCGTGAGTGTAATTCAGTTTAAAGAAACCACTTCAAAAGAACCTTCAGTACGGATGTTGTGTTTGATGAGTGAGCAGCCACAATGATTTGTAGTATGCCGGATCTTTTCCATGCAGGTAAATACCATTCGCCTTTACAGCAGCATACCTTATGTGTGCCTTAATAGTCTGACTTGATAGAGGGGCTGTTTGTAATTTGCAAGGACAACACAGAAGCAACTTCAGCTATTAGTTAAATCTCCCACGATATTAAAAGGGTTGATCAGGAATGAATGTGTTCTGTGATTTTCTAAATGTCATATTCATAAGCCATTTTTCAGCAAAGACTTCACAATGATCTTGTATATATCCCCACAATAAGCCCTCACTCCATCAAATTTGAGAAGACTTTTTGTTTTGTTTTTTTCAGTATGCAGAAGTCCAATCTCCAAGCCAAAATATATGTTAGTGAGTTTTCCGTTTTGTCACTTTTTATTATGTCTAAAAATATTTATTCCTATAGTTTATGTACATGGAATAGTATCTTTGGTCAAATCAATCCCTTCTATATGTGGTGGATTTTTTTTAATCATGTTTGTGAAAATGGTTTAAAAACAAGTTCACATATTACGAGGTCAGTTTTTTTCTTAATTAATTTTTTTTTAAAACAAATCCTATGAGTCCACCAAACCTGTGCTCGCCTACACTAGCAAAGCTCAACATGAACCACTGTTGAGTTCAATTATCGCTAATTCAAATTCCAGACCCACATAACCCATTAATATAATAGCTGACCATGACCCATAATTAAATACAGGCACAGAGCTGCTTCTGGGCAGTGTAAACAAACGTTTGAGGTGAAGAACCCTGCTGGGGTGCACAACTACAAGAAGTAATAAAAAGGGACTTATGTGTGGCAGAAGCACCCTTTATGTTTTCAGTCACTGACTGTGCGTTAACTCTTGTTTCCTCCTCCTCAGACCATCTCTTTGGCAGAAGAGAACACTCACCCCTACCTGTTGCTTTAGGTTTTTGCCTTTCATTCACCACCTGTTCATATATACACATGGCAATGACAACAGCTGCCGTGCAATGTGCTCATCTGCCATCAGCAGTGATTTGGGGTTCAGGGTCATGCCTAGGGACACTTGAGTTTCTGTACAGGGGTAGGTGGGGAATTGAACCGCCAACCTCATGGTTAGGGGGCAACGCGATCGACCACCCGAGGCACCTGGAGATTTTCCTCATCTGTGCCATGTTTCAGTAGCCTTATAATACATCTGGGTGAAAACCTACTGGCTATAGTGTAGTGCAAGGACATTTTGCACCATATTTGTTTTTACTGGGATGCTCTAAATCACATCTCAAAGCATTGCGAGTAAACTGGCAGTGTTGGGTTTATTCGCGATGTGAAAAAAAGGAAGCGGTCAAAGGTTCCGAATTTTTAACTTTATGTATGTACGAGCAAAGTTTCTCTGGAAGCCCCATGCTGAATTTCCAAAGTTTGCTAGTAAAGACTGCAATCTGCAGGGGTGGGCCAGGATGTTGGGCTTTATCAAATGTGGAAAAAAAGTCTCTGGATTAAATTATTATTGCAATGTCCTGGAGTTCTCTTTTGTGTGACCATACCCTCCAAGATGAAAAGAAAAGTACAGCTTGGTAGAGTATAAAGTTAAGGAAATTCTTTTAAAAAGTGATAGATTTCTAAATTACGCAATGCTTGCTCACGAAGCAGTACTTGTTACATCTGAAGACCATGGCATGCCTGCAGTAAAATGCTACGTGGTGGAGGCGCATTATTTTTTTCCACTTTCCACTAGGTGTTCATGAAAAACAGCTACTTAACCCAGGCAAAACAGCAGATGTGTAAACATACTAATGCTGTATACATTTTTTCCAACACCACAACAAGACAGCAAGAGCACGTTAAGGCACTACAGATGTAACAGCATTAAATATATATCTGAACAAAAGGTCATCTGTGAAGCAACTTTATTTATAATTCAAATGACTCCTCACTCTCATTATCACAAAGAAGAAATGGCATTTCGTTTGTGTTTGTGTTGTGTTGTGTTGTGCTTGAATTTCAGTGCAATTTGGTCCTGAGCAGGTAGCACAGTGTAAATTTATCAAAGGAAACAGCAGAGTCAGAGTCTCTCTGATTATATCAGCACAAGTGACTCCTTTTAGATAACATATAGTCATCTGATTCATTTATAATTAAAAAATACGGACTAGTTTAGATTTAAGCTTAACACAGTTGTGTATTGGCTGGACTGGAACAGTGGGAATAGACCTTGAAACATAAATGTCTGTCACCGACTGACAGAGTGACTGAATGATAACGTTACATCATCGGTGTGCCGAACAAATTCCATGTAACTGACTCACTGAAGCCAGCATCAGCAGACATATGCTGCGACTGCAAGCGTCCATTTCAAATTCAAAGCCCTCGGGCGTGTTGCAACCACTAGTCAGTTGTTTTGTTTTGTACACTATATCATTACCAATTAATACCAAATAAAATGATAATATAGTGAAAAAAATATACATCCATCTTACAAGGCCTTCTTGTCTAGTGTGTTCAACTCGGCAATTCCACGTACAACACAATACAGTACCTATATATTCATAGAGAGCTTTTAAGTATTGATGAGTCCTACAGAACAGAGCCCATTTGTAGTGATGCCTCTATTTCATTGGCTACTGTGAATGCATTATCATCTGTGGACAGCACTGTGCAAATTATTGGTCATTATGTTTCCAACAGTACACGCATTTTCTTGGCAGAAACCTCTAACCACTGGCATATCGAAGCTAGTATTGAGGCAGGAATGTGAAGAGGCATAGCAGGATGGCTTTCCAAGACTCCTATTACTGTAATTGGTGAGATACGGCTTCAGCTGTGTCTCACAATAGAAGGCTGAGAGAGCAGAGGGTTTGTCAGTTGGCAGCACTGAAGTGAAAAACAAGAGAAATTTAAGAATAACTGTGCAGTAAGAGGTAAGATAAGGAACACATTGATCACCCTCCATTTGCTTTAACTGCTTCACACATCCCCATATTAGAAAACCTCAACATATTGTAAGATATACTGTTGAAGGTTAAAACTCTCTTCAGCTGAACAGTGTTTGTGAGGATCATTGACATAGCCACCCTGGAGATTTGAAATGCACTGTATGTGTCACAAGCTCAGCAAAAGTATACACTGTGCCACGCTAATCACAGCACTAGAAGTTAAAAATATCAACTTAATGGTCAAAGTGTAACCACATCCATCTACAAAAGCGTTTATTTTATGGCTGGTGCATCAAACCCCCGTAGTGATGATGTACTATGGTGTAACTTGAAGCGTATGGAGCACAACCTATTTTCAGAGATAACTTTTCTTCTTTTTTTTTCTGATGGTAACAGTTGCTTCAGCCAGGAGGGTGTTCAGGTTCAAAGGCCATCAAATCTCTCTCTCTCTCTCCTGATTTGTCTCACATGGATTACATGAGCTTCTCCTTTCACTGTCCGTTTTTTATCATACATGTGTGCTGTGTTTGCATTAGCACACAGCAAGACCTGCACTGCTACAGTATCACAAATTCAAAACAAAACAAAACAGCGGCTGCTGATTGCCAGCACTTTTAGACCAAGTATTGTCTCACATTTCAAGGTAATACAATGCCTGATGCCGGGGTCAATTTGTTTTGTTATATTTGGTGCAGGGAGTAGTGGGTGTTTGATTTTAATATAGTGAAGTGAACTTTATAGAGAACAGCCTCATGCCAATAAAGCTTTTAAAATCTAAAGTATGAAAGCAAACTTGATGATTCAAAACAAATTAATACTGTCAGACATGGAGTCCTTTGGCCTTGAACTCCCGAAGCTTTCCCTGCTGTTGAACACCAGCTGAACTCTTAAGGCCCCAACACATTACTTTCCTTATAAATTAATCATCTGCTGATTTAATCTAAATCCAAGTTTTTGGTTCGGTGCTCGCTGAGTTTATTCCCTTTCAAGTTCTTTTTCTTAGTGTAGCGATTGCTTCATAATGATTGATGCTAATGCTGAACGTGAGAAGAAAAAAAGTGATAGCTGGGAGAGGCTTTACAGATCTCTCATTTATCACCTAAGACACCAAAACAGGATGTACCTGTTATTAGCATAATTCATTTGATTAAGTTAATGTTTTTTTTCTAAATGTAAACTAGTTAAATTAGCATTAATTCTACATGTTTCACTTTCAATTTTATTGTACAGTATATACTTTGACAGTCTTCAGAAATATTTTGGTATTAGAGTACTACAGTAAGGGCTTTTTAGTGACAAGTATAATCATGTAATGGCTTTCTCAGAACTTAACAGGATGTTAAGAAATATCAGCTTTTTTGTTATGTCAAGTTATGTCTGTGTATTGTGTGGCACAGATGTCAACTGAAGTTTGCATGCTCTTGGCAAAGTCGAAGCAAAACAAAATGTAATATTGGATTTGTGTTTTACCGCTGGAGACAGCTCTTGAAGAATAAAGAAATTCAATTTGATGCTAAACTCACAATGGTTTTTTTTAGATTTGTAAGGTTATAGCTTTCACCTGATCCGTGCACGTCACTCTGCTGCGATCCATTCACGTGCAGCAGGAACAGTCTCAGAACTGTTGGATTGCACCTCATATAGTCATTATTTGGAAAACAAGCCAACTCCTAACAAATGGCAAGACAGTAATACACAAGATTCAACAAAACTACCGGAACTCTTGACTAACTGCATGTTATAGTGACTCACTATCTCCTCTTATGGTACAAAGCGGTATTACAAGATGGGACTTAAATCTTACATAAAAATAAGCTACTGAATCCCGACAGTAATACTAGTAACGTAGCATGTCACCCTTTGCCAGAGTACAGTGAGTAATACATGGACTAATTACTAATACTTTGTTTTGCAGGTCGGTAATTTTCCAGAGGTTTCCAAAAAGATTTAATTAATTTAGCACGAAGTATCGGTTAAATATCAACACCCTTGAGAGGCTCATTTTAATTGGAGGTAAAGTTTTAGCTGAATTTCAGGAGCAGCACCACGCCTCAACCACTCCCCCACTTCCGGCCACACTTCTATAAATATCCATCCACTCTAAACCTCGGCCTGTTCACGTTTTCCGCATCCCACCCTCCCTCCCTCTTGTTAAACCGTTTCACTTATGGTTATCATGTTTCATAGCCTTTATCCTTCCGTCCCACATGGAGATCTCGGGGATCTGCAAGGCCCGGGAGCCGCAGTGGATCCTCGACTAAGCCTTCCCCCAAACCGCGAAACTCTCACCCTGGCTTAATCTCCCCCAATCAATGAAGGTTCGCCCCCAGCCAAGGCGGGGTCCTTGCTAGTGAACTGCGTATTTTGTTTATTGCTATTGTTAATTGCTTTCCCCATGAATGTATCTTTTCCTAATATGCAAGTTGAAGTTTCCTTTGATTTCAAAGGGAAAAACATAAATGAAAAAACATCATACATCTATTTTTTGACAGGAGCCAAATATTTTAACTTTTATTTGCCTTCATTATGGTTTTAGGTTTTAATTTAGCAAAAATAATTTTCCATTTAGATACTTGACACTGAGATCAGTGTGGTGGGTTTGTTGAAATTGAAGTCGTCAAGATGAAAGTCCTGCCATAGGTTACTGGTATGGGTGTAGAATTTTAAAAGAGGTTGTCACTGCACATTTCAGGGCAAAGATAACAGCGTTGCATTGAAGCATACTGATGCTATTTGTTTGTTTATACTTACCCCAAGCCACAATGACCTAATCCCTGTTTTGCACATTTGCCATTACAGGATGGCAAGCTGCCGGGACGCCAGCATCTGGCCACGTTTCATATCAGCTGATCTAGCACAGCTTCAGTGTGTTTGCAAAGTCTGCCCTGCGAGAATGATTAAGTGATACATGTGTGGTTTCACCTGTACGGCTCAGGATTCTCTTGGGTGAGTAACTCTGCTCTGTTTGTGTATGTGAACTGAACCTATCCTCTTTCCTGGGGGGAGTTGGGGGTGCTGGGCTCCGTTGGGCCTTTGGGAAGACATTATCGACCACCCACCTATCCCCATGGGTTGTAGCTCCCTATATCTATGCCAGAGGGACTTGAATGTCATTTGTTACTTCTAGCATCTTGTTACGTGTCCTTCTGCAGGTGTGATTCTTTCTTTATTGCAGTTTTTGCCACTTCAAATGTGGGAAGTTTCTGGAAAATGTATCATTTGTTTTTCCACAGTCACTTCCCTCATATTTGCAGTGCTGCCTAATGTATAGTGTGATATTTAACTAAATCTACACAAACTAATTGCCACAGGCAGAGCTGTGGTTCTTGCCTAGTTGAAGGCAGTTGAGCTGAACATTTGACTTCTCAGTTTTAGATTATTTTTATTTATCGTGTAAATTGGTGGTGGCAGTCATTTTATGCAATAAAATCTGAGGTTACCACCATAAATATTTGGAAACTTAAGCCATGCTTAAAAATGGAAGAATTCCCCTGCCATAGATAAAATGGTATTTATTTTAAAGGAAGATAGCATTCTTTTTTTTTACTGTATTAAATGCTGCACGACCAGTTAAGTGTGTGTGTGGAATTCAGTTTTGACACAGAAATTTTAGGGCATGTGTAACTGAAGGTTTCACTGGAAAACTTGAATTATTGTTTTGCCAGTGGATAGTGCATTTGCAGCTTGTAGCAAATGAAAGAGCTGATCATTCATCAAGTTGAACTGGTACCCCTAGTTTGACATTTTTTTTGTAATAATATACAGTTTTTCATACCTCTATATGCATTAGAAATCAACAAGACTGTTAGGAAAAATAGTAACTCATTGTCAGTGTGTAAATTAAGTTACTGCTATGTGTGTAAAGTTTCATCTCGTCTATGCATTAAACTGTAGTTGAAAGGTCACTGCTGCAGGCACAAATCACGAATTCCTCTCCTGCAACACATCCCCTCGGAGGAGGAGGAACTGGCTTATCTAGTTTAGCACGCACATAAATTAAAAGCAAACATACCCATATAGTGTGCAAAGAACATTTAATGCCTACACACTCACGTTGCACAACATGTGAACATGCTTATATGTGACTGTAATCACGTGCTGTTATGTAACCCCATATGTACAATAAAAGGTGCAAAGAGGGAAGTCTGATTCGGAGTTGGCTGATGCCAGGTGAAGAGCTTACAACTCTAAGACCCTGCACGGACTTCCCTTGCTGCAAGTAAAACTCAGATTTGGGTCCAAGCCTTGTTTTTGTCTGACTGTGGGTTTGATTCTTATCCTATCAGCGCTATGTTACGGTTCTGAACCTAACAAAGACTACGTTGCTCGGTATTATCTAAACTAGCAGAGAGCTTTTCCGAACAACGAGTCAGACACATGCTGTCTGATGACAATAGCGAAAACCTCTCCCTGAAAATAGCAGGGGCATGGATGCCCCGCCAGCAGTTCACAGGGCAATAAAACCAGCCAGAGACTTCGGTGATATTCAGTCTGGAAAAAGCTACATGATCAGCTGCCTTCTCCTCCCCCTTCATGCTCGAGCTGTGCACGGAATATGTCTTGAGTGTGTCTGACAAGGAAGTTCAGTTAATCAAGGATATAAAAAGCAAGCTGCGAGCTGTAAGTAATGCAGTGCGTAAGTTGATGTACAGTTGCACCTCCTTCACCCTCGTACCGTGGAGGATATGAGTCTCATAAAGATGCGGTTACAAGCTGAGCTGCTAGAACTGGAACGTCAACCGAAAATTGCAGCAGCAGGCAGCAGGAGGAGTAGAATGAGAAAGAGGAGACGATGGAAAGGTATGCTCTAGCTAAACTGCTATAACCCCCCCCCCCCTCCCAAGAAAAAAAAAACATAACTTTCAGCTGTCCATGGCCTGTTGCAACCACAAAGGAATGAGTAGAATCAGACATGTGTTTTTATGTTTCTGGAGCTCATAATTCAATCATGATTTGATCATGTTTAATCATGAAAATTAAGTTGAAAAAAACTGAGGGTCCAGGTTGTCCCTGACGTATTTAATATTCATATGCAAGTGCTCCAAACTCACCATCAAAGAAAGTGTTCAGCCACAGTTGTAATTTGACCACCCGCCCTTGTCAGTGTGGATAATGCAAATAGGCACGTTTTTAGGCACCTGTTAAGGTAACATTGACTCACTTGGACTGATCAGACTGATAACAACATGATGAAACAACAGTGGGCCGTTGTAATTTGGTGAAAACACGCTAACCATTTTCCATGTCTGGTCATGGAACACTAAGTACATTTGACATCTCCATCACAGGACTTTGGACATTTAAAAGTCACAGAGCTGTGAGCATAAAGAGCGCACCAGCACCGTTTAATCCCTTTAAATAATTCATTGTCATGTGAAAAAAGGGTTACTGATGCCTGCGTTGAGACAGAAGGGATTTCTGCCCATAGCTACAGAGGATTTAAATCAGAGCTTTTGTCACTGAAGCCAATTGATTCACTGTCATCATAATCGCACCTCAGCAGAGAGCTGAGCCTCTATTACAACAGTTTTGGAGTTGTTTGTTTATTCAACGATTAGCCTTTTGCACAGATGACGGAGTGGAGGGCTCCAGTGTTATTGAACATATCACATATACCTGGGAGGTGAAGAGATATTGTAATATACTCATCCCTTCCAAGTGGGGTTGTGGTTGAATATCGTTTCATTATTGCGGCTGCCCACATCGAGCATGCTGGGAATGCACAAACCGTTCTCTATACAGTGATGGCCTGGTCGAAGTATTAACAAGGCCTTTTATTGCCAATTTGTGACTACATGTATTAGAATTAAATTACTTGTGTGGTGCTTTTAATAATGCTCTCCACATTAATTTTGAATATGCAAATAATCTTTTTGAAAAGCAAGCATATGCAAGTTATCTTTGAAGAACTATAGCTTTGAAAATGGAGACACTGTGATGAGGCACGACTATGCTTTGTGAAATGCAGCCTCGGAAACATCCCCACTAACCCTATATATACACAATCACACGCGCACACACACACACACACACACACACACACACACACACACACACACACACACACACACACACACACACACACACGCATATACACTAAGCTCTCCAATTGTGTTACACCCTTCATGAAAGTATATCTGTCCCTTGTGGAGTAAAGTCCCGCAGTGAGCTACAGGCTTTTATTCCTGTTTAAGCACTATTTACGTCTCTTTTTCCGTCTTTCATCCCCAACCATACCAGCCCCTCACTCACCGCCATCCCCCATTTCTTCTGCAGTCACATCATATCTTAGTCAACATGATAAGACACACGATTATCTTCAATCATGCTGACCTCTCTTTGATTCAAGTCTTGTCCAGGATGGTGTGCAGGCAGAGAAGGGCTTGATGGGCAGCAAGCGGTGTCAAAGTGTTCGGGGATGCGGCCCGAATGCATGAAGACAACACGCCTGCTCCATTACCCCTTCTGTCACATTCTGTTTCATGTATCAAACTGATAGTGAGGCTCGTTTGGCTATGAGACATGTTGGATTATGCACATGGCAAAGATGGACAAATAAAGCAGACAGATCTGTTATGGTTGGTTATCAGGGGGCTTGGTTGCTGTCAAAACATTGCCTCATCTGGTCATGAACTCCTCCAGATTGCTGTTACTTACAACTCTTATCTTGAAAAGGGTTGTTTAAATAAGCCACTGCGTCATGGACAATGAATCTTGCCCACCACCAAGAAACAAGGGACCAACCTGAGCGTGTATTTGTCTGCATTGTTGGCTTTGTTTTTTGTTTTTAATTCTCTCATCTTTCAAATTCTAAATGACTCTGTTCTGTTTTTCTCAAAAAAACAGGTTCATAGTTGTCTAACAGAATAACCAAGCAGTATTCTCAGTGGAATATAAGTATCTTACTAAATAAATGATTTTCTCATTAATAATATATACTCATTAAGCCACTTAACATTGAATTTCTTGGGCAAACTTGATGAGTTGTTTAAGTTTTGAATTGCATTAAATAAATTATATGTATTTTGTTATATACAAATTGAAACTCACTGTGTTACTCTGGATACAGTCGGTATTTTCAATATTAACCCAGCCCAGGCCGTATGAGTGAAAGCACGGTTTTAATATTTAGGATTCAACAGAAATATCAGCAGTCTGTGCACTGTTTCGCTTGCAGCAACAGAGTAATTTGTAGAAAACTGGCTGATGTATTAGTATTCAGTGTGATATTCCCTCCTCATCCAGCACCACTTTTTGTCTCGTATCGAACCACAAGCGTTAATGACATATTATTCCTCCCAATACTGGCAATTGTGACAGAGACCACCTTGAACAACAGTGTGTGCGTTACAGTATGTTCACTGCATTAATCTTGGCTGCTTTCATGGGTTGGAACCACAGCTGTGCCGGAAAAAAAAGATGGTGATTGGCTTCATTCTCTATTTCAAATCACATTTCACTAAAAACACACCATAGCAGTGGTTATTCTGCAGAGATGTCGAGCAATGAATGAGCATAGTTGCCTTTAACCTTGGCTTTTTTAATCCACATTATTTAACACCAATGACACCAATGGTTTGACAGCAATGAGTGTAATTTGGAGTTGCTACAGTATGGGAAGGATGCTTGTGCCCTCGGGCCTACTAAAACAGTTAGACCTGGCATGCTTGTTGTCAAACAGTTTCAAAGAAATACAAAAAAAAATAACTGCAAGAGATTGAACAGAAAGCGTGAGAGTCAATGTGACTTCCAGAACTGGTAGAGGGTGTGGAACACCCAACTGTCTCCTTAGCTTTGAGAGGAGACATGTTGGTCTGCCAGTTAGTCTGTATGTCACTACAGAGGAATACAGACCTGAAAAGAGGCAGTAAGTGTCTGCATACTCCCCATGCATAAATTATTCTGACAGCAAATTCTTCAAAAGATTGTTGAAGTGATTCCGGGATAGAGGGTGTCTTTTTAGCGCTTGAAAGAACAGGTACAGTTTCAAACAGAGACAAAACCTCTCAAAAGTGCTCTCTGCTGCAGGGAACGTTGCTTTTTTTTCTGCCGCGAGATGAAAGGAAAGCAGCAGGGTTTCGATCCAGACTCAGCATGCCACCAGGAGTTAACCAGGCCATTCCTCCAAAGCGCATGTCACCAAAGAGATTAATTGGCCTGGGCCTCTTCAGAGTATTACTGATTGGCTCTCACAAACGCAGAGGCTTTTATCTCATTGGCTCAGGCACCGCTTTGGGTAGAATGAAAGACTAAGACCTTTCAGTAGCCCCAAAGTCCAAGTTAATATCTGACAGCCCTTTCACGAGTCTATTTTGTCTCCTGTCCCTCCTAGTGGTGTCTGTTGCTTTGTCCGTTTCTCTGAGGGGAAATTGCCATAATATAATGAATTGACTCTTGGCTTTTTTTGCCACATAGATCCTGTATGTGTTTGGTTACATTAGATGCTATGTGCTATTCTAAGATGAGCAGAGCATTGTGACCTCACTTTTTACTCTTTCCACTGTAGCAGTTTGGCTTCTAAAGGCACTCGTTGTAATATTGAAAGTCCACAGGACAGAGTGTCAGTAAAATAAAGAGTAGCAGGTGTGTCTGTTGTTTTGCTGATTAATATGCATGAAGTATGTATCATGCTTCAAAACAGCCACTCCAGCTTTTTGCCTGCACGCAAATATCAGAGCTGGGACTGTATTAACTGTCATAATTCATGTACACTGATGAAGACACATAAATTAGTGAGCAAGTAATGCACAAAAAAAAGGAGGACTAATTACAAACCTGACCTACCCAGAAAGTTGATGTTTTGACAGAAAATACTTATCATCACCATTTAATACAAATATTGATTACAAATTATCTCTAATAAGCCAAGTGTTACCTAAATAAGCATGCAGAGATCTGGACATTCATCCTCAGATATCGTTTTTTTTTATTTTATTTTATTTTGTATCATAGTTTACAGCTGTCTTTATGACCTGCATATTGAATTATATTTAAACCTCATCATCAATAAAACTCCGTATATGGAGTAACTAATAAAACGCCCTTTAATCACAGCTAATCATAAAGCCCATTAGTCAACCATGTTTGTCACATGGGAAATAACTGACAATCAAATCAGGATGTTTGGCATTTTTGTGTGTGCTTGTCAGATGACTCGCTGGAGGCAAGCCACACTGATGCAAATCCATTCAAAGCGTTTAAGTACCACTTACAGCTGCACAAGATGTTGCGATGATGTGTGCATTTATCTTATAAAGGATGAATGCAGCCTCAAATTCTGCTAGAATAATCTCATCATATTTTATACACTAAATGCAACAAAGGAGTGGTGAAGCAATGATGTAGGAGGCGTGGTCTTGTGGCTACGTAGTGGGTGATGCTGGAGTTCAGGGGGCACAGTGAGACTTGACTCACCAGCAGAACATGGTACCATGAACTGCAAAGCAGGTAGTCAGAGCCAGCCAGCCAGCCAGCCAGCCATGTGAAGCCTCTGTCAGAGTCTCTGCTTCTCCAATGGAAAGATAGGGAGTCTAGTGGAGCACGTACAGTCGCTAGAGGCACATTTGTGGCCCTTTTGAGAGAGTTACAGTTTGAAACATCGGCAGTTAGCCTGGATGCCACATCAAAAGCACAAACTAAGGCTAAGACTGGGGTTAAAGTCAACCAGTGCTCTGCACAATAGATAGAAGCAACACATACAGGCTCATTTTGAGCTGGAAAAAGTCCTTTTCACAAACTATGAATTTGAAATGACAGAGAGGGATTTTCATGCTCTCATTGCCCTGAATACATGTATAATACATATTTGTCTGGAATATCAGGAATCTGTTGGTTTTGCACATACATTCATCAAAGGCACACTGGTATTTGAATGCAGTACAGTGACCCCTCGCTATAACGCGGTTCACTTTTCGCGGTCTCGCTACTTCACGGATTTGCATCGTGCATTGTGTTCTGCATTCTGATTGGCTGAACAGTCTCTCCGCTTCTTCTCTACCTGTTTGTCAATAACGTTGCGGTTTAATATGTACACGTACGTAAAACAGCTTGCCAAATTAAAAAATAATCGATGGTGGCATGTCGGTTTATAAGAATCTTTTTGCCCAGAAGAAAAAAGAGCGACAACAACTACCGATAACTATGTTCTTCTCTCGAAAAACCACACCTGCACCGCCGGCTTTAGAAGAAAGAACCGCTGCAGAGCGGAGTCAGGATGCAGCGGCTCAGTCAGAAGAGCAGTGAAATACACGAGTCACTATTTGTCCTACTGTACTTTGTATTTGTTTTCATAATCATTTTTCATTTCCTCCCGTTCTAATCCAATGACTCGGGTCGCAGTGGGGCGGTGCCGATCTCAGCAATTTGAAGCCTTCAGTTCGTATTGATGATTCAAATTATTATTTTACAGTACAGTAGTTATTTATAAAAAAAACATTTATACAGTACTTTTATTTGTTAAACAAATGCTTGGGCTTGTAAAAAGGTTTTGTTCTTTGGTTTCAATGTATTATGGAGTATTTCATTGTATAATAATTGTAAAAAAAATAAAGGTTCCTACTTCACGGATTTCACCTATCGCGGTCTCTATTTGGAACGTAACCCCCGCGATAAACGAGGGTTCACTGTATATCCTATAGCTTGATTTACTATATGTGCTGTATATTTTTTGCCCTTGATTTTGGAATACCAACCTCACATATTGGTATTATGTTTTGGCCTCCAATCTATCTTTTCATTGCATTCCTTGTTTGTTATCTTGTCAAAAGAAATAGAGACAAAAATCAAACACAGTTTTAATGTGAATTAATTTACTGTGTTTCAGTAGACTTTAAACCACATCCAAATCTCAAAAATAGCAACCTGGCAGCATGATGATTGGATATGACTTTAGATTGGGAAAAAAAAGTACCCAACTTCTTGATGATCAATTGCAGCTGGAACCCCCAGCCTTGATAACTACAGGCCCTTTTCAATCAATTTATCACTTAAATAGACCATTTTCAGATGCATGAAATTGCCTAAAATCTCTCACCAACAGCACACTTGACCAAAATCACCCCAAAATAAATTTGGGATGAGGAGGACAATGATTGAAAAAAAAAAAAAAGTGTCTTGAAATGGTTACAAAGCTATTTTGTAAGATTCTAGGACTTCACAGATCCACCATGAGAGACACTCTCAACTTCAGGTCATCAGTCTGTGACTTGAACCTCAAGCATGACAGAGTTATGTAGCAAGACGATGATCCCAACCATGAGAGTAAGTCCACTTCTTAATAGCTCAGAAGGTGTAAAATGAAAGTTATGGAGTGGCCATGTCAAGCCAGAAGCTGAATCCTATTGAGATGCTGTGGTGGGACCCAAAAAGAGAAGTTCATGCTTGTGAACTCTCTACTGGCTCCACTTATGCACAGATGAGTGGGCCAAAATTCAACCACATGTTTGAGACTGGTCTTCAGTTATCAGAAGTGTTTGGTTGCAGTTGTCCTGCTAAAGATGGTTCAGGTGGGCGATTACTTTTTCACTTTGGTTATTGCGGTATTGAATATCCTTTTTGCATCAATATACATTTATCATTCAAAACCTATATTTTGCATTACTTCAGGTTGCCTTTGTTTCACCTTAGATTTTGAGTGATGATCTGCAACAGTTTACCAGTAATACACATAATAACAGAAGAAATCAGAGCACTGTATTTAGTAGAAATATGTGTGAGTGAACCATACAATTTTTTTATGCCAAGGTTCCTCCTGCACCAGTGGACCCATGGGGTTTTGACACGAATTGACCTTCGTATCGTGAAAGTCACAATCAGAGATTGGAAATTTCAGTCCTCGCCTTCAGAGCTTGACAATAACTATAATGAAGTCAGCCGTTAAATGTTCATCGACTGATAGAGTGGGCTGAACTCTTCCTTTGGCAACGGAAGGTGGGGGGAAGTCCTGATACGGGGAACATTATTGATGATCAGGCTCTGCATGAAAACCATCAGCCTCCCTATTAATTGGAGATTGTGCTTAGAGGGACGTTCGGGCATACCCGGTTCACTGAGAGGGCAGTTGTTGTGGTCATTGTATGACATGAACAGACATGTGCATCTGTTTACATTTTATGAGCGTTGTTTCATAAATGTTATGGTGAACTTTTTTGTATTCCTGTTGACAGTTATGGACAACGGGATGCAAGTGTCGTAAATATTCAAGATTTTGTAACCTGACATATCTCGGCTAATATTCAGTTGTGCTAGTTACTGTAGATCAGTTCTTCTGATCTAGCGCTGTGCTGGCTGTTGTTGGTATTGTCGTGGTGCCTGGTTAGAATATGCTGGTGTCTGTGTTTTTGATGTGTTTACAACATTATAGATTGTAACAAACATTGCCTGAATGTGGCTGTTGAAAATGTGTCTTAATACAATATTTATTGACGGTAACAGTCACAGTGGAGATTGAGATCAGTTTCAAGTCCAGTTTATTCAAATCACATGGGCTTAATTTGTAGCAAGCTAATTATTATACCATTACTATATTATATTATATTGAGAACAAGTGTTTTGTTATTTTGGATGAATAAAAATGTTTTATTTATCTGCTTTATTCAGACTAACAAAGCAGTTGTAGTAAACATTTTTGGCAAGTGAATACAACATTATTACCTACATTACTGGCAATAACCTGCATCATTTATATTGATAAGTTAAACATCAGAGGTCTTAAAATTTAAGTTGTTGCTACAACACACAGTTAGCTAGTTTATCTTAATGTCATTGGTAGCATTGCACCAAAAATGATCTTTTTAAATGCAATATTGGCACTATATTCTCCTCCTAAATGTTGACGTGTTTAATGGACAGCTTTAAGAAATGATCGAGACGGTATGTGTGCCAACTAAAGAGAAAAGACAAAACAACAGAGAGCAAGTCAGTCGAATCAAATAAAGTTGAATGAAACACTGAATGTGCTTGATGGCAGCCAGTGATGCTGTATTGAGCCCGTCATTCAGTCAAGACCATGAGCAGAAGAAAGCATCACGAAACATTTCCTCTGTTTTGTAAGCCATCTCTGAACTGTAAACCGCAGCATTGTTTTGATATGAAGTGCTATGCTGGCTATGAATATTTTGGCTTCACATGTAATGACATCGGGTAATAGAAGAGAAATGAGGCGCAGCATAGGATGACAAAAGTATTTTTTATGCATAATTTCCTTTCTTATCTTGTAACTATAATGACAAAAGGATTCAAGCCTCTTTGGAAAGAGGTCTGCTTACTTACCGTGGCTCCTTGTCATTCACATCAAGTGCTGAGGGTAGGGGCGCCCTCTCAGCTGGAATAAGGTTATCTTGAATGGAAGAAGTCCTCGGAGAAGCAGTATTGATCCAGCCCCCAGTTTCACACAAAGCTCTACATTTACCATAAAAATGTTGGCAGAAATACTGTCACAGCTTCTCATCTGGGGCTTAACACAGAATTCTCAGGAAAGGCTACCCAATGACTTTACTTATTCCTTATTCAAGCTCCCTTTGGGCCATATCATAAATGTCATCATATGCAAAGAAGGATTTCTAAATGCCCGGCTGTATAAATGAAGCTGAAAGGGCTGAACACTCAGTCCTTTATCAAAATGACCTTACCACCTAGCACTGCACTGGCTTGACTGTTATATATAACCTTGACATTTCATTTATTATGCAATCAGTGATGCTTAACTAACATGTTTTCCCGTCACATAAAGAAAAAAAGCACAACGTTTTAAAGATTGGTAAGCACTCATTAAACATTGCAAACACTTTGATTTATGCCTACAAACAAGCTAACCCCCCTGTGTTAAAGTGGAGTACATTTAGTCTGTTACCACAGTATACATTGTATAGAAGTCGGTTAAAACATTTCCAGCGTGCTCGTGGCATGGCTCTATGGCTGCCACTGTAAAAGACTTTTGCACACTGATAATATATAATATAAAAATATATAAAACTCGCTTGCAAATATTTTGCATGAGAACTATTCATATCAATAATGATTTAAATTTGCAACAGTTGCCATGTTGCATCAGCTCATTCTTTGAAAAAAAAAAGAAGATGTATTCATGAATCCAGAAGCAAACTATGTAAACTGCTCACTATCCCGATAGCCTATTTGTTCAACTATGTTACTCTGTTGTCCTTGAGGTCGTCGTCTCGGTGATTTCACTGCCTTTATAATAAAACCCCGGGTGGCTCGAGACAAAAGCAATCTACAGGTCCACCGTGAGTTGTGACAGGACATCCGTTCCACATCCGCACAGCGTAAACTGATGTCCTGATCTAAAAACTTCTATGTATTTATTACATCAGACCAAAAAAGATACAGAAGAAATAAATGGATAAACAAAAAAGCTATCTGACAAATTCTAGTATTACATGAATGATAAAATGTTACAGTAAATCAAAAACAAGCTGTAGATCTTTTTTTTTTTCCAGTGAATATTTGTCTAACATTTATGTAAATTCAACAGAGATTCCTTTAAAAATGCAATGGAAATGTTATTTGGAAATAGAGCAGATGAGTGAGATCCAGAAAACATCAAACGAGTTGGCAGCAAAGAGTTTTTTTTGCCATTTAGACCCCTAACGTGGACTCTGTGTGACTGTCTGTCACTGCAACCAAGCCACAGATCCCCAGGTTATTTTTTTTGAAGATTTCCCATGGTGGTGGATGAAAGACTCAAGAGAATTTCATTTGGGAAGCTGTATTCTACCTAACCTTGAGAATCTCAGTAATTTATTCACTGCTTTCACAGGAACTAGCACAAGGAATGATATTAACATCTTTTGTGTCAGAGATCAAACCTAAGAGCATAATGCTGTCTGTGATTTTCTTGGATGAGATGTTCTAGTTTTTTTTGTTTTTTAAAAAAAATCTTTTTCATTTTTGTGTGTGTCATTTTCCCCTTTATTCAGAGAGTGCAGTGTAGACAGACAGAACATGTGGGGAATAGCAGCAGGAGGATGACATGCAAACCGGGGACTCACTGCTGACGGCCATGTGGTATTTGCCCTAACCACTGAGCTATCTGGTGGCCATGCATGAGATGTATTTCCTACAGAAAGTCTGACCGGGTGCTGAAGTCAGAGCAAAGTGAAGCTCAACGCTGCACAAGCTTTTCTTATCATAAATTCTCTCTTCTTTTTTTTTGTGATATTGTTTGAGTTCGTTGTTACAACAGGTATAGGTGTTCATCTATAAATGCATATATATTAGAATCAAGTCATGCTGTCACCATTTCATATCTCCAAATAGCTACTGCTCCTAACAGGTATGCCTGTGTGGATACAGTATGTGGATGTTATAGCGGCAGGTCATTTTCTGGTTTGACCAATAAGTTTGATATGATCAGATCAGACAAATGGAACACAGACCTTTCTTGACCTTAGAGGTTTGTTTAAAAGTGTATTTTTACCCACATATCTTATGAAGTATTGGCTGTCTTCCCTTTGACATGTCATTTTTTATTGCTTGAAATAAACTCTTGCTCACTGTGAAATATTTGCATATAAGTATTAATTTGTTAAAGGGCAACCACATAATTTTGAGAACTCTATATATTGACGTAATTTTAGATTCAAGATATAAAAGTCGCTTGTCAGAAATCAGATGAGCAACAGTGTACTGTGGTTTAACAAGCCCTGTGTAAAGATTCTGTAGAGACAATTTCTATGAAGAAAGCCTTGTTTTAAACTAGTTCTCTAAATGTCACCGGTGTCATTAGAAGCATCACTTTGTTGCAATCAATTACACTAATTAAATAACTTTTAAAAAATGCTCATATTTAAGCAAGCCCCATATCTTAACAAACAAAGAAAAAGACTCAACACTCTTTTGTTGGCATTAAATGTTAAACAACACGTATAATAATTCACAGCATCTCCTTCTTCAAGGAGACTATTTTGTTTGAGTGAGAACAGTAAAGACTTCACATACCTGGATGCAGAGAGTAGCCTATTCCCAAAGTAAAAAAAACAAAACAGGCTCAACAATATCCAAACAATAATTTAATTTTGTATTTTAGCCAATGAAGAGTCAGTAATTAACTTGAGATGATTGATGCCTTTTTGGATTCCAAATACCTAGTTGAAATGTGTACCTCTTAGCTACAACTTATTAAGAGTACAGACTTTAGCTAATTAAAAAAAGAGATTTTTGTACAAAAATATGATTGTAGTAATTACATACTATTTTTTAAAATAAACGATCACTTTGACTGTTTGAAACATTCTTACGTAAATATTATAAATAATTCAGCTGAAACCATTTGAATATGTATCTGTTCTCTGCCAAGTCAAGTGAAAACAGTTTAATTTTGTCAGCCAAAGTGAAACAAATAGTACTGAAGTAATTTGAAGATACTGTAGATAATTGATTAACAATATTAAAACACTTCGGTCTTGAATTACAATTTTTTATCAGTAAGATTTTGTTTTGAGTTCTGAAATGTCTTCGGTATGGGAGAGACATAACCACTTAAGTTGCAAAAAACATGCCACTTACTCATCTTGAACTTGACATGACTTATTCTTATCATTACCTCTGAAATTTGATTTTTCAATTATATACTTGTGAAATAAAGTATGATGACCCATTTGGTAAAAAAAAATAATACTTAGTGAGGGGTTGTATGATTGATATAATTACACTGCTACCTACACACTGCTGCTGGATTTCCTCTTTAAGAAAAACACAGCAACACTGGCCCTCGCATGATACTTGGATACATGTTGTCCTTCATTCCTGAAATAATCAGATGAGTCAAGGTTATACTGTAAACTAGATCAGCTACAACAGATTGCGTAGTGTTTGAACTGTTTTCTGAAGGCTAATTTTGTTCTCCATTCCTCTACCATCAGTTCACGACTGTTCATTATAGATAAGTGTGAGCCAATGGAACTGTGTTTCCAAAGAAGCCACTAAGCGCGCCTAATCCTATTTTAAAGAGCTCGACTTGGGGAAGCTGGTAAATATCCACTCCAGTCAGAACCGAAGCCTGGAGGTGCTGGTGCTCTTCTAGACCCGGCAGATCTGGACCAAAGAGACGGAGTGTTGCCGAACGGCAAGATGCAGATGGTCTCACGGGCTATTCAGTGGGTGCCACAGTGGAGCTTCACTGGAGGCATCAACAGTCTAGTTGTAAATACATTATGTGTGGCCAACACTGGATGCGAGGATGGGATCATGGAAGGCACAGACGGGGTGGGAAAAAAAAGAAGATAAACTGCACTGAAGGCAGAAGAAGGAAAGAAAGGACAGTCAAGGCCAATTAGACTAAGACAGCTGCAGTGGCTGGTGACAAACTTTAAGGATGGTTCTGTTTTGTATTTATCATGCACACCCTAACCTTACCCTGTGCACAGTTAAGGAAAATCACCTTTCTTCCCAAGCAATAATTAATTTGAAGTACAAGTAGTAAACCAGACATCATAAGAAAACGACATTGTAAAAGCAATATACACAAAATGCTTGAAGAGCTTAAAGTTAAAGACAGTTCAAGCTGAAATAATCAAACAATATTTTTTTAACAGATGAAATGTGTGTTTATTGTCAAAGGACTTATGTTTGGTGTCAGAACTTTACTTATCACATTCACAGTTCCCCCAAGTTACTCCCTAAGTTTTTGTTTTACAGACTGCAAATTCACTCTTTCACTGCCACTATTCTAAACAACCTTGTTTTGAAACATAGTGTGCAGATTATTTTTTCACCAAAACATGTTGATAAACCCTCTGCATGCTATTAGTACAAGACTGAACAGCAGACAAAACCTCGGTGCGACCTGGTGAACATATTGAACAGTGTAGCCACTAAAAACACATTGTTTTCATAGGAGCTGGTGGAAACCAAAAACAGAGCAAAAATAGAGTTGATCAAGTTTTATAAATGAATATATTATTGTTGGATTTGCTGGTTGTCCCCCTTCTGCTAATTGATGTCATATATATACATTTTAAAGCCTTGGTAAAAACTTTTGACTGATATTAATTGCTCTATAGAGGAGGAAATACGGCTGCAGACTTGTAGTTAGGGAAAGATGAAATAAACAAAACATGCAAAAGATGTGTCTCTGTAGAAAATAAACTGGCCAGTTGAAAAGTGATTAGTACAAGATGAATATAGGATTTGAATTTTAAAAAAAAATCTGTTATGTCATAGCAGTACATTTGTATTTATCATTGAATTTTTCAAACTGGTATAGAAAAGGGGGTCTTTTTGTAAAGCGGTATTACTGCCAGTGCTTATTTGTTTGCTGTGTTTGGGAAGATTTAACTTTCAAATCACAATGCAGTGGCATGTATTGGATAGATGATCAAATACAACCTGGTTTCCTTTGGCAATCAACCAGTAACCAAATTCTGTGCTGATTGGTTAAATTTTCATTAGAAGTTCACAGCTTGAGTCATTTGTTGGCTCGGCTCCCACACCAAACCCTGTTATTCTGGGCAATATCTTATAAACAAACACACATAGAAGAGTTGGCAAAAAATAGGTTTCTTAAATCATGCAAACTGCAAAGTATTCACCTCACTTCAGGCACACTGCTATAAAGAGTCTTTTTAAATAGCAACAAAAGTAAATTATACACCATGAAAAACCTTATTTTCTGAAGGGAATGCAATCCACGCTGCAATGTCGTTTTATACTGCAACAACCCTGACATGACCCTTTTACACATACTACATCAAAGACTGAGGTACATCTTAAAATGGAGAAATGTTGAATAAAATCAGTTGTTTGCTCCAATATGTGCAACATACAAATAGGTAAACATGAACACGACAAGTTGTAATGTGGATCATTTGGTTTGACCAAATCATTTCATACATATCATGCTGAAATGGTTGCATATATCAGAACAGTGAGGCTGAGGCCTCTTTTTTTTTTAAGCACATCAGCAGTGTGGCTCTCAGGATGACGGACATTCTGTTAGGTTGTCCCCAGATGATGGATACTGCTGACTTTGGTGATCCTGACCGGCAGTTACCATATTTGGGGGAGATAGGGGGAAACTAACGTGGGTCTGACTCGATCTGATTGCAACTCCGGCGATACTACGTCCCACCCAATAATAGCCGTAACCTGACTGCACCACAGGCCTGTCAATCAAACAGACGTGCCCCCTTAAAACACCTCTTTTTGAAGTTTATTTGATAATTAATGACGGTATTATTATCAGATGGGCGGCTAGAACACTAATCTGGAAGAGTGAATTCAGCGAATGACACAGGAAAATTGTGGAAAATGTATTGACTGAGAATTTCATGAGAGAAGTTGAATTGGGGTCTATGGAAGCCGGTGCTTTTCGGAGCGAACTTCTAGCGGCACTTGGTGGTATCGCAGTTTAAGTCACTTCCGCATTGACCTAATTTTTTGGAGCTGTAAGCAACACCCACTTTTATATACAGTCAATGCTTATATCTAAGGGCTGTTTTTTTTTAAATAATCAATTCTTCTCAACTCCAAATACCTCCCTAAATGTTAAGTGAATAACTTCTAATTAGCTGAAAGGATGATTACAGCTGCACTGTCTTCCATCCATGCATCTGTATGAGGTCTAAAGGCCCAATATGGTTTCGTCTTTGCTTTCAGGATGGAAAGAAAACAACATTGGCTGTTAGAAGAAAGGATTAAGATTAAGGCAAAAATATTTACAGACTTTGTCAGCATTCAAAATGCAATTTCACTTTCTGCAGAGCACTCATCTCATAACACAGTGTAAGAACCACATTTGCATGTTTCAAGGGGTGACAATGTCATTTGCATAAATTTAATGAGTCTTTCAAAGGATAAAAAAAAACCCAGTGTGGATACCTGCGGAAACAAGCTGACATTGTTCAAACGCCTTTTTCCCCCTTATTACTCACAATATTGGCCTTGGCTTGCAGACAAAGCACTGTTACACAGATAATCAGAAGGTTTGACATCTTTGTTCCAGAGAGGTTGTTTTCTTTAGAGGAAAAATGTGCACAGGAGATGGAATTTCATCCTGTGCTAAATGGATGACATAGATAGTTAGGATGATACTGGTATGAGGATTTGTTTTTCTGGGAGGGGCTGGCAATCACCAGCCACCAAGGCTAGTGTGTTACTGCTGCCAATGCAAGGCACCTCAGCCTGTGGTATTTTGATGAAAGCAGTTCAACTGTCAGCAACAAATAAGCAAACTAATTACTGGTGTAAACTGATTTCCTAGTTCAGGCTCTCCACAGCAGTGGCTCTCCCAAAGCACAGGGTATGATTGTTAAACTGAGAAAAGGCACATGTTCTGGGTAGATACACCAGAGACGGAGTAAATGAATGGGATTGAGTATATGGAAATGAAATAAATGTGCTCCTTTTTTTGGGAACACCTCTGTGAATTCAAATGAGGGGAAGACGGTCTCTGTGGCAACAATAGCAATAATTTACATCTCCGTACTTCCTCTTTGTCAGTCAGGCCTCTAATGTGAATCTATGGTGCGGTGCCACACAAGGTAGCGCAGGCCTTTTGTCTTCATATCGTCAGATATGAGACGAAAGTTAATGTAAGCACTTCAAAGATGCCATTTGTGAAAACCATGACTATACTTTGGCGTGGTCATTTCCGTTGTTTGTGCAGGCTCAGGCAGCATATTGCTGTCTCTCCCGAGTCATTTATTAAATACTGATGAAACAATGGTGACACATAAGCTCTCCTTTGTCAGGCCCGAGCTAAGTTAATTAATTAGCAATCCATGCCACAGTGCCAGGAGGTTGTTGATTGTATCATTCTAAGCCGTCATCCTGTGTAAATTGACTGAGATTGAGATCTAACAAGGCTTTGACCTGGATCCCTCCCCAACAACCTGATGTGTGAAACATTGATGAGGGGATTTAGCTGGAGGAGGCTAGAGGACGTGTTATCTTTTGCCATGCCATCAGCTCGCATTATGCAGCATTGGTCAGACACTCATTTATGTGCGGCTGTAGTTTTGGAGTGCAACCTTGAAAAGTGTGTCCTTTTAGCTTCATTGCTATGCTTTGACGCATGATCTCAAAACCTGCAAGGTTCCACCACACTCATTCAAACACAATTACTCTGTATAGGGTTTACATTTTAGATTTATTCCTAGCTTTCACTATATCCTTTGGTTTTTCAACTTGTTCCCGTAGTGATAATCTCCACTGAAATCCTTATGACAGGATCGCAATGCCTTTGAAATCTTTTGTATTGTTATTCATTTGCAGTTTGTGAGTGACAATATTCAGGAAGTGCCTTGTGACTTGCTCCTTCTTTTATTGAAAGTACAAGCAAAAACAAAAACAACAAAAAAACATCTTGGTCAATGGTTCCATATCCTCAGAAGAAAAAGTGACATTGGTGGCCACACCAAAGTGGTTTGTAAATGCATCGCCATTTCCATGGGCCACCTACTGCTGTAGGGCATGGTAAATGTCGAGTGAGCAGGCCTTATGGGTCCCACAGTGAGGTTAGAAGTCTGTTCACTCTCATTTCACAAGCTCCTGGCCAGAATAACAAGCACAGCCGCTTCCTTTATATGCCATTACACAGTCAAGCGAAGAACTGTGTTTAAGCCATTGTACAGTGCTACATAAAACATGTCTGAAACCAGGTTTTCTGTTTAAGCTGCAAAACATATAAAGCCTGACATTTTTTAGAAATATAAAACATAGCAAAACTCTAGTTGCAACTTCAACATATGTTCAGTCAATCTAAAAGTTGTGTTTAATCAAAGTTAGTGTGTGTTTGGGTTCACCTAATGAACATTTTGGAGGCTACAGTTTTTGGTGTTGTATTGCATTAAATTGATTTGATGTATCTATGTTTGGTCGACCCAATTTACATCAGTGAGGCTAACCTGAGCTAACTGACGTGTCTCTTTCATAGAGATGGGCATTTCGAGCAAAGCTATTCGAAATTCACTCGGAACTATTCGATTTTTAATTGAATATTGGCTCCCCCTCACTAGACACTAGACATCAACATGAACATAATTCTAAGCTGCAGCCCTATAATGAAACTGGCCTTGAAATGTCTGCCTGCCCTCAGCTGTGGTCAAAAATTGGCCCCTAGAAATGTATATATCATACTAATTTGCTTTTCCAGTTACACTGTGATTAAAACACATTTAATTGCCAGCTGTATTATATTCACAAGCAAAACATGTTTCAAGTAATTCAAGTGTTACATTTACAATAGTTGCTGCACAGAGATTCTAAGGAGGTGCTTGAGCTGATTGGCAGGGTTTATATATAGGCAACACAAACAAAAGATTGTGGTTCTAGTTATAGTATAAATTTAAAACCAAGACCACAATTTGGTAAAACCTTAACCAAATGCTGCCAGTGCTAGTTCACCATAAAAACAGTGAGTGGATATGCTGTTGCATGAATGGAATTTTTTTATTTGAAGTCAATGAATTTATTGCAATTTGAAAAGATTAATGTCAGCTTACTTAACATTTTCTCACTGTGTCAACAGAAAAAACTAATGTGAACAGCATTAGGTTTACCTCAAAATGTATTTGGTGTAGGAAATTGATTTTTTTTATTTTTTATTCATTAATGTCTTAAATGATTAACTGAAGACAGATATTATTTGATGATTTTAAATTAAATATAAAATATCTTTTACCTTTGTCCCACGTACACCCAATTCCCCAACGTGCATTCAATTAACCACACTAAATAATTATGAAAGTAAAAAGAAAAAACAGAAACTTTCTACATACAAAAACTGCACAAACATACCAAATATAGGGATATGTAGTAAATACATATATATCCAGTAAGCAGTTCAGTACTTGTATGGCAGAGATTTAGCTGTCTTGATGGTTTATTTCTAAAATGAAAAGGTTTCATTATGCTTTCGCTTTTGCATGCCACCTTTATAAAAGCTTCCCTGATCTACTTTAAATTGAGGATGACCAATGGTCCGATGTTAATAATGTGCGCCCCTTGTGCATAACAGGAGGTACACCTGAATGATAAATAGTCAAGGAAATATTAATGAAGGTTTCTCCTGTTATTATTTAATAGGCTTTACCTCCTCGCTGTATGTGCTCTATATTGTATTATTTTAGTCAGTATGTGATTAGCCTCCCATAGGCCCTCAGCTAGACACAAGCTGAGCTGAAAAGTCCCCTGTGTTTCCCACAGAGAGACATCAAACTGAACTGGGCCTGATTAAAGTGCCTGCTTGAAACTTCACAAAATAACTAACAGTTTAACCTCGTAGAAAGTCCTTGGGTGATTAATTTTGCCCCCTTTTACACTGTTACAATTGTTCACTGCAGGGGGGGAGGAAGGGTTTGGATTTTGGGGACTATAGACGACAAGCCCATGACCTTGTTCAATTTAAAGTGATTACCATGCCTCAAGGAAAGCTGTACAATTATGTAAATGTCCACATCACAGCATGATAGTATACTATATCTGTGGTTTGTTATGTATCATGTTAGCTTATTTAGCCAAGATATTTCATCTTCTCAAAACTAAATGAAAATTACTCACAATATGCTTACTGTCTTTGGCTGTATTTTTGAATTCACAGTTGCTTGTGAGTCTGACAAGAAAGAGGTTAAAGATGAAAACATGAAAAACATTGTTCCTGCAAGTTTTGTCAGAAACATTTGACCTTTGTGACCTTTGTTTTGGAACAGCAGAGCACCTTGTCATAAAGTAGAAGATTGCTCTGCACTCTCTTTCATGGGTGCATAATTTTGACAAAACCTTCTGAGCAGCTGGCACCAGTGTGGATTTACCACAGATTAAAATTGGGGCCACACTGAACAATGCCGTATCCCTGGTTTCATGCCATCCGCCACTTGCATCACTTGGGTAACAGTGCTACTTAATACAAGGTTATTGTAGAAATCAAACTGAGTTCAAGACAGTGCTGCAAGCAAGCAACCAACGAATGTGATGACACCTGCTTCAAATGTTATCAGCTCATTAACATGCTCTTATTAGTTGTCATTAGGACCATATGTGGCTGGTAGGGCCCTCTTCCACCTTCTAATTGCCTCAGTAGACCATTAACAACAACATACAGTATATACCCAACTGACAGTGACAGACGCACTGGCTCTTTGTCTCCATGGTAACAATAATACACACATAGTTAACGTTGTTAGACAGTTGCGGTTTGGTTTTCCTTTGTGGGTATGTAACTTAAAATAAGTTAATGTGGACTTTTGCTTTCACAAGTGACTTGAACAGCGGCCTGCTGGTTCCTGTTTTTGATCCATCCAACCACCTCCCTGACTTCATACTGCTTCGCCTGACTTTCTCTTTTGCTCCCGTCTTAATTACTATGGTCACCAGAGGTCAGAGAGTAGATGTAGTTTGCCCAGTCTGAAGCATAATTATGGAAGTGATGACAACTGATAAAGTCCATTCAATGGACTGATAACATTCAAATTGGGTGAATGAAGAGATAATGTTGACATTCTGTTCTTTGGTGTGGGTCTAAAGCTTTAGGATTCGTGTTTAATTATAGTGATGATCTATTGCTAATGTTGACCAACTATACTGATGTATCAGCGTTGCTGGGAAAAATCAACGAGGTAAAAAGAGATAATTGCTTTATAGAGAAGCTTCAGAAGCTCAAACTTGGGCGTGTTTAAGGTTGTAATTAAGACTGTGTATCGTGACCTTGGGAGATGGATTAAAGAATATCACGAGTCCTACATTTAAATGCAATGATCAAATTTTTGTGTCAAAATGACACGAGAGCACACTAATATCAATGATCAGCAGAAACATCAAAACATCAAAAGCATTGGCAATATTGTTGTACTTGACAGCCCTGTACTTTCAACATGGTGTTCGAACACCATCTAAAAGCTCCTCTCTTCACACCTTTCAGACACTGACAGCTTCCGTCCAACAATTTTTGTTCTCTTTTGAAACCAACAATCGAGCAAGCATGCCCATCTCACACAGTTAAGAAAATAGTCATTTTTTAAACTTCTCTCTCATGTTCTCTTCATTTTTTTTTCATTCTTCACACAACAGGTTGTGACACTTTTCATGTATCAAACTGACTGCACCACATGAATGCCTTTGAGGAGACCGTGTCAGAAAGTAGGCAATTTTGTATGATTCAATGCATCTTGCCACTTTCTACGATGGTAAAGTTTTCTTCCTCCTTACAAACAATTTTAGTTTTATGTCTGAGGGGACACTTGATATGAACAAATTAATTTGATGCGTAGCCTACTACCCTTTGATCAAGGATTAGTAGAATAATTATACTTCAATTTAAAAAATACAAACATAAATTAAAATTTATTTTTTGAATGTTTTCTAACACAAACTATTATAGTGGCTTTAACTCTAGTAGACTAAAAATGACACAATATGTAATAAAATAAATTCTTGAAAAGCTGAACTTCAAAACCCATTTAAAGTTGAAGAGTTTTTATTCATCAACTCAATACATTTTTTTTTTTTAAATTTCCAACGCATAACAAAATATGTTCTTGACTAAATGTCCAGATAGACAGAGATCTTCTATTTCAATGTCCAGTGCGGCAGCTTTTCCGTATTAGCAACAGGTAAGTAGCAATGAACTTCAGATTACACAGGAGCTATTTGCATGCTGATGAGTGGCAGGTTACTGAAGTGCGAAGTAGCTTACAGCTGGATGCCGTCACGTGTGAAAGGCCTGTTAACATTCAAACACTAACCACTTGTAAATAAACAGCGCAATGCGAAGAAGAAGACTACTTTTATCTACAGAGTGCCTGTAATCCTTATATGCATATAATAATATCATATTCAGCTCCCACCAAAAGAGAAAATAATGCAGAAGTCTGCAGAAGAATGTTATTAAAAAATAACAAACATCGTCAGAACTGTAAGCTTGAAAAGGGGCCAGAAATGCGTGGGATTCTGCTTTTTTGTTCTATTTTAAATTTGCTTGAAGTTAAAAGCTTGTTTTAGTTAAACTGGCTTGCATTACAGTATATTATTTGATAGTGTCTCAATGTTTTTAAGTTAAAGACCAATCACAGGATGCTGAAGAGTGTTTTATATTTCCAAGTAATATCGTCATGTACAGCAAACCTCCAGTGGTTTTCATAATAAAAAGTTAAATGTAATTTTGTCAATCAATATCGTGTATGACTTATTATGCATTTCTTGTTATTTTATTTTATTTTTTTAAGAGTTTAAATAAAACATGAGATGCAAGCAGACCAATGCCTTGCTTTAATTAGGAGAATTGTTCATTTTTTATTGAATACTTATTTTTTTCAGTGCACACACAGAACAGACAGATAGAAAACCCCGAGCAGATATTTTGGTGAGTTTGACAAAAAGTGTATGGGATAAGAATCACAGACTCCACTATTAATTTGATCATAAATTATCAGATCAATTATTTTTCTGTGAGCTGATTCTTTTTTCTTTTTTTTTATCGCTTTGTATTTATAGCCAGTTTTACTAACCTCTGAAGTAACTAATTAGTAAAAGATGTCCAGATAACAAAGAAAACATTTCACAATGATTTCCTAATTTGTAAATTGTGGGATGCTGATTGCATTAATTGGTGTAATAAACCCACCAGCTGTTGGTTTAACATTTGAATTACCTCCATGTTTTGTTTTTTCTCTCCAGGGAATGGGTGATCGATATTGTAAACTTTAATATATATATATATATATACAAGTTCTACACACCTCTTCTACTCTTGTTTCTCGCAACAATACATTTGGTTTAGACCTACTAAACTATTCAAGCCTTTTACAGCGTGATGCTTGTGTGAAGAACACCATGCATACATTTAGACACCACCTGCTTACAGTATAGTATAGGGTCAGCCCACTGCTCTTTGCAAAGGATGTTCAGAATAAGGTAACATTTTTAACACGCTGTTGACACCTGTCGAAAAAGCCTCTTACATTCATACAGTAAGAACAGCAGGTTAGAACTGTCAAGAATTGAATTATCTTTGCCGAGGCTGGTAGCACTCAAAAGCCGCAATATACAACATGGTAAAGACACTTAAAGGCATAGCCCTGTTATGCTGTCACTAACTGATTTACAGCTACTATTTATTTACTAGCAATTATAAATAGCTTTTTCCAGACTGAAAGCATTATTTACAACATGAATGTATATTAGCAATTTATATTCACAGATCTACAGTATGAAAGGCTGTAAATCCATATTATCAATCATTGTCATTTATTGTGTGGATAGAAAAGTTGCAGGAAAGCACCTTTTCAGTCTCTTAAACCATTTACACTGTCAAATGAAGGTTTTCAGTTAATGCATACTTGTCATTACAAGTCCACTGCATTTATAATGTGGAAATAAATGATACAGTTGCAGTGCTAAAGAGGAAACTAAACATAGTGCCGTTAAATAAGTTACCAAGACTGCTCCTGTTGCACGTGAACGGTAAGTAGCTCTGTTACATGCACGGAGCAGCGGAAGATGTAGTCTTTGGGAGTAGGTGTCCCAAGTTCTGCCGCTTGATCATCATCATCATCATCATTATCATCATTACCTGACTTTGACATTATTTTGCGAGCATGGGTCCGGGCGCGTGGCAGCTTCCCCATGCACCTGAAACTTGAGCAGAGAGTGCACTTCAAAGTTGGGAGCTATGATTGTGTTGTTGCGGGTGAGAAACTAACCCGTTTTCAATGGGCTGTAAGTTGGTTCATTGTCATGAGGGAGAAACCAGGTGCCATCGGGCCACAGGTGGTTTGTACTGAATGCTTTCTCAAGTATATCTCAGGTATGTTGCCTCAAAATTTTACTGTAGAAATCACTGTTGACAGCCTGACCCCCGGGTACAAATTCACAATAAACAACGCTGTGAATGTCAAAGAGAACGCACCTGGTTGCGCTCCTTGCCTGTTGCACCTTTCCCGGTTTTCGACATTTTTCCCGTTTTGGAATGCGAACGCCATTCAAAACCCACTGCCCAGCTCTCAGCTTCACTTATGTGGGCTTCTTGAAGCTTTTCAAGGGTTGCCAGTTTCCTGAGTTTGAAGCCAAACTCGACGTGAGCTCCCTCTGGTCATGTCAATGGTGAAATTGCAGACACACTTGACCGGCGCTTACAAAAACATTGTATAACTTGGGCGATAATAATGATCAAGCAACGAAACTTCGAAGTGAAGTTATGGTGCTACTTCCCGTTCATGTGCAACAGGAGCAGTGTCAGAACTTTTTGATCAACCCTTCTAGCCTGTTGCAATTTGAATGACAAAAGACACAAAGCTAAAATCAGGGCTCCATTTCTTGACTCCTCTGAAAGTACATGAAAGTAGCGTTAAATAGATATGGAGCATTTAACTAGAAGTAGGTTTATACCAATGATTATAATAGTAGGCTAACTAAAGTGCCTGAACAAATCTAAATTTGTAAAACAAGCTGATACACTGACCCACTATATATAAACAATGTATTGCAGAAATGAGTCATAAACAAGGCATAAACTAATATATATGAATAATACATAAAGTAGGGCAGAAACAAGTCTCTCATCATGTTTAGCTTTTGTGCTTCCTCATACTATGTTGTCATCCACTGATGCGTCCACTCCTTCCGGGTACTTATAGATTATGTGGCTTCTCTCGTGATACACATCAAATGCTGAAGTGGTGTCAAGCTGCAATTAAAGGAATCTGTGTCTGCCAAATGGACTCTTTAAATATGCACAGTTTTGAACTTGCATCGTCCATCTGAAGTTGCCTGAAGATACATCTCGCTTGCTGAAGCACTTTGCATTTGCTTTTTTTGTACGGATTTTGAAGAGTTCATTCCTTATTGGTCTTTTCAGAAATTTGGATCTATGGTGAAATCTTGGCTTTCCATTCATTTTATTGAGAAAGATGAGGGAACTTGCGCACTCTGTCAGCTTGTGTAATATTTTTGATCATGTTCAGGCTTTCCATCCTGTCCACTTTTACTCTCAGCAGCTTTTGAAGAGCAAATTGCACTTTTTGGCTGTATCTAGCTTAATTGTGTGTTCTCCAGAAAGACAGCCAAGAGCCAGAGAATAGGTCATTGTATTCTCTCGGAGGAGGATAAACCTGAAATGGCCTGCACATTATTTGGCACCATCAATGTAAGTCTATGCTCTCTATCTCCCTGTCACATCCACCATGCATTTTCCTTTCACTGTTATTGCTGCCCCCGAGTATCCTCTTACTTTCCATATTGTTGCATGTAGTATAGGTGTAGGTCTGATGTTCTTCGACTCAGTCTCTGATATCACATTGAGCTCCAGTATCTAGTTTTATTGCAATATGTTTGTCATTTATTTACAATGTCATTGTTTCTGGCATTATCCAGTACTTTGTTTTGTCTTGTCTATAACTGCACCCACAAAGATTTCCTCACTCTCATCCACTGTGTTGTTTTTTTAGATATTATTATTTTTACAGCAATTAATGGTTCTTTTTCTTGTATTTGTTACATATTTTCCCAAATGCTGGACATATTTTGCGAGAATACTACATACAACATTGACTACACATCTATCCCATCCCTCTCTTTCTGCTGGTTTTGTTTCCTTTACCAACTCAGGTTGTTTTTTTTTAACTGCTCTGTGTGCATCTTTTCTTTATTAGTGAACAGAAAGTCTGTGCCTCTCTGCACAGTGTTGCTTTGACCAGGTCTAAATCCCACTCTCTGAATATCCTTCCCCCTAAATTGTTGTGTGGAATCCCGCAAATAAGCATATCCTTCATCCAAAACTCCGTCAGCCTCTTCAGCTCAGTCACATGCAGCATCGATCAACTGTCTTTCCAGTTTACTGTTTATTACATGTGAAAAATCTGTATCTCTCGAACATCACGTTTGTCCAGTGTTAATCAAAGGCATAACATTGTCTAACTTGCACTTATTTCAGGTTGTTGACAACCTCATGTTTATGGGGTTAATTTGCTTGGTGGCTCACATTACTAGCATGATCCAACATTGCGTCCAGTCTAGGTTGCCAACTTTGAAATGTGTCTTTTCTCATCAAGTTTTCTGGCACCTTGTTTTGATTGCTCTGTGGCTTCTTCAATATAAGGTAGTCTACCATGAAGGAGATTATTTATAAGTCACTTCAGTTTGGACAGAAGGATCTGCATGTCACCTAGCCAAGTCCCTTCTGTCCCTGCCCCATCTGATAGGCATACAGATTAAAAAAAAAAAATATATATATATATATATTAATCACTATTTGCTCTTATTATTACACATTTACTTAAGTAATGCATTTGAGTGTTGTTCTGAGGTACTGTACTTGAGTAGCTAGACCATTAAAATGCTTCATGCACGTATAATTATATTTATGACATATTATACAACATAACATATTTTTACTTGTGCTATTTTTGATTGTGAGTGTACCCTGGGCTTCAGGCATACATATACTATTATGTCCATGTCCATGGAGGTTTCATGTGTTTGTCCTGTTCGGCTAAACAATTACAAATTTCAGTGCACTGTTGTTAAGTGGATAGTGGCAAAGCCTATGTATGAAACTCAGAGAAATCATAATGTCAAACTCCCATATATGCATATCATATGCAATATAACACATTGGAAAATATGGAACTTTACTTTTTCTTATTTGTATGTTTACTTTTTTTTTTTTTTAATTTACTTCACATTTACTATGCCTGTTTTGTTGGAATATCTTTACTATATATTATCTAAATGTAGGCATCACAAGTTATCCAGTGTAAATAATAGATTATCACTTCCCCTTCCATAATGCATTACTCATGGGAAGTACATGTTGAGACAAATTCAAAGATATGTAATATATAGGCCTTGATATTCTTCAGCTGTACTGACCTCAGGTTCAAAGATGAAGCAGACGCTGGCTGGGCTAATTTAAACTTGCTGCCCTGGAGAGTCCTTCCCAGGGCAGTCATTTGGAAGAAATTCAAATGGTCAAGAGATGCTTCCAGTTAATTAAAAATTTACTACAGATGATTAATTGACACCCTTGACATGAGGATCTTAACAGGCTTTCATTCATGTGAGTTGAGGACTGTTACATATTGAGGATAAAGCCTATAACCATTTGAATTCCCATTTTTGATAATCCCCCATTCATTGTTGTATTGGCATGACTGTTCTATATACGCATCTATTATATATATTAAAACAAAAGTAATTATACCTACATAGATGTGAATTATATTTTCCTTATCTAGACTCACTCTGAAGCCTACAGTATATGTATGTCACATTCTTTCACCAGAACCTGACTCACCATTAATATGATGATAAAAGAAAGTGTCTACCGGTCATA
The DNA here is from genome assembly GCF_029030835.1 of Brachyistius frenatus. Classification (NCBI taxonomy): domain Eukaryota; kingdom Metazoa; phylum Chordata; class Actinopteri; family Embiotocidae; genus Brachyistius; species Brachyistius frenatus. Next base: position 4,259,221 of record NW_027210626.1, read on the forward strand.
AGTTCTAACATACATTGTCAATTACCTTTTCACTATCCATCCATCCATTATCTATACCTGCTTTATCCTGAACAGGGTTTACGGGAGATGCGGGGTATTATTTGTGCAAAGGCGAGGTACAGTACACCTTGGACCGGTCGCCAGTTCATCACAGGACCAACAGAGAAAGAAAGACGACCATTCATGCTTACATTTATACCTATAGCTAATTTAAAATCACCCACTGACCCAACACTCATTACTTTAGACTGAGAGAGCACCCAGAAAAAGCCTGCGCAGGGAAAACAAACAAACCCCACACAGACAGGCCCCAAATTACCAGCAGGTTTGAACCCAGAATCCTTAGTCCTTTGACCCAGCGAGATTTGTATCATAGCATTGACTGATCTTTATGCTCTAAAGGTCCTAGAACATTTTGTTATTTTAGAGTAGTGCTTTAACAGTATTATACAAACATTTTGTGGTAGCATCCTTACATTTTTTTTGTGTGTGTGAATGCTTTTTAGAGAAAGTTATCCTACCTGCTTAGGAACAAAAAAAAAAAAAATCCCACTGAAAACATTCCTTTTGCTTCATTTCTAGTTTAGCAGGCAATGGTACTAATCAGTGCACCACTGTGCCGCCCCAAACTTTCACAATTATTCTTAAAATTCTTAAAACGATTACAACTGTCACAAAGACATTTAATGCAGTATATTTCCATTAAAACAAAAAAATGTAAAAAAGAAAGAGCTGAATAAGGCAGTTATTTAACTGTTCTTCTGTCCCTTCGCCGTTTATATTCTATGTTATCACTCACTCATTCCATTAGTGTCAGAATATATTTTTTCTCATTTTCTCCATTTCCAAATTACTTTGTGGTGCCCATAAAGTTTGAAACCGTGAGTATATAAAAAGCTAATAATTGTTCTTCTGATACCAGTTCTCCTTTTAAACCATCTACTTTTCGAAGCTAATGGTTAACCATTCTTTCATTCATTTGTCGATATGCATGTAGGTCATCAAAACGTTATCTCATTGGTACCGCTCCACCTCCATAGTGTCTGCATCAATCAAAGATACAAAATAATCCATAATGACAATGCTGCTAAACTTGTATTACACTGGTTTTAATGTAGGCACGGAGGATTTACAGTAATCTATATTAAATTCAAACAATGATACATAATATGGGATTAACGTTTCAATTTTGCATAGAGACAGAGAATGTTCAATACCCCACATTTTTCTCAGTTTGATGTCCATCTCTAATATCCATCTCAAAGTTTCATTTTTTTTTAAAAAGCACAAGGAGAAAAAGCTTATAAGATCAGTTTGAGCTTGTTTACGACAGTTTATATAGGTGTTTAACTTTAGACTTGAGCTTCCACTTTAATAGAGCTAAATCGGTCTACAATCCATTTCAGGAAACATTCAACCTTTTACATTTAATCAAAACAGATTTTAATAATTTATATAGAATAAGTTTGTGTTGGGATCTGTTCTTTAGCAATATATGAATAATAGCATCTGGTGCAGCAATGCCACCTACATTTTAAATGTATGCATTATTAATTTAGACATCATTGAAACATGTGCAACTTTCTCATGCCAATGGAAAAATTGCTGTAATTGAAAGATGCACTTTATTTTTATACTCTGAGCCATAACGTGATATGAAATAATTAATTCATGACATTGTGTCAGTGTGTGCTTTATTCATCAAATATTCATCAAAAAGCCCCAAGAGCTCAATGAGCACTCCGAAAATCACTACATGACACAAAAGTAACTGAAACTTTCTGAAAGGCCCCGGTGATATCCATTTCCTCCTTCGCCTCTGCTTTACATCTTCAGTGATGGGGTCTGAAGACATTTGATTACCGGGCAATTTGTTCTGCGGATGGTCCCATATCTTTTTGTTTTTGTTTTGTGCTCCATCTCCTTTACTGATATTTACTGATAGCCAAGCACTGCCTTCACATCAGAAGCTCCTTTAATCAGCACCTGTTCTATTTATCACAGTGTGGCACAGGGCAATCAGTGTACTACTTAAATGCTTTCTCGCACTATGCCCACCCAACTACTTGCCCCGATTCTCCTTTCATGCCTAAAGATTCCCAAAAGGCAGCAGCTGAAGAGGTCCTACCTTTCCGCCAATGACACTTTCGATTATAGGAGGCTCGGTTCACTTGACCGATGATCTGCCCCTCCAACAACCACAACAGAGAAAAAGCGGAACTTCTTAAGTGTCAGTTCACCCAAACTTAAAAAAAAAAAAATGAACTGAAGTGCATATAAGGTTTGAAATTGGTACCTTGAATATTTTTGTCAGCACTTATAGGGAAGATAAACTACTAAATAATACGACTTTGGTTTGTTTGATTTTTACCTTAGGCCAGATATGACACTACAATCCAACTTGATATTCACCCAGATTTGATGGAAAACCTGATTGTACTTAACTTTTTTGACACAGCCATTTTAAAACAAGCTAGTTGATGATGTCACAGGGATGGTTAGTCTCCGCTGTTCACTTGTACACATGTATATTATTAGTGTTTGTGTGTTGCCTATTTTAATTACTTTTTCAAGTAAATATTGGCATTTCTGCCCAGATTCAAACCCAGTATGTATTACTGGCAGATCTCTGACAGGCTCATTATTTTGACAGTAAAATAATGTTGTTATGACATGAAAAATATATTGTTAATTTTTTTGCTTTTTAATGTGATACTAATATATATTTATTCTGTTTTTTTGTGGCGTGTCAGCAAAACCCTTCCATATAAACCTATCCAAACGGGAACCTTTTCACAACCTTTTAACACCTATTTACCTAAATGTTGATTGAAATATAGATGTAGCTGTCTAAATTTGACCCATGTCATTTTTCTCGAGGCGCTTTATCCAAATACTGAAGGGTCTCATTCAAAAGTATGACGCTTATGAACTTAAATTATTGATTTGATGCAGATGAAAGTTTAACAGTGAGAATGCAACTCTGTCTGCAAAACGCCTCAGTCCACTTTTGGTTGTGCAGCAGTGATGCAGAGTGATGCTTGTTTTATTTCATAAACAATCTCTGGCTGAGTACAGACACAAACCATCCAACACAAGTCAAGTTTAATTTTGGTTTGACATCACAAAACCAAAACTGATCGGGTAATATGAGCGAAGAAAGGAAAGAGACTCGTTGCCATCTAAGCCAAGTGATACATTTATTATATTTTCCAACCTGTGTTTGAACAGAGCCATTTACCAGGGCAAAATAAAACATTTTCACGTTCGCTCATTCTAATTTGGACTCGCATGGGGAGCAAAATGCTGCTGGTGTTGTGTCTGGCTGTCACTAAAGAGAGCAGCAGGCTGCATCACAAACAGGCAAAAGCTGACAAAACACAACTAGTTCAGTGAAGAGAGGACAGGATTTTGATCAGCTTTACTTTAACCACTACCAGTCTTTTAAACTGCTCCCAAGTCAGCCATGATACTGATCTGTAGGATCAGCACAGAATATTCCTGGTTACTAACTACAGCTACTTGGTTGATTTCATAATGACCAGGGAAAGGCAGCTGTTGGCCCTGCATGGATTTTTGTAATAGTGGTCATCTGTATTTACAACGCATTCAACCTCAGCATGGTCATTACTTCTGCTAAACATTCTTGATCCTTGTGTGTGATGGTATTGGCACATTTATTAAAGCTCTAACTTGTTGTTGCTGTTGCCAAGTGACAGTGGCAAGCGGGTATTGAGAGAGTGTCAGAAATCAAATTTGAAAATGTCACCGGTGTGACACTTTGCTCAAGTCCTCCTCTCAAACACAACATGTGGTGCGTCTTGTTTGGTCACCTGTGGAGGAATATGTCAAGTGGCAGAGTCAAAAAGTCCTGCTGTGAAATTGATGCGAGATTCAAACAGGAATTTCATATTAATTTCTGTCTCCACAGGTACTGTACCCTGAAGCTAATATGGTAATGAGATTACACTTGTCTGTTTCCGTTTGATATGAGCAGTGTGATCTCAATCGGAATTTGATCTTCATTACAGTAGCCTCACAGTGAATGTGCAACAGCATTTCTACTGACATGCTACAGCCAGCTTTTCCATTGTGCAACCAACAGCAATCTTTTGTTGAACCCTCCCTGTCTGCTAAAATATCTTTTCTTCAACTTCAACTTCTTTAATGTCAATCCACCATATGAAATACAAGCATACAGATGGATCGAAAATAACAATAAATAATAAAAAAAAAAGACAAGTTAGTGCAAATGTGGTTGCACAGTGCAAAAGTTCATGGGGGAAGGAGGAGAGAGAAGGGGAGAGAGGAGAGAGAGAGGAGAGGGAGGGGAGAAGGGAGCGAGAGGAGAGAGAGAAGAGAGAGAGGAGAGAGAGGAGAGGGAGGGGGAGGGGAGAAGGGAGAGAGAGGAGAGCCCAGCATCCTGACAGCCTCATGGGCGAAGCTGTTCCTCAGTCCGGAGGAGCTGCACGGAGGCTGCAGTACCTCCTCCCAGAAGGCAGGAGGCTGAAGAGGCTGTGTGAGGGACGTGTTGGGTCTCCCACGATGCTGACCGCCGCTCCGCGGGTGTTAAGGCGGGTTTTAAGGCGGGTGTTGTAGATGTCCAGGAGGGAGGGGAGTGCTGCCCTCACCATGTGTGGTTGGAGGCTGTGTATGTACAAGTCATGCAGCTGTGTATGTACACTTCGTGAAGTACACTCTTCTGGATGGTGAGCACTTTAAATGAATTGAAGCTGCAGTCGTAAACGCCCAGGCTCTTGACCTCGCGCCTCCAGTTTGTTGCATTGGCCTTGTAATGTTAATCTGTAGTACAGAAGGGACCATTGGTGATAACAGTAGACGTTATTTTCTCAGATTTGACATTGCTCTTTCAGAGCCACAGAGGACATTTTACAACTCTTTTCACAGGCTGAGCGGGTCTCAGTTTGAGTATCGAAACCTGACCTTTACGAGTTGAATCAGTGGAGTGCAGTTTTAAAGTTTTCATTTTGCAACTCTCACAACACATCAACTCCAAGGAACAGTACTTTGTATAGTCATAAAAGACTTGCACGACTTGCAGAACAGTACCTTTTCTCAGGGGGACGTGCACACTTGAAGGCAAGTTATAATTGAGTTCAAGCTCACTTTGACGTTCTAAATGGCAAAGGTCACTGTGTGTGACTCGGCATCAAATCGGAAGATTTATCTTTGACAAATCATTTTTTAATTTTTTTTAATTAATTCAGCCTTCAACTGATAAAATGCCTTATCAGTAAAAATGTACTCTGTTGTAGCAAGACATCCTCTTCAGCACATAGAGCCTCAGGTTATCCTAAAGTTACAAGAACTTCTGACGCAGGACACCTCAGATCTACAGATAAACTCCAAAAAGCTTTCACGTCATAAAACTCACCAGGTCAAATAAACAATCATGAACTCCCCTCTCAGCTCAGGCTTGACTCGGTCTCATGCTGTGAACCAGCTGACCTCTGACCCTTCCGTCAGCCCCACAAGTTGAAACTATCCAGACAACTAATGAACTATCCAGACAACTAATGTCTGCTGCCCTGTGGTTGAACATTGTTACAACTCCACAATGACAAGCTCAGTATCCAAGCTGAAACTATAATGCACACATGTTTTATTGTCTGTTTGTTTATCATGCAAATGAATAACACTTGTACATATCATTGATGTTTATAAGCCTTGTTTATATAGTTAATCTGCGTACTCTGCGCCTGTCTTTAGTTACTCATATTGGCTAACAATATAAACTTGGATTAAGTATTTGTGTAACTGATATCAAAAAGTGTTTAACTTTAGTTATAGTGGACAAAGCTCAGAAAATCCATTTTGCCAAAGCTGACAGCTGTTGCATCACCCTGGTAGTCGATGCTAAACAAGACCCAACGGGACCAGCAGAAGAAGCCTGGACGGGACGCCAGCTGCGGGAGTGAACACACACAGCACAACGCCAAACTCCAGGCCCTCGACATCTGCACGGAGGTCCGCAGGAAAGAGGCTTGTCTGGACGACTGAGATCACCCTCCAGTAAAGATGGGACCACCCTCCAGTAAAGATGGGACCACCTCCAGTGAAGATGGGACTACCTCCAGTAAAGATAGGACTACCCTCCAGTAAAGATGGGACCACCCTCCAGTAAAGATGGGACCACCTCCAGTGAAGATGGGACTACCTCCAGTAAAGATAGGACTACCCTCCAGTAAAGATGGGACCACCCTCCAGTAAAGATGGAACCACCATAGCTGATTCATCCAATCCTAAATGACTTTGTTTTTAATAACCTAACTATTATGTATTCCCACCATCACTATAGTTTAGAAATCCTGTTCATGACATCCATAATCTATACACTACAATATATAATCATATAGCTTATTCTTGGTGTGAATGTTGTTCAATAAATATCCTTATAGACCAAGCACTTGTTTTTGTGTATTTCCTGGAAGATATTTAAATAAATCCCTGAATGCAGGGGTCACAGTTCAAACTTATGTTGACTGATCACTTGCGTATCGGCCGATACAGCCTATTAAAATTAAAGCTTTATTCTTTCTGCTAGACAGAAAGTGGTGCCCCAAATATGAATCTAATCCGCTACAGAGTGTAATTATGAGTGTGTGCATGAATAACTAATTGATCATTCACCACTTGTAACATCTGGTACCACTCCATGTGATTATTTCCCAACCACAATCCCAGCAACAACATAAATAATAATATACAATAATCAGACTCTGTAATCATGAACGTAATCAGTCTCTTAGTTCAAGAGTTTGTTGATTTAATAATGAAATTAAAATCAGCAAGAAGCTAATCACTATGAAATAATAAGTTAACAAGTTTGGCTGTTGAAAATACTCATTAGCTTGTACTAATATGACCTCCCAATCAAGAATCATGGAAATGCATGTAATACAACTGTCCGTCCACTACAGGTTACCATGTCAGTGTCACTTTTTGCTTTGTGTGAGAAAAAAAAAGTGCCTTAAATTTTGCCAACACAAACCACATGGTTGGTTTTAGGAAAAAAAAAAAATTGAATAGAGTTGGGCACAAATAATACTTGTTAAGATTTCTTTATAGAAATCCATGACACTTTGTCACTGGCTAAAACCCTGGTCTCCTGGGTGGAAGTTCTGTGTTTGAATCATACAACCACTTATGACATAACTTCCTGAGTGGGTTGTATTGCTTTTGTGTTCCATTAAATGACCTCCATCAGGACCTCGCCTATGCAATGCAAAACATTACACTGCCCAGGTTTACTGTAGTAGACTTACAGATGTATTACATCCTTTGCTGTGATACCTGGCTAGAGAAGCACCTATCATTGTGGGTGGCACTTATGTAATAATTAAAACTAAATAATATAAACTAAAATCACCCACAGGGGATCATCCATTTTTATGCATTGCTTAGATATTCCAGACTGTCTCCAAAGCAGAGAAAAGCTATATAATTCTACTGCTAGTGTAAAGCATGTAGGAAAGACTGGCCAAAAAAACCCACATTTGTTTAGATGCTACAACTTAGTCATCCACTCACTCAACACAACTATATGAACAGGCTGGATCTAGATTATTATACATACACTTTGGAAAATGCTGAGAATAAATATCACAGAGCGATACACAAATTTGCAATAATTGCTCTGACCACTTATTTACAATCATAGTAATTAAATCACAGAAGACTGAATGTCAATAGTAAATTTATATGATTAACTGAGACTGCCACAAAACCAATTACATTATTATTCCTGACTGAGAATGAGAAGGGTTGTTGATTCTTTCTACCTCAACAGACAAATATGAAAAACAGTTTTGAACACAATTAGCTACAATCACCTCAAATTAATTTCAAGAAAAAAAAACAGAATCACTGAAACATGAGTGGCAGCAAAATAGAAATTTGTAGCTTTGCATTTATGCAAATGTATGTATCTTACAATAACTGATGTTTGATGTACATTCCTTCTCTCTGCATGGTTTGTAAACTCTAGAATATGTTCAGGCACACAGCACTGTAAGAGTACATGTTTCAATGTCTTAAGGCATTCAAAGCTGGTTGAGCTACAGACCATAAAACATTGGGGATTCAATGTGGAGTGGAGAACATAGCACCACCACTGTTTCTACTTCACAACCCTCCGATGCTGTCTGATGCCTAGAAGGACGTGTGTTTGTCAAAACTTAGTTTGAAATGTTGGACTGTGAATTAAATTGGTTTAACCAAGAATATTCCAGTAAAAACTTGTGTTTGTGTATTTTCTTCAGCTTAACTGCTAAAGAAAATAGATGTGCCATGGTGACCCAAGACCTTTCCCTTATAAAATGATTACTAATGGCTACATAATACCCCCTTTAATATGTTTTTTTTCTTTCATAGTATGTAATATGGCCCTCAGGCAAACACTGAGGATAGTAAGGTATATTAGGTATATGCTTTATTATTTTCAAGTAAATTAAACTTAGTCCTTAGTACTTCAACTCCTACAGGATGTAACCATCCAAGCCTTAACTGGGGAACAGTGTAGGAGTTGAGATAATATACCTGTAAGTGAGTAGCATCTAAAGTTATATGAGAAAACATCACTGCTCAGTTCAGTCATTCACAGTAAGGTTCAGAAAATAGACACATGCCGTCACGGTTTCCCTGGTTACTGTGCTCTTGATGATATATTTACGTCCAAAATAATGATGTATTGATTGTAAATATTGTTGCAATGTCTAAAGATTTAAGAGAGAGTCAAGCTACCTCAAACTACCCTCCTGAACCAGTCGTGTGTAAGAAACTCGGTGGTCATTTATGGCTTCTTTGTAGGCTTTGTTTCTTTAGATTATAAAACCACCAATAAATATGGCAGGTTTGTGAGGCCACTAACTGCAAATCAGAAACATTCTGCTCTGGAGCCAGGAATACCTGCAGAAAGGCACAGGGAGACATAAGACAGATAAAAAAAGCACCAACCATTGAAAAAAGGGTAACACTCTACAACAGTGACATGTAAATGCATGGAAAGTGAATGAGAAGAGAGCATCTGCATCACTAATACTCATTTTAACAAGATGCACTACGAGCCTCACCCAAGGGCATTACACTTGGCGACAAGTTCTCAGCTGGCATCAATCTAGAAATGGAAACAAAATGCTTGCCCACCAGCACTAGTAACAAAAAAAAGTCAGCTCACATCATTTGTGCCAACAGGCCAACCTCCAGAGCACCATATACCATCAAAGGATGCAAGTATTCTGCACGTTGCTTGGAATTGCAAAAACGTGGGTAGGAAAAAGAGTCTTTTCCCAGACATTGTGGCAACAACACTCCGGCCAGACACGATCTAGTGGTCCTGTTATGAAATTGATAGCACCATGTGAAGATGGTTTTGAAGAAGCATATGAGAGGGAAAAGACCCAGTACTCCAAACAGGTAAGCGGAGCTGTCTAGAATATCTGGAAAACTGAGATTTTTCCTGCAGAAGTGGGATGCAAAGGATTTGTTGCCACACCTACATTCAGTCTATTGAAGAAGGTGGGGATGTGGGGCTCCTCCTTCCAGCAAGCAGTCCAGTCTTTAAAAAAAAAAAAAATTAAGCAGAAAAAAGATAGCCTGGTAAACCAGAACCCAATATCAATATGAATATATGGGTCTGGACCACCAGCCATCCAATCACAGTGAAGGAAGAGCGGGACAAACGCGGTTAACCACCGACACTGCTCGCTAATTGGTCCGCCCTTCAGAGTGGCTGTGAAAACACTAATACAAACCGAGAAACCAGACTGTTATCACAGCGAAGAAAACTGAAGCTGTGAGCGACAGTCGCCGCAGCCAGGCTAGAAAAAAACAGCTGCTGGCTCTGGATTAAATGGAAATACAACAGCTGGGCTGCAAAATGAAGACAGGCGGGTATGGAATTGTGGGGGGGATTACCTGGGATGCCAGGTTGCATCGTTCAGCCCTTTGGAGATGTCGTGGACTAATCAACAAATCATCAAAAAAGCAGTGTGTACCAACCTGATGATGCTGATGACCTAACTACCCTCCCTTTAACTACTCCAATCCCACTGCCAACACACAGGGTGCCGATTTACCACAATGTATGAAATATCAACTCCTATTAGCTCCACATGCCAAATTCTGCCTCTGTCGTATTTGGTTTTAGAAATACATGCTGTTGTGGTTTAGTGAAAGGCAGCTGGAAATCCCAATGGACTCATTATCCAAGTGATCCAGTGTGGAAGAATCTTACTGTAATACTTGCCTGATAAATGTTTAATACACATTATTTCACCAAACATGACTCGGTCATGTGTTGAAGAGCTATTTCACCATCGTAACATTATCTCTTTTCACTTAAGGTAGCTTCTGTTTTCAAAACTGCTATTTTGAAGTGAGACTGAAGAAGACCTGTCAAGTCAGGAACGCAACCAAGAGCATTCTGGAGGTTTTCATTGACAATTGCGGGGTTGTATATCGTGACTTTGTCCTCCAAGGTCAGGCTGTCAACGGCGACATTCTACGGACATTCTGACGCTTCTCAGGGAAAACATTCGGCCCAAATAACTTGATTTGTGGTGTGATGGCAGTTGGGTTGTCCAACATGACAATTCCTCCGCTCACAGTGCGTGGTCAACACAACTGTCGCTCTCCACCTCCACTACTCCCTGTGACTTATTTCTGTTCCCCAAAATGACATTCCAGCTGAAGGGTTGCCGTTTGACATTGGAGGAGATCCACGGCTGATCACAGACGGTGCTTGACACGTTTATAAAACGAGATTCCAGCGGAAGCAGTGTAGAAGGACACTGCTTTGAAGGGGATGGCAGGCACATTGAAATATTGGTTGTTATAGGCACAGTGTCTGAACTTTTTTATCGCACAAGGGTCTGTGCATTTTTGCAATGCCAGTGGCAAGAAAGACAGCTTAGATTCCCCAGAGCTGAACATTATACAAACACAGAAAACAACAAGAATTATCCAATGCGGCAAAAAGTAAATTTTTGCTTTTATACGTGTATTGTACTACACTATCTGTTACCACCCCTAAGCATCTGATACTTGACACACACAATGCCAAATACAATGGAAAAATGGATCCAGTGCATTAACTGGTTCCAATGCTTTTAATAAGAAACCAAGAAAAAAAACAGCTATTTTTAATTTATTTTTAATTTTTACATTTCTTATATCATAAATGCGCTGAAAACCTTTAGACTTATATTTTTTAAATAATTAAAAACATGAATTCATAAAAGACTTGAATGCAATGCTATGAAATCTCACGCAATTTTGTTTCAGTCAACTCTTATTTATGGAGCAAAAGGTTGCGTTCAATGCAACTTTTCATTAAGCATAAGCTTATATATATATATCAAGGCTAATTTATTGTTTTGAAATAAGCAGGTGACTTGATCATTAGCTTATATCTCAGATTCACACAAAAATACTTAATGAATCTGTTCATTTCACCAAAAAGGAACACATTCGTGGGATAAATCTTTCATGATAATTTCATTGTAAACTTGCTTTTCTTGCTATTACCATTTAATGATATGACAATTTCAGAATGTAAGAGAAGGGTTAGAAGAGTTTGGTAAAATAAATAAATGGTGCCAAGATCACTTTGAGCACAATTATGGAGCAGGACAGGCCGGTAATTCTTTGTAGTACAGTCTTATACTACTATTTCCTATTTAGTTTGCATTTACAAGACAATACACTTAATTTCACAGTTATATATTAACTATAGAGTTCAGCATTGTTGTTTTTAGAGCATCAACTGATAATCCAACTTTTTGTTTACATATTGTTTTTTATTTTTTACCTTTACATTAAAAGAGCCTGACCGCTAGAGTGTTGCTTAAAACCTTGGGAGTGTAATAAACCTTACCCTCTATGTTCAGCAGTGCAGTATGTTGTGTGAGTTTGGCACCAGGATGCCACAGTGCAGAATTATTATTAACTAGCCACATATTCTGTGTACAAACAGTCCTAATTGTGGTGATTAAAATCTATCCTAATGTTGCAGAGCATCTGCTTTGGCTGCAAATGCCAATTTACTGTACTCATGATTAATACTTCACTGTGACTGAGAAATGGGCAACTGAGGAGACTTTTTAAACATCAAATATTTCAGTTCATATTCCAGCTGAAGAGTTCACATACAAATTTTGATTATCTGTACTACTGCTATGCGTGTCATATATTGTGCCAAGTTAAGTACAGCTACACAACTTAAGGAAATAAGAACATTCATGTTTTCCTCTGCTGGGTTTTAAGCATTTAAAAATAAGGTTGTGCCATATGGTGCCTGCAGTGAGATGAAACATGCCATTTATGCAGATGTCTCTTTGTCATCATATGCCTTGGTTGCCATAGTCTCACTTTTCCTGTGCAGTCTGTTGGTGTTCCGATTAAATTGAACAGGTTAGGTTTTAACGTAGATGAATGTTGAGGTCCATAAATTAGCTCTTATCATGAATAATTAGGGTGCTAAAGGTTAAATTCAAATATAATTAAAGGTTAAAGTCTAATAGAAAATCATCTTCCTGGGAAGAAGTTCCTTTGACCTTCAACAGATGTTTGTTTCCCGCTTTAAGGGAATATTCATCTTTTTTCAATCAAATTACCGTCTTTCTGCTATCATAATTACTGATGAATGATGTTAAAAATTCCATTAATGACTTTACTGTAGAATTTTTAATTTTCTTTATTAAGTTTACTTGGAGTGTTGCTGTGCAGTTGGCATACACAGCACAAATACGATTTTATAATGTGCTGCTGTAGCATTGCCCACGTTATCAGCTTGTTTATTTAGCACGCAAAAGTACAGTGACAATACTTTATGCCTACATTTTTTTGTGTCTTGTTACAAATTGTTGTTCTTACAACAATATGTCAACTCTTTTTGTATGTATGTATGTTAGCATATATTCACTTTTTTTTTACTATATCGTCTAAGGTGTATTTGTGACATAAGTTTTCATTTATTCTTTAAGTTGACATTCTTACATTTCATTTTTGTGATGGTAACAGTCCATTTTTTTTTATCACCTCAGCAACGGTGATAGCCACAGCTGGAGGCATTATGTTTTCGGTTTGTCTGTCCATCCGTTCCTCCCTCGTCTCATTCTCATAATCACAATATCTGAAGATATCAATATCATTCTTTTTCTTTTCTTATCAATTTTTCTTCAATTTGTTCTTCAGAAATGTCCTAAGAACAAAAATCTACGTCAGGTGCACGACATGTTCTTAAACCCCGGATGTGTTCGCACCCGTGGTCTTATCTCGATGAATCCCGCGGCCCTCGTAAATTGAAAGCGCGTGCCAGGTGATCCTATTTAGCACAAGTAAACGCCCTGCCAGTGACCATAAAAGGGCATGAGACTGCAGTGCCGCATGCACACGAAGTGACAGACAGTGAAGGAGAAGAGAGAAGTTGAGAGGAATGTAAATAATGCTGAAAAACGGTGGAGCAGCAGACTCTAAGAGGAAGAACAACTTCAGCAGTTCTGAAGCGGAGGTGCAGCTGCAGGAAGCGAACAGAAAAAGCGTTGTCACATTTAATAGCGTAGCATAAGTACTGGATGTAAAATGTACAACAAAAAACGATACATGTGATGGGATTGCTCATTCAGTAAAAGCTGTAGCATGAGAACGGCGCAAAACCAACTCTGTAAAGATAACCAACAGCGCGCAATCCCATTACAGTCCTTTTATTTTGAGCAACAACACAAGAACAGACTGATTGGATGATTCAGCCTGTTAGATTGTATATTTTACCCACTGTGCACAACAAGCCAAGATAAATTGTATTTCCATTTCAATGTAACAAAAGACATAACATGTTTTCAGAAAAAAATATATAAAAAAGCCTACTTTATGTGGCATATTGTCTGCATGAAAATTAACATGCTCGGTTGGCTACAATTATTTATCAGCTTAGTTTAAATGTTGATCTCTTTTCAAAAGAACACAAATTAAAGTACATTGCATTTTAATTTTATGCGCATTTGTGTGCATGACATACAGATTAAAACTTTAAATCCAAGGCTTTTCTACCATAAATTAGAGTGTTATCTGTTCTTATCCACATTCAAATATCTCTACATCTCTGACCGCATCTGCCTGTATTGATCTACGTTGCTGCTTCATGTAGAGCTCAGAGATACTCCTCACAACCTAATTATCTTTTCAGACAATACATTTTTTTGTAAAAGCAATAAAGAGTAACCCTGGAACATGGTGAAGTGAGGCCAATCAAGTCCAGACAGAAACAAACTTGAATTCATGGGAACTATTGTAAAGTAAAAATACAAACCTAACCGTATAATTAAATAGTTACAAAGACCTCCTCTTGACACAGTTATGACAGTGAAATACTACTTATATAATAATCCACCCGAAATAATAAAACGTTATAATATGCACACTATGACTGGAATTATGCTTCATGACAGATGTGTGTGTGAAGTGTTTGTGCCTCACCTCACATGATACATCCCATCAAACCTTGTCTTCCAACTGGCTGATGACTAAAGAGGGCTGAGCTTTTCCCGTCAGGGCCCCGAGGCTCTGGTAAGACTGCCTCAGGAAATTAGACTATCTGAGTCATCGTCTTCTTTTTTCCAAAAATGTACTTTTATCAGGAAGCATATCCCGATTTTATTTGAGCTGTTTATCTCACTGGTTTTTAATTCCTCATTCATTATTTTAATTGTATCTTTGTCCGTCATGTTTCAAAATAATTATCATTCATCTCAGTATTTCATGTGATGTTCTCTCTGGAAAGCACTTTGTAACTTTATTTTGAAAATCATCCTAAAAAAAAAAAGATTATTATAATTACCATTATTATTGTTATTGTCTTGCCAAACAAAAGCTGGGCTTTCTGTCAGGTAGGTTGCAATCATAGACTGTTTATGAAAATGGATGTTCAACCTACAGGTAATGAAGTGAGGCCAATAGCAAGCTCCTTATGTAATGTAATTCCACCATGTCCCTCTAGGAGTTGGTGCCAAAAAGCCTTTGGCTCTATAGACTCCCATTCAACTTCTCTAATGACATACAATATTCAATGTTTTTTGTCATTTGGTAAATTCACTCCTGATCAATGCTCTGGCGGTCCACCTGAAAATAATACCATAAATAATGTGTTATTATGCCTCAAAGAGCGGTATGTTTGGGGGCGTGTCTGGTTTGATTGACAGGCCTGGGATGCAGTCAGGTTTCTGATGTCGGTCAGCAGGTGTGGTGTCCTCAGATCGCCAGTCTTATCGAGCCAGATCCACCGATCACTCCTTGTCCAAATATGGTCACCAATGGCACCAACAAAGATGGCGACAGCCGAAATGCCAAACTGGAGTCCTCCAGATGGCAATTTACAAACCAATGGGTGACGTGATGATAGGTTGCAGCTTTTTTTTTCTCACAGTTTCTGCTTGTTGTTTGGTTTCCAGTGCTAGAGAACTTTCTTTGTTTCTTTCTTCCTTCCTTCCTTCCTTCCTTCCCTTCTGTCTTTCTTTCTTGCAGTAGTTAGTGGATTATGGGAAAGCCTCTTTTAAGCTTTCAGTTGTGGCAATACAGGCAACATACAGGAAGCTACACAGCGAACAACCCAGAACAAGACAGACATCGAAACTCAGCGGGCTTTAAAATGAAAATGTTCATATTCACATTGACATATCCCAAAAGATCAGAAGCAGAATACAGAGTTTCACCTGTCCATTTAAGCCCACAGCTCCAGACACAGAGACGTGCGTTGAGTTCTACGAATTTGAGGAGTCATAGGCAGGAATCACAACTCTCTGGTATCCATGCTGCCTCGCCACTAAATTGAACTGAACTTCGTCTGACCGTCACCCCTCATTCCGCTCACAGCGGAAAGGGTCAGGAGCTCTGGCTCTTCCTGCCGTGCTGTGGGGTTCAAATATCACAGTCTTGCATGAAAAAAAGAAGCTAACATATCATTTCCTCAACATCTGCCACCACAGCAGGTTTTTGCCTCCTGTAAGCTTGCTGGCCTTTGTGCGACTGACATGAAGGGAATTTAAACCAATAGGGCGATTATTGCTGCGGCGACAGAGAACTCGGACTTGCCAATTATAGCACAGAGAGCCAGGCTGCTGGTCATCATCTGTCAGACGCTTCAAATGCTCTTCTACTTCAGGCTACCTCACAAGGTTCCAGATCGAGGCGCAGAAAGCGATAGGATAATTTGGCTCAGAGGAGCAGAGAGATAAAGAGAACAAGCCCCGAGCTACTTTTGGGACGTTAACATTATTTATTTTTTTCTACTTGGATGAATACCTTTGCGGTTCACCTGGCAAACACCGTAGCATGTTAGTATACAGTATATCTATCACGCATAATGGTCCATGGAGGTGGTCAGTCTGTAACTAATATGTGTCCGCCCTGTGCCCAATTCCTTCAGCCGTGCATACCTGACTGTATCAGAACAAACAAGGTACACAGACAGCTCTGTTCCAGTACACCTCTTTCATTTCTCATTTACAGACTTTATTGCTGAGGTAGGGAATGATTGTTCTGCTACATAACCCACCTCCTCCCTCTCTAATTCAGTACTGAGAGGCAGCCTACAGGGAGGAAGAGAATAAATAGAGTTGAAGACATTGGCTATTTTCAAATGCATACCATGGCTAATGGCTGCAGCAAAGATCTGATTGAGGTTAAATTGGTAACAAAAACGTTTCATATCTCTGTTTGCATAAATAAATTGTATACATGACTTCTCAACTTGGAAAACAATCTCAGATCATGTTTTACATGCTTTCTTGTTCTAAAGATCACATTTTTTGAAGGTCAAGTTTACTTTGCTATTAACCTCCGTCATCTCGTTTTATGTGAGGCCGAGCAAATATTGGTAGGATGAAGATGTTAGCTGTCTCAATTCATCCATTTAGATGTCAGTACACTAATGTATGTTGTGGGAGTGTTGTCTCAAATCACGATTGGCTGTTCTGCATTTAAAGGGAAAGGACTGTAAAAAAAATTATACGGCACCTGCAAACATATCTGCTGGCTTTTTTGGGTTATTTTACTGAACGCTTTTTTTTTGCCCTCTGTGTAAAGCACACAATTAACGTACTGGTAGCTTCAGTCCAACAGCAGTGTAGTTGTACAAAGTGCAAAATATGGGCATGTACAACTCAAATTAGTGTAGTGTCACGCTCCACGATAGCAGAAGTGTCCCTCAGCTGAAAACAGGTTGGTGGTCCCTCGCTTTCTACTACGTAGCCATCATGGCAGTTGAGGGTAAAAAGCATCCAGCGTTACATACCCAATTTGTTTGCAATTTGAGATGAAGCGGTTGGGTTCCTCACCAAAAGAGGTTGTTGACAAATGGCCATATGCACATAAAACTGAAATTTTGACAAGTAAAATTATTGTTTAATCACGTGCACATCTCGAGGATACAGATATGCACGCTAAGTTCTCCTTCTAAGGCCTATCGGGTTTGGTCAGTTTTGTTTGCGAAGTGGTTATCAAAAGGTGGTCTTGTTTTTTTTTTTTTCTATATCAAGTAATTCTCGTACTTGACAAAACCCTTAAAATTAATATTTTGCTTGGCAATACATATATGCCTGTTTTTTGGGTTTGTTTTTTTTACTTTTCTATCGGGGAACATAACATTTGTTTTTATTTGAATTAAGCTAGGGATGACCAATATATTTATCTGTGTATGGAGAGAGATTTCTCATTTTGGATTCTGGACCTGTCAATTGTCTTTCTGTGGTCATGTTTTACTGTGCATGCAAGAAATGATGATCCCTCTAGTAGTGAAAAGTTAATAATGAGTACTTCTTGCAACATGTATTTTTTTCCCCCTGCATATACGTGTTGAACAGGTTACTGGGATGAATATCTCATGTATGTTATGAGATCGGTGAGTAGGAAGAGCTGGTTGCGCAATTGGCATGTTTATCTCGTATAAACTTATCTTGTTTCCTGCTACTTTATCCGTTGTTCACTTTCTTTCGCTGGGTAATCAGTTTTTTGTAAAATGACCTATTGTTAATACAGGTGTCAAAGTGTCAGAATTAAACCGCTAAAATGAGCAGTACTCAATCAGCATGCGCTCTGTAATGCTGCACACTGCTGTGATCAAGGGCTGAGAGCAGAGGGGTTGCAGAATCACAAAAGCTGCCAAAGAAAGCGTGGACCCTCCCACAGATTTATTGGCTAAGCTTACTGAAAGTGCAGCTTTCACCATGGGGATTACAATTCAGACCCATTTCCTCCCTTAATCCGGTCATTAGTCAGGTTTTGTGAGGACACACAACATTTCAGGCTGTCTCTACTGCATGTAAATGCGACAAGTTGTTGACCAACATTTTTGAAAAGCCTATTCTTTTATACATGCGATAGTGTGAGCGATAGTGATGCTCCAGGATAAATTTTACAGGCATTTCTAGGGCAAAGCAGACTTGTTCAAAAACACTTGGTGATAGAAACAGATTCATGACCCTTGTCAATGATATTATTGATTTCCAAACCATTTACAAGGTCAGCACATCTACCTTTCAACCCTATCCTCCACACCTCAGCTGAGTGTGAATAATGAGTCACTCTCACTTTTTGCTTTCTATTTTAGTGTTGGATATGAAGAAAAGATATAATGCTGACATATGTGGTTTTAAAAAAAACAAAAACATTTGGGGTTATGTAAATGACTATTTTGCATAATAAAACAGCTTTCTAGATTAAGTGATAATTTCCAAAGCCACCAAAATATACTTTTAAACAAAAGCCCACTTTCTCTTGCCAGGATTAAGCCTGATCTGGGCTTCATACCTTAACTGGCACAACATGTTTCACGCATGGAGAGTGTCTTTTTAGTTCTCCCTAGAAAATTGTATGTACACAAGGTTTCTACCTTCAACTTCTTATCAGACCTTATTTTATTTGGATTAATGTTTTAACTGGGAGAGGTTTGCGCTCCAACTGTGAGTAACTTCACATTTTCTACGGGAAAAATGAAAGAGTCTTACTTCCTGAACCAAGGACGTTCAAAATAGCTACTCCCTCTTTATACTGTAAGTAAATTGCCATTATTAATAAGTTAGCATTCATCAGACTGGCAGCATGCCATCTAAAGTTGGCTCTCATCACCACACCCCTTTTTGAGATAAAACAATCCTGCATACTGCAACAGTCAACCGGACGAAGTGGAGACTTTTTCCCATACTTTTACTTTAAACTAACTGTTTTAAATGAAAAATGGTGTGCCAAAAAGTAGCTGTGTAGTTAGTTGCACTAACAATAATGTCAAAAACATTGATCTCGGATCTGTTCCTTTGCTATATCTAAAAAAAAAAAACGATCCCGATAGAAGGACCTAATGGCTCCGAGCTATACGAAGGGAAGAAAACGGGACGCTCTGGGTTATAATGTAGCTCGGTCAGTTTTCAGAGGACACTGCTGTTATTAAGAGAGCCTACAATTTGTAGAGTAGGACTGAAAAGTCAATATTTAACTGGTAATTAGCTCACCTGGAGACTCAGTAAGGTAAAAACAGTTGTCTATGTAGGACACCTTTGGCCCCTGAAGAGGGTTGTAACATTCGCTTGATGCCGGCAGGGAGACTAAAGGTATATCACTGAAGAGGGATCGAATTAAACTTTACAATAGATCTATAGTGTTCCACGGCAGAAACATATTTACTTGACATGGTGTATTTGGGTCATTTATAACCTAATTTAACTCTGGTGGTTTTCTAATAGTTTCGTTTTGTACTGATATTTTACATTGAAGTCTATAGCGAGTGTCACTTGATTTCTCCCAAAAGGGGGCAAGATGTGTTGTAAGCCAGTGTTCCTGGATGTGCCGGTCTGCTGTATACTGAGGGTGACATTCTATGTCCCGGTTAAAACTATTGGCACCCTTGAATTTCATGTACATAGTTCAGAATATAATATGCAAATTACCAAGCAGTGTATAGCCAGAATATTTTAATAAAATGACCAAGGCTACTGAACAAAGTGTGGAATTTTTGAATTAAATAAACGAATAATGTACACTGGACACAATTATTGGGGTCCCTTTACTAATATTTGGTTGCAGAAGCTTTGGCAACAATGACAGTCTCTTCATGTTTCTTGTCACCATATAGAAGCTTCTTGCAGCTTTCAGCTGCTATTTTCTGCCACTCTTCCATTGCTATGTGTTCAAGGCCTTCTAAGTTTGCAGTCATTTATGCTTTGGCAGATTTCAGCCCTCTCCAAAGGTTTTGAGTGGGATTTAGGTCAAGACATCTTGCTGGCCATTTTAAAACTGCTCATCAGTGCCTTTTCAACCATTCTTTTGTGCTGCTGAATGTGTGCTTTGGTTTGTTGTCCTGTAACCAACGTTTCTGACACAGGTTAACACAGTTGGCTCCGAAATACCTTGGTAATATTCTGGTTTTACCATCCTTTTGATACAAATGCCTCCAGTACTAGAGGCAGCAACACAGCCCCGCAGCATGATAGAGCCTCCACCATGTTTTTCCTGTCAGTAGGGTGCTCTTTTTTCTCACGGGCTTCATTTGATCGCCTATAAACAAACTGCACAGCAAAGAGCTCTACTTTGGTTTCATCGGCACATTATCTTAAACATAATATATAACTTTTTGTGTCTGTCTTTCAATGGTTGAGTCCTCTTTGGCCTTCACTCATGGTACCCCACTTGGTTTAGTGTGTGGTGTATGGTACGGGCTGAAACCACCCATCCACATTGCTTCAGGTTAGCCTGAAGCTCTTTCGATCTCCTTTGTGGGTTTTTGTTTTTTTTCCCACATTCCACACCAACATTTACAGTCTCCTCTCATTGAGGTTCTTCTTAGCACCATATCCTGGAGTTGGCTTAACAGTTTTACGACTGAGAACCTTTTTGATAACATTACAATCTGCTGAAACAGGGACTTTAAGCTCTTCGGCGATTGCTTTGTAGCCTGTAGGATTTATGTTTTTTGATGATAGTGTGCTGATGCTTTCAGACACCTCTCTTGTCTTTACCATGCTGAAAAATGATCCTAAAACAACCAACCTCTTTTTTAATGCAGTAAACCCTTCATTCATTGGTTAATTCACATCATGTGAACGCTGAAAATGAACCACAGGTGAGTCTATTTGTAAATTTATCTAAATTCATCAGATTGGTGCCAATAATTCTGAGCAGGTTTTGGTTTTGTGCCCTCAGTTTAACAGAGCTGCTAGCATGGCTGTCTGCACAGCTTGTTCTAACATGCATTTTCTAATTGTGAGCATAATTGTACTCATGCAGTCATTTATACCCTACACATGTCCCTATAAACTTGTAATAGAAAGAGTTAACTTTGTTCAAACTCAAACCAGCAATGCCAGAATTAAGATGTTATTAACAATACTTACCAGAGGGGAGTTTGTAGCAGTTTCAATCAGCCCATTCTTCCTCGATTAGTTGTAGTTCACGTCTGTCTTTTGTAAAGTCTCTCTCCCACTCACCACACATGGAGCGATAAGCAGCTTTCCTTCGTGCTGGCTATAGCATGAGTATGCAGGACTTGTTGTTTATAATGTGAATACGACTCCTGCTGTTATTGATTCTGTCCAAGAGATGAGCCCTCTGGGTTTTTCTGATGTTTATGCAGGAGAATGGTGATGCTTGCTAAGTGGAAAAGAGACAAAAAATCAATAGGCAAGGTGAGGGGAGGGGAGTGTCAGGCATCTCTTAGTTCAGGTCTTGTTTTCAAATGTGTTTTTCTCTTTTTTTGATGCACGTTGGGGCCGAGAGAGAGGCCCATCAGACCTTTTGTCATTTCCTTTAAGGCTGACATGGCGGTCTTGATCAGTATGAGACCTTTATATAGAGATACCTTTAGGTCTCTCTATGTTTACTTATTTACAATCAGTACACTTTCTCTCAGTTATTCTTTATATATATATATATATATAAAAAGTCATACTATAACATGGTTACTTTGGTCCCTCAGTGAGAAGGTCATTGATTCAATTCCAGCTTGAGACATGTATGTCAGGTCCAAAGGATGTCATACCTTTGCATCTCATCCAAAATCTAAAAAATAGTCATACTGTCGCAAGTCTTCAAAGGCACAAAAGAAAGTGACAGCATCAAAAGCACAATGGCGTAGTGGTTAGTGCAGGTGCCTGTCAGTGAGAAGGTCATTGGTTCAATTCCCACTGGAGAAGTGCATATCACGTACAAAATATGTTTTGTTAAATATGACTCATATTTTGGAAGACACATAAAAGTAAGACTTTTTTTTTTCCTATTTTGGATGACATGCAACAGTATGACTATTTAATTATATTCTGAACGACTATGACTTTTCATCCAAAATATAATAAAGTTACATTATAGCATGTTGTCTAAAATATAAAAAAGTCATACTAAAGCACGTCATCTAAAATATTTAAAAAAAGTCAATCTATAGCATGTCGTCCAAAATATGACAACAAATTCATACTTTAAAATATGAAAAAAAAAACATCATACGTTTGACAAAAAGTCATACGTTAGTATGTTGACAAAAAGTCATTTGTTAGTATGTTGTCTAAAATATGAAAAAAAGTCACACTATGTCGTCTAAAATATGAAATGAAAAGTCATACTGCATGCAGTATGTTGTCCAAAATATGAAGAAAAAGTAATACGACAAGTTGTCAAATGAGGCTTAAAACACAATACATCCAAAAAGCATAAACCATAAGGGGGGTATCCTTACGTCCTTACGTCCTAAATGCATGAAAAACACAAGACCTCCAAAAAAGATGAAAAACGTAAGGGGTGACCCTTACATCAGAAAAAAAAAAGTCATATTATATGACTACATTTGTCCAAAATATGAAAACAAAAGTCACACTATAGATTTTCGTCCAAAATATGAAAAAAAGTCATAATATAGCATGTTGTCTCAAATATGAAAAAAAAGTCATACTATAGAATAAAAAAAACATAAGGGGATTCTCTTATGTCTGAAAAGCAAGAAAAGTTTACGTCTGAAAAAATAGTTATACTATAGCTTGTCCAAAATTTTAAAAATGAATTGTCCAAAATATACTATAGAATGTCGTCCAAAATATGAAGAAAAAGTCAAAGTATAGCATGCCCAAAATATGACAAAAAAGTCATACTATAGTATGTCATCTAAACTATGACAAAAAGTCATCCTATACGATGTGGTCCGAAATATGATAAAACAAAAACAAAAGTCACACTGTAGTATGTCGTCTCAAATAAAAAACAAAAATAAAAAAAGTCATAGTATAACATGTTGCCCAAAATATTAAAACAAAAGTCATACTGAAGCTTGTCGTCACATGAGGCATAAAACACATAAGGGGGTACCCTTATGACATCGTTTTAAAGCTGAGACTTTATTCAGAAGCACATAAAAACCACCAAAACTTAATTCTTCATCAAAAAACTTTTTTTACGAGAACAGACTATTCATACATACTCGACATATCACAAATTGTGGACGACTTGCTAAAGTATGACATTTTTATAATTTTTATAGTAATACATTTTTGTGAAATTTTGGATGAAATGTTATAGTATAGATTTTTTTTTATCAAATTTTGAAAGACATGCTACAGTATGACTTTTTAATACATATTTGGACAACATTCTATAGTATGAAATTTGTATCAAATTATGGATGACTTGTTATTTCAAGACATTTTTATCAAATTGTGGACGACAAGCTATCATAAGAAATTTTCATAAATTTTTGCACAACATGCTATATAGTATGACATTTTTTACATTTTCGATGACATACTATAGTATGACATTTTAATGATATTTTGGATAACATTATATTTGAGTTTTTAGACGACATAGTATACTCTGTCAATATTTTTTACAATTTTGACCCCATGGTATACCAAGACATTAAAGACATTTTGGACAACATACTGTACTATGATGTTTTCATGAACATACAATAGCACGAGGGTTTATATTTGGAGGACATGGACAACTTTTTTGGGGGGACATTTCGGACCACATGCTATAAAGACATATTTAAGATATTTTTGACAAATGTAATTACTTTTAAATGAAGATGCTTGAAATTCTCCAAATGCCAGTGTCATAAAAATAGCTATTCTGTAATTAGGCATCCAGGACAACTTTTTAACTCAGAAAAAAACCTCAAGTGGGCAGGATACACTGTTGACAACTCTCCCAATTTTACTGACCACAGTCTCTTTTGGTGTTATGGGGCAATATTCTTAAAAATAAATAAATAAATAAAAAATAAAAAAGACATACAAATGTAACTTGTTAGGTGTTCAAAATAAGAGATCGTTATCAGTACCAACAAATCACACCTCATTTAAAGTAGGTAATGGGATTAGATTGCTTGACTAAAATTACAGCAGAGCCCCCCACACCAAATCAATTCCTCAGTACTTTTCACTAATTTAGAAAAAGTATTAAAAACGTGGTATCCTCCTCCATCCATTACGTTTGCACTCTTTCATAAAGTGTCTAGTTGATGTTTTCAATGAGACTTGGAATGATGTTACCAAAGACAGTGCTCTTATGTGGAAAAAAAAGTCAATTTATGTTTTGAAAAATAGTCTCTGTGATTTAAGGTGTATTTGTTGATTCAAACAATTCTGCCCAAAACAATATACAGAAGTTAATATTGGCCGATGAAATAATCAACCCTGAACCTTTCGCTTTTCATTACTCTATTTTGGAACTGACCTGTCTAATCACAGCAGATTTCTGACAGATACAACAGTTTACTGTGGAGGGCAATCCGGGAAAGCTGGAAACAGTGGCATCTATTTGTACCATCATCAAAATGTGGTGTTCTGGCAGATCCAGCCGATGGCAGAGATAGATGGAGAACGGGCAGGAGTGCTGCTACCTCCTCTGGTTGCTATGGTGAGGAAGGAGGTAAAATGTGTGGCGAGACAGCCATTGTAAGTAAAGTGAAAGGAGACGGAATTGTCATTCAGCAGGTGGTACTGACGCTGTGCCCCCTCCTCCAGGTAATGAATGGTGCCGGCCTTCCCGTTCGCACAGGGAGAACAATAATCTCTCATCAGCTACCTTCCTCTGCGCAGCTGGTATAAGACCTCCCATGGCTGATTGACTGCTCAGGTCAGGGGCCATGTGCAACAACTCTGCCAGTTTGATCACTGGTTTAATAGGGTGATATAAATACGCATGCACTAATTCCTTTAATATTAAAAAATGTATAATTATAATATACCTATCTCAACTTCCTGTGATGAGAGCACTTGTATTACCGTTTGATATTTTATGAAGGATAAGCTTTTGCTGAAGAAAAGGACACAAAGTGGAAATAAGCCCCCTTTATTCAATATCCATTTACATTTTATATAAAAATTACTTACATTTAATACATTTCTTCAAAATACAAGCAGCCAAACAACATACAAATCAAATACAAAATTATAAAATTTCTTATATTTATCATCTTCCTTTTCTGAAATAACAGATGTCTTTTATAATAACTCTTAATAACCATTTTTGTAGTTGTGGTAAATCTATTCTTTCTCTACATCTTCTATCCATCTGTCGACATATGAGACCTAGAAAAATATGGTATTCAGTATCTGTCTTTTCAGTGTACAGTACAGGATCTGGCAATCGGATCGGAGAACATTCAGGGTGGGCTTCAATCTCTTTCACCAAAAGATAAGTTCATGTGTCATATTACTGGTGAAACAGGGTGAATGGAGCTTGAAAGTCGTGGGAATGGAAAAGACACAAGACTTGTGGAATTACATAGTGTGTGAGAAAACATCATGTTGATATTATGGTCTTCAGTGGATTCGTGGAGTACAGAAAGAAAAAAAAAAACACCTCAAAAACATCAAGCCTCACTGCTCAGTTGTGAAGCTACGTGGTCCATTCATTACATGTTTTAAAAAAAAAGAGGAAAGCCTCGGAAACAACCTTCGTAACTCTTCTCTACTATAGAGACGTTTGTTCAGAAAAACCTTGCCAAACCATCCTTCATTCCCTACATGAACACAACACAGTGTCCTTATTCCACTTAAACTAGAAACAGATGTGGGTACAATTTTTACCACTGCATTTTAAGGGTTGAACTGTGCACAAGTGTGGCTTATGGTGTTAATAAAGTTTTTGCAAATCAGCAGCTTTACTTCAATGTCATACAGTTTACAGTATAGCGCTGTATAACTTGTCTCTGACGAACATTAGAAAACAAACCGTGAATGGAAAATAAAAATCTTCAGCACACCAACAAGGACGTTATGCTGATGCTAAACCAGTAAAACCTAATAGCCTCGTAGGAAGTAGAAAAATCTTGTTTCCTCCTTCATATTATACATTGTACACTGTGGTAAAAAAAGAAGTAAAAAGTGTAAAGTTAGGCTATGCGGCGGTTTCATGAATTGTCCCCTCTAGTTTCTTTGGGAGTAGCTCTCTCCTCTCGTCAATACTGATGACTGGCTTCCGGCAGTTTTGCCCGTCGATATAGATCTTTGCATACACCGGGTTGGAGTAGTTTATGGGCTAGATAGAAAGGGAAGAAGACAAAGGTAAGAAAAAGAATGAATAATTGTTATAAGAAACTTACTTTACAACAGTGAGAGTCCTAAAGCTGCTTTAATTTGTTGTTGTTCTTTTGGCCACTTGGGTGCAGTAGAAAACACATTCTCAGATATCTTACAAAGTTGTGAGTAAACAGTTGCCTGTTTACCAATCCATCAGACGATAACTACCATTTAAATAATTGAAAGTCCAATGTCCGCTCTCCTTTTTTGCTCAGTTTTGGTCGTCACTACTTCTTTGATTTATTTGAATCTCCACCCTGTTTACCAGCTAGTTACTATTTGGTGCTGGGCGGATTGGGTAGAGCTTGTTTATTAGACTTTGTTTGCTGAAAACAGCTGCCTGCTACATCTATAAGAAACCGGTAACAACAATGTTTCCAAGCTATCATGGGCTACCAAAAATATGAGCTCAAATAGAACAAGATGCTTTATAGAACATAAGGGGAGAGCAGAATTGAGAAAATGTTAGTTAAAATAAAAAAAAAAAAGTTGATTAGTGCAGCTTTGAGGAAAGTTCACTGATTCCAAGTTTTGACTGAGTGGTAAAAATATCAGAATATTTTCACCCAGAAAAAAGAAAGATGACTCATGCATATTAGGGAATTCTTACTAAAGTAAAATCATGCAAGCACATTATTATATCTAAATTCTTAAAAATTTTGTTCAGTGAAATTTTGATCTGAAATTCTAATGATATTTCAATACTGACTTGTTTAAAATGATTGCAATATAACTGCACAACGCATACTGCTTGCTTACAGTCAGTATAAAAATATTGTTTTTCTTCTTGAGGGCAAACATTTAGTAAAGTTTGTAAAATTCACCTGTCCAGGGATTACCTCCTTGGGCACAGAATTGATGCCCAAGGTGTGAGGATCACTGGATTTTACACACCAGCCCTGCAACAACACAAGCACCATCTCTGTTTATCAAGTAAATTCAGGTAGGTTGACTTTGATTTAAATCAAAATAAAACTGCACGATATGTAAGAAGTAGAAAATGTTAGAGCACTGAGAAAGTGAAGTAGCTAGTTTAGATTCAAACCAGCACGGGTAAAAATACAGCCAGAGTGGACTCACAATAGCAGATGTCAAAGTTGGCAGCACAAGAAGCAAGAGCATTAAGCTTGAAGCTCGAGCAGGTGAGCTAGATAACAACATTCGTGAAGGTGTTATTATTCATTTGATATGCTGTAAGTGGGGTTGAGAGCTAGGAATAGAATATGTCAGCAGCCAGATGGAAAACCCTCTTGGTTCATGGCAGTTGTATTTCCATGCACACTAGCCAGGTTTTACAAAATCTCTACAAAGCCTAACGTAATTCCGTTTGATGTGTCCCAATGCTAGATATCATATTATAACAACTATTGGACCAAAGGCAAAGAACACAACACTAAATTATTTTCAAAAAGCTCGAAATTTGTTTTGAATTGGTGGTTAGTGTACTTGTCCTATCCTGCAATTAAAGACAACACAGTGTCGCTCCCGCAACATGGCTAATAATTAGTAAGTGCAATAAGGAGTGGCACCAATCAAGGCCAGTTAAATCAGATTTTCTCACTGTAGAATTTATCAAGGGCTCTTTAGAAGATATAAACATACATGGCAGCATAAATATGAGTTTAAAATGGATTCCCAAAAATGAATATGCACCATTTCAAATACATATGCTGCTAGTTAAGTTCAATTCATATTTCTGGAAAAAGTATTGTGGAGTCCCAATTAATGTGCTTCACTGATTTTTAAATCAAATATTATTTTTTTTTCTTCGAACTCAAACTAAAACATTGATTTTGGTCTTTTTACTGGTTTGGCTCATTCTCATTACGACTTGAAAAGGCTCTCTTTTGTTAATTTAATTTCATGTTTTAACAAGCTATTATGGCATATTCTCTTGTTACTGCCAGAAACTTTTCCCACTGCTTCATCATTTTATCTTGTTACATCATTAAACTATATCTCAGGAAAAGTAGCTTGTTTAAAAAGGACACATCACACGCCAAGTTCAACACGCTCACCTTGTGAGGGTCCAGTGTGAAGTTGGGTCGCAGCAGGCTGCCTGCATCAGCATGGTTGTCGTGGTCTACTTCATACATGTTGTATGATGGGTTCCCGATCTCCACGTTTATCCCTCCGTTTGTCATAGGCTGCCTCTGCACACGTTTCCCCCTGAGTGTGGAGCCAGCGATCATTAACATGACACATAACACGCAGGTCAACACGCTGTACGTATGTACATATGACTCCACACAACAATTCACATCACACTACTTGCCATTCTTGGAGTACATACATTTGCTGCTTAGACCTAAAAGCTGAATAATAACGAGAGGCTCGGTGCAGACTTCATATGTTCTGCTCAACATGTTGAAATAAGCAAACAAACTTTTATATACGAAGAAAAGATATCTATTCATCTTCAAAGCTGTATAGGATTGAATTGGATAAATATGTTGCGGCTTAGAAGCTTCTTTTTTTTTAATCTGTTTATATTTCTTTATTTACGTACCTTTGTCTCCGTCTGCAGATGTAAACACCAGCTACCACCATCACAATCAAGATTACCAGCAGGACCAGAGGCACAATGATAGCTATGCTCCCTAGGGGACAGACAGAGATGAGATGGGAAATGATCAAAGAGAGCTGATATGAGTTCAGACAGTGACCACGGCTCCAAAAAAAAAAAGGCCACCTTAGAACATTTGTTTTCTTTTCTCACACCCTTTACTGAACACACTGTCCGGGCTGCACAGCATTACTTCAACAATTTTAAACACCTAAAAAAAAAAAAATCGTAGAAAATAAGTCCCAGAAGAAGTCTCAAACATAAATCTGCATTCTACTGATTTTACTTTGAAGGTTTCAATGTATTTCTAAAATGTATATGAAGACAGAACAGTCATATTACTAAACCTTCATGGGCTGGCATCAGCAGCTCCACTAATTCAAGAGAGGTAAATCTGCTGAGTGAAGGCTTTTGTGTTCAAATAATGCAAATTGGCAAGGTTGACTGAAGTTCAGTTATTCTTTATTTAGGATGTCAATCAGGACCGAGTCCAACTGTGGTGCATGAGTTGGAGCAAGTATAAAGCTGAATGTAAAAGTCCCTGGATGATTAAAGTGGGAAAACAGATGTCTGTCTGCATTCTACTGAAATGGACTGTGGGCGATGCATAAGTGACACGTTATATACATTTATTCATAGAGGAAATCAGAAGGTTTTATAATAAGGCTTCTTGAAGTTCTCACCTCCGCTCGTATTGTCTGATCTGCTGCTTTTTGGGGCGGGTCTCTCACACTGTGTTCCTGCCCAGTTGGCTGAGCATCTGAAGGAGGTCAAGACAGTATAAATAAACAATCATTAGCATACTTTTTGTAGGAGGCAGACTACTGAGAAAACACCTTTGCAAAATGAACAACGGCATGATGTGACTGTGGCTCACATATACAACACATTATGATTCAATCTTGCCATGAAGTGCTTTGATCCAACACAAACAGAAGACCACCTGGAGAGAGAGAGCACTATGTACATACATGTTGCGTCCATAAACAGAGAGAGTGTGAATTTACATGTGGAATATTGAGTGTGTAAAACATAAAAAAATAAAATAAAAGGATGACAGCGGGACAACAAGTCGTCATCTCATTTGAGTTCCAATGGGATCCGATGGGCGTGATGTATGACCCTTGTTAGAAGAGGTGATATCTAATTTCACACGACTGACGCAGATGGGTCTGTAAAGCATGAGTGATCTGGTGTGTGCGGCAAGGTGATGACAGAATGAAATTATTTTAAATTACATGCACTCTCAGAATCAGAACATCAGGCTATCAAAAATAAGAATGCAGCCCCATACATACGAGAAATGAATCACGCCTTTGTAGGATGAAATGTCACAATGACATGAATTTTAATGGAAAATTGGGGGCATTGTGGAGTTTCAGCTCCTTCGGGAAGCATAAACCAAGAAAATACTCCCAAGAATGAAGGAATACTATTAATCTGTGTTAAAGACATTGAAGTTAAACACCAACTCGTGATGATGATGTTCGGGCCGGTAAATTAAGACGCATACGTAATGACCAGTCGATAACGGACATATTTAGCTTGCCATCATGCACAGGTTGCAAATGCACAGACTGATGCCCACATCACATAGACAGTGTCATGTTTTTAATTTCCCCTCGGTTCCTGTGTGCAGGGTGACGACTGCATGAGATGGGTGAATGGGTGGCAGTAAGGGGCCACAAAGGAGCAGAATCATGCAGCAACTTATAATGTAATAAGAGCCACATCAGCTAAAACCTGCTGACAAGTGAAGTCAACATAGTCAAAGCTCAAAGTAAAGGATGTTCGTTTAATAGGAACAAATAAGAAACATCTGAACTGCAGCTGCTGCTAGCCTTATCCCTCACAACAAAAATAATTTGAGGTCCAATATTTTGGGGAATACAATTGTTTGTATTATATAACGTATTGTGTAACGAAATCCCCCTACCAACATCTTTAAAACTCACTATTTAATAATTTATATCGTGTTTCATTCATTCGTTAAAAAACAGAAGATTAACAATTACACTCTAGTTTTATGGGCAGGATTTAAATGAAATATTTCTTAACCCTCCTGTTGTCCTTGGGTCAAAATGACCCGCAGCTGTGTTCAACCAAGTTCTATTTTATTTTCATATTTTTTGGGATCATTGGTGACAAGGAGGCTGCGAGGGTTTCTTTAAAGAATGATGACCAATGATCCCCCCAAAAAATATAAAAATATAGAAATAAAATAGAACTTGGTTGAACACAGCTGCAGGTCATTTTGACCCGAGGACAACACAAGGGTTAAAATGGCATTGTCACTATGAAGTTGACAGGATATTAGCCGTTCCTAGGAAGTTTTGGATTTTGTATTAGCTACAGAAAAAAAACATATTTCTCAAAATGTCATACATAAAAAACAATAACAATACAAAGTAGTAAAAGTTACTAAATGACAGTTAATAAAGTCATCTTATAGTATTAAGTAACTTTACTTAAAGTCAGAGTTATTACAAAATTCCAAATATTTAAATGCAAAGAACAGATGTGAAAAAGCAAAGGTCACAGGGCAGAACTGTAACCAGCCACTATTTACCGTTGACTGAAGTCCACCAGTAACACAACTAAATGGTTAAAAACGTTTAAATGAAAGAAATCACCCTAAAAAGAAATCTGGCCATGAGCATAATCGAGTAAAATAATAATACCAGATGTACAGTATGTAATGTCTAATGTCATTACACTATCTTTCAGTCTAGTATTTTCCACCTACCGGTACTTGTATGAGTCATTACTTTTTCCAGCATGTATTACATGATAAGTTGCTACAAGGAGGCACTGTGACAAAGAGTCCATGTACTGGACGGAGGCTGAGATGGAGCCAGATGGAGTGGGGGTGTGTACAAAGGGGGTGAGTGGGGCTCTGAATACAGCTGGAGAGGTGAGAGGGACCTACTTGCAGCGTGGTTTGTTAAGAGCTGTTAATGTGCACATCCCCTCATTCTGACAGAAGTAATCGCAGGGGTTGGCCAGCTCATCACAACGTTGGTTCTTGAACCCTGACGTGCAGCTGCAAAACATTGTGTTGGGAGTGATAAAAGGGCCCAGAGAACGTGTATAGTTGAACTGTCGGCTGCCTTGATGAATGGAGACTGACACACTACACCCTTTTCGCAGCTTCAGTTACAAGATGGAGTCAGTCAATGTTGTGTCTGCATCAAGCAAATTAGCAAAATAAATCATATGAACACAAATCAACTTCACTGCTCACCAGGTGAGGGGAGAGGGGGGGGTATCTGCAAAGGAACAATCTGTTACAGTGATGTCACCTCTAATGTGTATATTCTATATAGAAATAAAATAAGTGATTTTAATAACAAGAATAATAGCAAGAAATTGTGCTCAATAGATTCACAAACAAATCAGAACAACATAAGATACTTCTATTTCATCTCAACTTCAAATAGTTAGAGGTGGCTAATATGTTCAAAATATCAGAATGCATTTTATGTTCTAAAAATACAACCATACATGTGCATTTAAAAAGTTTCTGTGCAGTAAATGTCACATGCTATACAGAGAAACACAAAATGCAGACATACTATAATGTTGTCTTTTAATGCCTTGTACTTAAATTGATCGACAACCACAACCACAAGTGTTTGGAGAATAAATAAAACGTGTGTTAATACACAGCCAAAGGGAAAAGTTTAATTTGACTCACTTCATGCTTTTACTAAGAGAGTAGTTTTTTTTAAATACTAAATAATCCAGTATCTTTTTTTATTTGTATTTGTTATTAATGTTTTTTATAAGCCCTAAATGTTAAAGCTTGCCAGGAGAGTCAAGTTCATGAACGAGTCGAACAGCCGTGGTCAGCTCATTCATTTCTAATAACAGCAGGACGGAGGGGCGCAAACGCTGTAGGATGTATCTGTGATTATGATGGAGTTTTGCAACCACTAGTTAAACATTTAGTGACTTGCTAGAATAGTAAACCTGTACAACAAAACATATAGTAATACTAAATGTACAGTATCTAGTTAAAAATGTGAGCAAAAACATCCTGCTTTGTGTCGACTTTACAGAGAAATGATCAATACAGTAATCAAGTGAGCAAAATCCTTTGCATCTGGACAGCTGTGGCTCTAACTAACCACTGACTCTAACAATAAAACTCAATTATGTCATTTCATTTGAGAATATAGGACCTAGTTAACCTGAACTCTCCCGGATACCATAAACCTCACTTAGTTTGTCTGAATATTATTTAGAGATTGAATTGCAGAAAGAGTCTAAGTGTCATTGTGTTACATCAAGAACACATACCCCTGATATCATGCACATTCAGTCCAAAGTCAGCTAAGGAAACTAATGCTTACAAATATACTGTGTTAGTTTTCATCTTACTGATGAAGTTCACTTATCTAACTGGCCAACACAATTGCTGAAGTAACACATTTTGTGGGCTGCAAAGAAAAAAAAAAACAACAATATTATATTAGGGCTTTTCAAGAAGAATATTTCAATGCTTCCCTGCAGTGCTGAGGTATAATATTTCTAAAATCGCTCGAACCTGTTATTTAGGTGACCAATGCAAGAATTATAATGACAATTGAAGCAGTTTTACCCTGCAAGGGTTTTGCTTTGGGAAGTATTTTTGAAATATACATTTACTCAGAGTATTAAGGTCAAACATTATGATTTCTTGACTCCGACATATCCATCATCTCACATAATCTCTGGTCTTTGCACCAAATAATAAACCGCATTATCAGGACCTGTTAACCTCATTGAATAAGATGGAGTCATTTGCATAGAAATCGATTCTATCCCCTGGAATTTGTGAGTGGTGACCGTACATTTCAATTTAACTACACTGGACAATGGGCATTTAAAAAAAAAAAAAAAAAAATAGAGAGTTGGCTTTTCAAAGGGATTTCCAATTTCCTCCTTGGACAGATTTTTTTTTTTTTTTTTTTTTTTAGCACAGCAGTGCATGTGATTAGAGCAGAGGAGCTATTAATTTATTGGCAGCCCTTTGAGAATGATCCCTTCATGTGTGCCTGTCAAGCTTTTGTCTGATACAAGTTTTTGAGTAGCATGGCATGTTCAGCTACTCACACATAACTCTGATTTTTCATTTTGAGAGAAAACTTCTAAAAACCTACTCCTAAAGAGAATCACATAGCCTGACATTAGCTCTTAACTGCAAGGAGGAACAGTGTGATATGCAGGCTTTGAAGGAGTTTGAAACCATTTTTTATCTTCCTAAAAACCTTAAGCCACAG
This sequence comes from Brachyistius frenatus, assembly GCF_029030835.1. Taxonomy (NCBI): domain Eukaryota; kingdom Metazoa; phylum Chordata; class Actinopteri; family Embiotocidae; genus Brachyistius; species Brachyistius frenatus. Next base: position 4,293,627 of record NW_027210626.1, read on the forward strand.
TGAGGTGTCACATAGCATAGGATGGTGTACCGGTACTCAGCCCCCTGCTGTTGCTTAGTCTCCACATAGTGACATCAAACCTTCCCTCAATGTAAGGATTTCTTTCCAGGGGAAGACATCTATCTTGTTTTGTTCTTGAAGCAGAGAAACGGGACCCCGTGATGACTTTCAGTTCTGCTTTTAAAGCCAGGCTTTCTGGGGCACAGAGCCAGCATATGAATGGAGAGAGTAGTGTGAGAGTGAATAATAGTGGAGAATATTTAGGTTTCCCCCCCACCCCCGCATTCGCCCATTAAGCAGTGACTTACTGACAGAAAGGCAGGTTGGTGTCAGGGTCCAGGTGACAGGTGCCTCCATTGTAGCAATATCCGTCACACAGCTGACAGCTCGGTGCTATTCTGCCATTTGTGCAGCTGGAGGGTGAAGAAATAATAGATTCTAGTTACAAACAGAAAACTATACTTTTACATGACGCAAAAAGAAAAGAAAAGAAAAAAAAACAACCTCAATGGTGGTTTTGTGAAACATATGCTTAATTCATGTAAAGAGGGAGAGTTCTCCTGGCTTCTGAACTCGCTGACATGACCAAAATCTAAATTGCTTTAGGCTGTGTGGCCTAATACATTTTTTATTTATTTTTTTAAATCAATTCATCCAGCCAGAAGCAGAGACCTGAACTGACACTATATCACTAATGCTTTGCTGTGAATAAACAGGAAATATGAAGCATTATAGCAAAAGGGATGATGTGAAGGAACGGAGAGCGGATATGCAGCACCCACTTGCAAACCACATCTCCCGTCTCCTCGTTAATGAGGCACGGAGCTCCGTGGCATCGAAGACACTTGTCCACCTCGCACTTGTTTCCCTCGAACCTGGTGGGACACACGCACTCCACGTAGCCGCTGCTGGATAGCGTGCAGGCCTTTGAGTTGACACAGTAGTGATGACATATGTCTGTTCCACAGTCACAGAGATGAAGACAGAGGATAGTGTATAATGAGAAACTGGGAACACAGTTTAAGCTGGTTTGATTAGAATTGTACAGGGCTTTAATGGGACTTAATTATCCACATCAAATGACATCTTAGCCACAGATGAAAACATATTACCCCTTTGGGAAAGCAACAGTAGGAAAATACTAATGATGTGCAGCTGAAATTGTTTTCCCACAACCCATTATGTCAAAGCACTGCAAAAGAAAATACATTATCACTCCGGTACAGAAACACCCAAAGGTTGTTTGATGGTAGTATTTTGATTTTGTTTATCTGCAAATAGAGGCAAATGGGGTGTTTGTGGAAAGAAAACACTTTAGGGGATTGCTTTTGTTCTTCATTCAGTGTGTGCACTTTAAGAGGCTTTGTTCTATGGATTTAATGCAGCATAAATGAATTCAAATCAAGGCTTTTCTGTGATTGCATGCTTATGTCAATCATGTGAGGGCAAAGCGAGCGATAATGATCATATTTGTGTGTTTTCTGCCGCCAAGTAACGGCTGCAGGACTCACGGTAAAGACATCGGTCCCCAGTATATTCCGCCATACAGCGGCACACTGGCTGGTTCCCCTGAGTGACGTCACATGTTCCCCCATTTAAACAGTAATTGTCACAAATCCTTTTCTCGCAAAAAGGCCCTGAAAATCCAACAGGGCAGCGGCATGTAGGCTTTCCTGAACAAAATAAGAAAAGGAAAGATTAAAGAGCAAAGAAGACCAAAACCAACAATGCATTGATCCTGACCACAAGTACTGTATGTGTCGACAGAGTCTTACATAGTATATTCAACTGTGCCGTAGGCCACCATTGTTGTTCAAAAGTTATTAAAAACACATCAGTGTGTACAATGTGGCACTGGGCGACATATTATTACATTACAATGAAGATGGAAGTTTACTTTGAGTCTCTCTCACATACATTGTCTTGCTTATGGATGAAAATAGACACCACTGAATGCACTTCCTCTTTGAGCAATGCTTGCAAAAAAATCTGTGATGCAGCTGTATTGAAAAACTAAAAGATTTTGTAAAAACTTAAATCCGCAGTGCAAAACTTTTATCTTCCACTTCTGCCAGTGACAGTAACTACAAAAACACCATCAACATAGCTGCAGTAGACTATTCTTTTGCCACTGTTGCAGTAGTAAAATGGTAACTAAATTGTTTTGGGTCTATCAAACTCGGATCCATTCCGTTTGATAACATGTGGAAAGTCTAAAAGAGCGGCATGATTATTATTTAATCCCTGTTCAACTAAACTGGTAGTTGGCCGGCTCGGCCAGTGGAAGTCTTTGGTGGTACTGGCCCTGCATGTCCAGAATGCATTCAGTGAAGGGATTTCATAACAGACAACAGATGTAAAAACGTCATATCCTGTGAAATACGGAGAGATTTATCTGGCGGTGATAGGATTAATCAGGATTGTATGGACTCGTTGGCAAGGGCTTGAATGTAAGGCACATTAATTTATATGTAAAAGTCTTGCACTTCAGATTTAAACTGTATGGAAATTACACCCGTAAATAGAGGCAGTAAAAAGTATCCGTAAGTTTTGTGAGAGGAAAAGCAAAGATCCATCCTTCCACCTGTCATTTCTAGACACATATTCATGCGTGGGTCAAGGTGACTGGTGATTGGCACCTATGGAGAATAGCTAAGGTGTCCTTTTTCCTCAATAATGTCCTTCAGGTCCATCCGGGGGATCCCAAGATGTACCAAGGCCGGATGCAAGATGCATATAATTCCTCCACTGTATTCTCATTCTGACCCCAGTTTTCTTCCTCGTCAGACAAGTCTGAAATATTTCTAGCGGGGAGGCATTCGAGAAGCCTCCAAAACAGTTGTCTGAACGATCGCAAGCAGCTTCAACAGCGTTTTATACATTTCTATATACAAATTTGAGAGGAAAGAAAACTCTTTTGGATCTTATTATTTGATTTTCTGAATCGGTTACAACACTCGAATGACTGACAGCTGAAAAACTGAACTGGTCTAAATCCACACAACCATCCAGTGAAATCACATTCAGTCATGTGTGATTTCTGTGTGAACAAGTTTTTTTTTCTGCTATGTGTCCTCTGCCACTGTGTTTGCCAGCAAGTTGCTGACTTTGTCTGTGTGCAGTTTGGCACTGGGCTGGTAGTACATGCGGGGGTTAATCAGAGCTTTATCACTCAAAACAGCTGCATGCTGCGGCTAGAAAAGCAGTGCACAGAGTGTGAACCACAACAGTAAAGTAAAAAAAAAAAACACTACCTGAAACGCTCCATAAATCTGAGGGGAACTACAAAGTCAGACGATAATCCTCTCAGGATGTATCACTATGAACAACACCATTTACATACTGTACTTTTAGGGTTTTGATTCACTGTTAATATAAATGTACTGATGGCAGGACATTTTTTTTCTTCATAGACTGGAATAGATCAGTAAGTACAAAGGCACACAAACTGTAAGTGTGTCTCACTCACTTTGCAGCCATTAATGTGAAAATATTTCAAATTAGCTCTGCATATTGTCTTTCAAACAGTACAGTCCCCACCATGATGTGGGCACAGTTTCCTGCTGGACGAGCAGGACCAGTAGACAGGTCTAAGAGGTGCTCAGAAAATGTAACACTTGACAACCTTTTGCAAAACAGACAACCAAGTTGCCATGGTTACAGGTCTCACCATGTAGGTCTCACAACACCATTTGGTAATTTCACACTCCACAATTCTGTGGCTGAAATAATCGTGGTTTGAAATGATTCTCCATCTATTCACGTCTCTGTTAACTCAGTGAATGCTGGGTGTTTTAAGCTTCATGAAAAGACAGCAAAGCTCTGTCTTGCCGTGTAACCATAAACTGCGTATTGTGTACGTAGCTCTTGGATTTATCTTCTGTAAAACTCAAGCGAACGTTGGTGCTTCATTTTAAAGTTGGAGTAAGCTTAAGGCTTAGAAAAATGTCATTACTTATGAGCAATTTATAATGTTGTTAACAATACTAACTAATGGTTTATCAATGATCGCTGAACATTGCAAATTTATGAAATGCATATTAAACTTTAGATGTGAGGCATACATTCACCTTTCACTGTAACCTCTTCATTCAGAATCAGTCTGTGGAGGTGGGAATTCACTACTGTCATATTTAGTAACACTGTAAAATTATGATGTGCAGATTAAAATGCCACAGGGATACATGCAAGAGGATAATTTGGTTTTCTTTTAAAATGGCTATTTCTAAATAATTGTAGATTATTTATATTATAAGAGTAATACTCTAACAGAGAAGAAATATGACATAAAATACATGAAAATACAAAAATGTAATTAGGATACATGCAAAAGAAAAGTTATGGTGAAAGTATGCTCACTGCTCCCTTCAATGAAAAGCTGCGTAGGTATGAAGTCAGATGAGGACAACAACTCTGGAATGATGCACACAGATGTTTGGATAATTATAACCCATGAATCTTACCATGGGCACAATAACTCTGGCAAAATGGTAGTAAGGGCAGATCCTCTTGTGAACAATGAATATATTTACTTTCATGCATTTTGTTTCTGTTTCATAATCTCACAGAGTATAAAGAGCTTTTTGTTGCCATTAATGTCATAAAAATATAGGAATATAATCAACGCTGTCTGTGGTTTAAATGTGTGTTTTACTGCCAAAAGTTCCTAAAGTGTTGGTAAATTGCTCAAAGGCACGACAGCAGAAATTCAACGAGACCTGCTGTTTTTATTGACAAAACTGGAAAAAGTCCAGCCTCTAATTGATTGTGAGGATGCTTTCAGTCCATTTTTTTTTAATTTTTTTTTTTTATCACCCAAGCAGGGGCTTTGGGGAAATCCATTATAGGATAATGTCTCTCTCTCTCTCTCTCTCTCTCTCTCTCTCTCTCTCTCTCTCTCTCTCTCTTATCTTTGGTCACTCATTTAGACCATGTTCTTTTTGCTTTAGACATGTGCTCAGTGCAGGAAAAGCTCTACTGAAGAAAAAGGCACTGTGGTCCCAGCAGCACAACAAATTCAGTTTTACAACACTTGTTTTCCTCACAGCTGTCCGCAATAAATACAGAGACAATTCATCATCCAGTGTAGCATTTTGGCTAAGCTTAAAATAAGACTGATTGTCATCGGTAGGAGTCGTGCATGATCCCACAGCATATACCATGATTCTCATGCTATCTTGATAGACAGGCTTCATTTAATTTAATGAGCAGCAGTCCTGGCTTGTTTTCATGTCATGTAGAGCCGTTTTAAAATCTAAATAGAGTCTGAAAAAATAGATGAAAACACGCATTTCCCAAATACCAAGAGGAAAAAAACAAACAAGAGTCCGATTTTATTCTATCCTTTGAAATACAGTGGTAGAGGGTGAAGGATACTCAAAACCACATTCTCATCTTCCTGATAGTTGACATAACTCCTATGACTCATTTACACTGGAAGAGATTGCTCGGCTTCTAATTTTCTTTACTGGATGTCATTCAGTTAAATACATATTTAATGAATTCAAACTACTTGAATACGGTTCTGCCATGATAAAACATTGATGTGGGAACACAAGCCACACTTTCTGCATCACGGGATTTGCTTGAAAGATGACATGGGTAATTCCGATGATGGGAGGATGATATACAGGCTTTTAAATCAATCATAGCATATTCATAGGGTAGTTCATCCTGTTTCAAGTCCATTGCTGACGTCTCAGCATATTCATATACATTCCCTAAATTGTTGGGAGGACCTGGGTTTTCCACGAACCATAAAATAATGAAAGGAGAGCATGACTTGAAAGAACGTTGATATTTGAGAGCTGCCGAAAGTGTTGAAACTTTTTAAACGTACATTGGAAACCGACCTCTTCAACCTTGCTTTTAATTAAAATTGCTTTTAGAAATACTTTAATATTTTTATATTTACTTTTAGAATTTCTTTAATTATATTTTCTTTTCTTCATTTCTTTCCTTCACACCTCTCATTGTCCTTCTAGTTCTATCTCGAACCATCTATTCATACATGCTTGGATTCCTGAGGTGATAATGTCATAAATAACACAATAATTTTTTGGGGGGATTGATAAGTAACTGACAAATACAGTAAATGTCACAGACACATTTTAAAAATATTGTGATGCCCGCGACCCTGCCGGGATTAAGAGAAACATTTGTATGAGTCATGCTGCAAATAATTGTTGACACTGCATCTTTATGTGGACTTACCGAGTGGTGAGCCCATGCAGGTGCCTCCATTTAGGCAGTAGTCTGTACAGTGGTTGACCTCACAGCGCTCCCCTGAAAAGTCAGGCCAGCAATAGCATCTCCAGTCTCCTTTCTCATTGGCTAAACAACGGCCTCCATTCTCACAGGGAGGGCGGCAAAGTTCACCTTCACAACATCAAAAGCCCCATATCACTTACTGCGCTGCACTGTGCAGAAGTCACATCACATCCTACAGTGTTATGCAGCTAATGTCTGACAGCAACAGCCACAGAGGTGTGAACCTGAAGTAGACTTGTGTCTTGGCAAAGGTGTTTTAGTGCATTTATGAATAGCTATGAAAGTTAGCACAAATATAATTTGGTGTTGTATTCAGTACTCTTCAAATGTTAAGTGTGAAAACTGTTTCTCATTATCATTAGTGAGCTGTTGTTTCAATGATTAAAGATGCTGCTTTAATCATGTGGTATCACTGAAGACACAACAACCGTCCTACCCAAGATGTTGACATCACTACAGGTGCCATTGACCAGCACCTTCCCCTCTGGACAGGTACATCTGGCACCCGTCGGGTTGAGTAGACACAAGAAATCACAAGACATTCTCAAGCATGGATTAGATGCTGTGGAGAAAGAAAAACAAAAACATTGAAGGAGCCAAGAAGATAATCTGTAAATTTGGCCAGCTCTGAAAAATACTTCTTTGTGAAAAGTGTGGCTGTTCTTTCTAAGAGTAAAGTGATTTATTTCAAGTGTTTTAATTTCTGTTTTGAAGAGTGTTATTTTCTTGTAGCCCAGCGAGGCACAGAGCTAAAGCGTATGAATTACTTCACGTGCATCTTCAGATTGAATAATCAACGATTGTGGAACGTGGTTGGGATTTGCCGTTGTCTAATTGATTAGTGGCTTTTTGAAGTGCTCTTATTGATGTTGCCTACAGCGGATAGACAAAATAACGTTAACCTAGTCTGAATGAATCAAAATTAACAACACTTCCACAGGCTGGATTTTTTTAGGTTCAGCACTGACAATCACCATTCGTAAGAAATGAAAAAGGCAATCACTTCTTTAAAGTTAATGTTTGAATTTGATTCAACTGTGGGCAAAGTGCCAGTAAATTGATCCAGAGGTAAAGTGAGAGTTTGAATGAAATGATACAACTATATCTTCTCTCTTTATGTCTCTAACAAGTCACAACAGTTGCATTCTACGTATGCTGTATACTGTATTATATGTCTACATATAATACAGTATATATTAAATCATAATTGATGCTCAGATTTCTGAGGATGAAGATGAAAGATAATCTTCACAGAGAAAATCTAAATGGTCGTTCGAAGTTTTGCTGAAGATATCAAGCCTTCATGTTATAGCTTTTTGCTAGCTGAGCGCATCTTCTGCCTGCAGACTTCACACTGCACACCACACGGCCGGCCTAATGAGTCTCTGGGGAACAGAACAACTACCCTGTAAGTGAAAAACTGACCTAGACTGAACTGTCTGATGCTCTCTAACCATTAACACCAGAAATGTAACAAATAACTGACATTGGGTTTACCGCATGAAGAAAGTTAGAGGACGGTCATGGTGCTATTGATTGGCTGTGTCTCAGAAAAACAGATGGACTTCTTTTTATGTTGCATGACTGAAACAGCATCATGTCTTCGATTGAGCTTCAATCAATTGCTTTGACAGAGCATATGCTGTTTATTCAAAGTGGGTATAATAGGCATAATATAAATATATACTAGGCAATCTATATCCAATATCATTCATTGAATTTAAATTGTAAGTCCAATTTTTTATGATAGTAATATGAGGACAGACTGTTTATCACTAATCATTCAACTATACATCTTAACGATTATGTATGTGCGCAACATTTAATAGTGGATCATGTTGTGAGCTACACTACACATGGATAAAACTACTCTAAGTGTTGTTTGAGTGTTTGTTCTGGCCCACCATGTCCCTCTTTACAATTTGTCTTACCTAAAATCTTTAACCACGTAACTGATTTCTTTTCTTTTTTAAAGGTTTCAATTTTATATTTTTAAGAGCCAGTGTTATTACCAATAACAATAGTATTGTAAGAGAACAACCATAACAAAAACAAGGGTATACGAATACCTTATCCTACATCTTCATTCTGTGTTGCTGTTGACATCCTCCACAAAAACACACTGACTAAATTCAGTAAATGAAACCTTTACAAAACTCATCCGATTCTAACAACTGTTGTACAAACTCTCTCCACATGAACGTTGTACATGTGTGTAATGCACACAGGGTAAGGAGTTTCCAGATACGTGTGTATAATGTACCATGGTATTCTTTGGCTGATTATCAGAAAAACAGAAAATGATTCAGTATTATTACTGGTTCTTTTTACTGAATGGACTACTGCTGCATTATGTGTGATATCTGTGGTTGACCTCAAGGTAAGTCTAACAAGTGGTTAGTTGCTAAGGTTAAATTTGACTTACATTTAATATTTGTGCCTGTTTCACAAATTGTCTGATAAATAGCGTGTGTGTGTGTGTGTGTGGGGGGGGGGTGTTTTGTGTGTATAGTGTGCAAATTCATCATCCGTCTTTAAAAGAAGAAACATTTTTGAAAAAAATGCTACATAGAATCTAAAAATGGCATCGAAAATATTATTTCCAAAACAATAACAAGTTAAACTGGAACCATGAATACACTTGAAAATGAATGACAAATAAATCAGTGAAATAAAAATGATCCTAATTTAAAAATCTATATATGATTCCTTTCTGTTTCTCGTTTCCTCAAAAGGAATGACTTGCATGTAGCACAACTTCTGATTATCAAGACAACTTACCATCTTGCTGTTTGTAACGGTGGGAGATGAAAACATTAGTGGGCTTCTCCACCCCCAAACTGAGAAATTCCACAGACTGTTTGCCATACTTGTGAATCCTGAAGACCTCATGTTTTAGACCAGTCCCATAGATGTAGTCCTCAAATATATCAATTCTGTATGGTTGGGAGATTCCTAAAGATCAAGCAGAGAAAAAAAAAAACATCAAGCACCCTCTTATAGTTGCAGCCGTATGATGATGAGAGTGGAAGGATGTGGAAGGACGGAGAACGTGTTGTGTAGGCAGACTGATCACAGTGTTTAGAAGTTTAGCCCTCCGAAACACAAACAATATTTGGCTACTGTTGCAATTATTTGATAAAAAGTTGAGGACAGTGCAGTGCATACTGAAAATAAATAAGTTGCACTTTGTTTTCCATTTGGGTTTACCGTTTCTGTCACTGATTGCCACCAGAGGGTCCGAGCCATCCAATCTCATGCTCCCTATCTGCGAGAGCTCGGGATCAGCCCAGTAAATACGTTGGTTGAAGTAATCAATGGCCAGCCCTGTGGGAGGATGAAGGTAAGATATTTATTTTCCTGACAAATTACACAGGGATCATTGTGGAATCTCTCAATGCTGGAGACCTAAAGGTCAGGACAGTTATGCTTTATGCAGCAGATCAACAAGATTAAGAAGGCAGTTATTCTTTAGTTTCTATATCCTTTTAACTGTTTACATTCAACAGTCCGTGCTGAAAATATCATATCTGTGCTCTGCACTTTTGAAGGTAGTGTTCAGGCACACCCACAGTGCATGTTCAGAGCGTTGACTCACTTTTACTTTCTCCCAAAAGTCTGACTAGATAGACTAGATAATTGAACACCTGGCGGTGGCATTTAAATAGGTTTGCGTTTTTCTACTGATGATAAATTCCTCTCTCTGTCTGTGACCAAGACAGAGCATGGGTCCCTTGAATTAAAGGAGGCCAAAGCAGCTCTTCAAAACTAGATCAGCACTAAGTGTCTCCCTGTAGACGCTCCAACACATTCCTAGTGCCTGTAAAGTACGCTTTGCTCGTAAATTCTCTTCGTGCTGTTTTGTACATCTTTAGCTGCCATATTAAAGCTCATACTTGAGACTTACACACACTAACAGGGTAGTGTGACTGTAATAGCTGTGTAGGATATAATAATGGGCATGTAGTATGTATAAAACATGCATATTTACCACATTTTAACAACACCCTCTGCATCATAACACATACAAATTATGTTTGTTTCTGTGGGTACCATGAAGCACTACAACTAATAATCTAGTAAAATTACTCCTCTGGATAAAGTATTGTATTATATTATCTAATTACGTAGTTAGCCAAGTCAATATCTATATCTATCCTATATATATATATATTCAGAGACAGTTAATTATTACAAAGACACATGTTTTTTCATATACTGTCTTTGTAGAGAATAATTGTTTACATCTAACTAGACTGAATTTTATACTACTTTAATACTCCTAACCGGCAAAGGAAGAGGAAGAGGAAGACTGTTGGCAGATGTAGACATAAATGTTAACAATGAATGTTTCAAAATATTCAAAAAATCTGCTTCACAAAAGGTTTGATTGGAAAGGAAATGCATTCAACACAAATATACAGTTTAAGTATAATAACAAGAAAATCATTAAACCGTGAATGTATATCCATACATTCACGGTTTAATGATTTTCTTTTTATAGAAAAAAAACACAGGAAATAAGTATATAGAAATAGAAATGCCTACCGGTGGGTCTGCGGAGGTTTTTCTCTAAGAGGACTCTGCGTAATGAGCCATCCATGGCTGATTCCTCAATATGAGAGTGATCCCCTATTACACTCCAGTACATCATTCTGCAAGGGACAAAGAGACATATTATACTGTACATCCCCGAAACCATCTTTTTGGAAAATGCTACAAAGATAGAAATGTAAAAACACTGCACTCACAGAAATATCCATCACTATAGGCTATTAAATAAATGAATATCATATATGGAGCCTGATAATGTCCAACTGTGTCATAGGTACAGCGCTGATTCTTATAAATCCGTCTGTCCTCAGTGATGTCATATCTAACATTAAATTCTGAAACTAATAAACACTGACGACAAATACTGTTTTTACAACTTTACTTTTTAATAAATGCAGTAGTAGAAGGTGATGTGACTGATGAGAACATTTGGAAAACTTAAGAGATTAATGGTGAGGGTGATGTATCACCGTCACATGTGGGTGTGGCAGCTTTGTAGTTGTTGTGATGGAACAGGTCTGGTACCATCAAGTGATGTAAGAGGTAATGTGACTGATTCACCCCGAGCTGACGAGATAAGTAATTAATCTCCTTACATTTTCCATGACTATAAAGCATTGGGAAGTTGATTACATTTTCCAAGAAACACTGCTTCTCTACAGGGTTTAAAAATTGGTCCACCGATAGAAAAGCAGGTGCACTTGACACATGTTTTTATTAATCACACTCCTGTCTAAGAATTGTGCAGGAAAATTGAACAGCTAAACGACAACTTACCCTCTGGCTGGGTTGACAGCGATGGCGTATGGCTCTCCTGCTATGTCAGTAATCAAGCGGGTGCAATTCGGTCCCTTAAGTTGGCCCACGTTTATGGAATATCGTAACTTAGTCCAGTGGGCTGTGTAATAACTGAACCAGTGCATCCGGGAGTGGTCAGTCCAATAAACGTTTCCTGTGATCCAGTCAGCAGAAACATCTCTGGGACGACGGAAGTCTGAACACTGCAACCAATAACATTCATAATGTCAGGTGCTCAATTTAACTTCTCTGCAAACATTCGATTAAATGAAAGACAAAAACATTTAAAAAAAAAATTGTTGTTGTTGACAAAAACATCAATTTTTTTTTGTATCTGTCTTATCTTGAATCTACAATTCATATTTTCTGAACTGAAGAGTTCAGGAAATATGAATTGCAGATTCAAGATAAGACAGACAAAAATTGATGTTTTTGTCAACACCAACAACAACACAACATTTTTTTAAAGAAGTACTTACAATATTTCTGACATTTGTTTTAGTTGGACTTCTTTCTAGAGTGTCTTTGTAAAAAATTCCACCAGGGTTAAACTGAGTGGCCCAGATAAACTTTTGGTGGTGAAACAGAACATCCATCCCGATGATGCGGGCATTGTCCTCAATGTGAGTGAGAAGTTTGTGTCCGTGACTCTGGTTATACGGATACACAAAGCTTCGGATCTCAGTATCATTAGCTATGTAGAGCACTCGATCCTCCGGTCCTGCTCCGGGAGTTTTTAATTTAAAGAAAAAGAAAGCAAAGGAAAATTGGCAAAATGTAATTTTGGGTAAAAGACAACAGCTCAAGCACAAATACAAATACATTTAACATTTGTCATTTCGTAGTGAGGTTTCATTACCAAAAGAGAATACACAGTATGCAGACAACACACAAGCATATTTAATACTGAACTTTAGGTTCATACCTTTTGCCACACAGTTGCCGTTAATCTCCTTATAATTCCGGTCACATGTGCATTTAAAAGATCCTTTAGTGTTTGTGCAGTAATGAGGACATGTGTCAAACCGCAGACATTCATTCATCTCTGGAAAAAAAGACAGAATCATTTACCTGTGAACAGGTTGCTTTCGAAATGTTTCTGTGATTATTATACAGGCTGCAAAGTACATATTTATTCCACTGAAACACTTGATATGCAGGGAAAAGAAGACAAAAACTGCCAAACTGCCAAAACCATCCCAGCGATGAATGGACAGACCAAAGCCAAAAGTAGCTACACCCAGAACATGATGTGAATAAGCAAGACATCATGTGTCAACTTCATTTCAAGTTTTGGCATAACAAGTGGTGCTCCAACCCATTGGTAAAAAAAAAGATTTATAACTACAGTACATACGTAAAAAAAAATTAGAACCGGGAAACAAGGACCAGGTCACAGGGTTGATTAAATAATTAAAACACTAATAATTAATGACAATAAGTTACACAGTGTTCTAGTTTATATACTAATATATAGTAATATTTGTATATTACTTTTGGACCTGTTTTGGACCTGTATGTCTGTCCTGGTCAGATGTTGTTTACACACAATGTGGAAAACTGACAGTATATTGGCGGGAAACTGGAGGCCTTAGTTTCACAATGTTTTACGCAACTTAAATTGTCTCATTTTTTGTACTCGTGTAGACCATTTTCATTAGAGATAAATGTAACTAAGGGAACAGATGTTCCAATGTGCTGCTCAAACTAAAAATGCCTCAGTGTCTTTATAAAGAAAAGAACATGTTGTTAAATGTTAGCAGAATTTGCTGTCGGCCAGCTCTTATTCTGTCACATTCTCCCAAACCCAGCATAAATGCTGTGATGCCACCTTAGGTCGACTAAATCATCAAACAAACCAGAATTTTCTATATGAATAAGTCTGACAAAACATTACCTTCACATAGGCCTGTCTTTTGGCTCCTCTTAAAGCCGGGTTTGCACTGGCATATACTATTAGCATTTGTTTGGTTGCAGATTGCATCCTCCCCACACGGATTTGCTTTCTTTCCACATACATCTCCGCTGTAAACTACAAATAAAGACAAATCTTTGATTAGACATCAGTCCTCTGCATCTTAGACACCTGCTGGGCTTTTCTTTTGATGTGGAGACGCCAAGAGGGCACCTTTCAAACAGTACACAACACACTGCAAACATGGGCATACATATATTACCATAAATAACAAAACATCACATGTAAAATGAGGAGATTGCTGAGCATCCTGATACCATCACGGTGACATTTGGTGCTTTTCATCTCTTCCGAATGCTTCTTTGATCTGTCTGCTCAAGTTAACTGGTGCCGTACTTACATGCCTTGCAGTCTTGCTCGTCTGAGCCGCCGTCCCCGCAGTCGTTGAAGAGGTCACACTGCAGCTGGATTGGGATGCAGCGTCGGTTACTGCAGGTGAACTCCGTCTTCCCACAAGGCCGGGGTCTTCCAGCCACCACCTCTGCTTCGGTACACATAGTGTCAGTTGAAAAGACAGCAACCAATCATAACCTAACTCACGCAGTATAGAAAACAAGTGTAAATATGCAGGTTTAAGTTTCACAAGATACAGTAGAATAGATCTCTAGATCATTAGGGTCATTTTAATGTTTCAGTAGCAGCCCTCTCCCGTAGTCTACCTTATCTTCTCGATAGAAGTGTACACTAATGAGGACAGAACCTTGGGGAAACTATTCTTCTTAGCTTATTAATAAAAAAAATATATATATACAAAAAAAATCAATATTACCCGACCACAATGTCCACAATTGCCTTTGTTTTTTTGCTGCATAACAATTATGTAAACAATGTCGCCTCTTTATTATGTCAACTCTTGAATAAACAGTCATTTTGTAGCTGGATCACATAAAAGCTGTTTGCTAATTATCTAGCCAACAAAAATGTTGTGGGAATATAATGGTTATTTTATGTTTTTGGTCATCAGTTTAATTCAGTTATTTGTACAGTTGCCATCTTTCCTTGCAGAATATACAGAGAAAGAATGGAAATTTTGACATAGTCCCCAACATAACCACGAGAAGGAATGGACCATAATGCAGTGATGGAAAGGTGGATAAAGGGAATGATAGGATTAAGGTGAGATTGAAGGGATGGATAGAGGGAAGACGCATACAATGGTTAGAGGTAATGGACTGAAGTGAGCGATGGATGGATGTATCAATGGAACCAGAGAGGAAGATGAATGGAGGACAGAAGGAGTGAGAGAGTGAGAGAGTGATGGAGGACAGAAGCGATTTGTCCCTCTTTCCTGTTCACTGTGTGATCATTCACAGAAGGCTTGTGTTGAGGCAACATGTCAGGATGCTATAAAAGCGCTGGCAGCAGTTATGGCTTTGAAAAAAAAGAAGCCATTTTCATTTTCACAAAAATCCATTGGAACGAAATGTAAACTATGTTGAGTACAACAAATGTACCCTGTAAATGTCCTTTTTAAATGCAGAAACAGACATTCCCTTCACCTTTTAGCTTGATTTGCAGCATGTTTTAAACTATTAACAAACAGACAAATGGTAAATCCCAAACATGAACACAAAAACTGCGTTTTCAATGTTCTAAAATTATGCAGAATTGTATGATTGGACAGCCTAGACAGTCAGTACTCAGCTAAGGTCAGGTTAAAACTCTTCACATGTATAAAGGATACGGCAGCTTTCAGGCCTGTGCAACTTTAATCCACCATTAAATAAGTAATGACAAAACTGCCCATGTTTGATATTATAATTTGGTCTGATAACATTTTGAAAGTCTAAAGGAGCTGCCCAGTGGAATAATTTAACATCATTCAAGTTAGCATAGGGCTAAACCAGAAGTTAGCCGGCTCAGCCAGTGGAAGTCTCTGGTGTGCATGCTCTGCCAGCAAGCATATATTTATCTGACCAGAACAGGAATCTTATACAATACACCAGATTTAAAAACTGTGTACACTGTAAAATACAGAGATATTTAGCTGGCAGTGATCGGCTTAACCAGCGTTCTGTGAACTTGTTTGGCAAAGGCTTCAATGTAACAGATGCTCATGTATATGTAAAAGTCCCACATTCCAGCTTCAAAAAGATCTTTTCATCCTAAAAAGGTTGGGAACCGCTGTTTTCTTCCTTTTCTGTCCCGGCCCCAGTTAATGATTTACGTTTTCAAGATGACTGCATTGTCAAACAGGATGAAATAGCACCTGCACTTCTGTGTATCAAGGACAAGAGCATCAGGGGAGCATTTGACCTTCTGCACTTTGTTCAATAAATAGAGTATAATTGTATTTCTATGTTACAAAAAAAAAAAAAAAAAAGAAAAGAATGCCTTGTACAGTATAGCATCAGATCTGTATGAGTGCATACTGTGCTCACCACATTCTTCTTCATCTGAGTTGTCACCACAGTCATCCACTTTGTTGCAGACTTGGTCTGTGCGCAGACACACATGGTCGTTCCTACACCGAAATGGCCTTGTAGGAGGGCAGGGAAGTTTTGCTGGAGATCAAAAGACACAAAAAGCTAATGGATATGTCTTTCAAAAAAAAAAAAAAAAAAAAAAGTGCATTAAATCTGATATAAAAATACAATGAAATGTTCCCTCTTGGGGAAAAGAAAAGTAGAGGCTTATAAAATATGCATCAATCGTCATCAAAAGGAAGACTTGCAAGTGACAATTTCAACCCACCACACATGTCTGTATCTTCGTCGGAGTTATCTCCACAGTCGTCCTTGCCATCACACACCCACGTGTGGAGTTTACATAAGGAGTTGTTGCAAATGAATTCATCTGCCCGGCAGAAGAATGCTCCTGCAATTACACAGATTAGTCCCCAAAACTTTAAAAACCCGAACTCAGGTAAAAGTGTGCAGTCCAGGTCGTAAAAGATGCATCTGTGATCAGTATAATGAGAGTCAATTTTACATAATGATCCAGACAACGCAGATCGTATGGCCTTACAAAAGTCTCAATCTATTTCTGTCCTTCATCTCATCTTAAATGTCTCATTCGTACTATATGGATATATAACGTGTTCTCTCCCCTAGCTGTTAAATTTTATGACGCGTTCCAAATGACAGACTTCCCCTGGTACACGAACAAATAGTGCTCTTACATGTTAGGACTCTTACCCGTGTAGTACTTCAATTTTGACAGAGTAGTGTTGTTTCAAATCGCACACTGCTGTTCTACACTGACCGGAAATGACCTCGTCATGTGAACACATCACCCTCTATGTAGCCAAGTTGGTGACCATTTAGGGTGGAAAGTGTCCACCGATTAACACTTCTTTTTGGACCATTTTGACTGCATGATCCTGTGCACTGCATTTTTCTGTACTTGACAGACTGAACACACTTATGCACTCAAAATAGTGAGTGTTAGTATGTAAGTACGCCATTTGGAGCACAGCATTATTCTCTATTGTTTCGTCCCTTATATTTGAAATGCTCCGCTGTGCGACTTCACTGGTCAGTAATAGTATTTGCTATGTAAAGATTTGAGATGACAATCACTTTTTTTCCGCCGGAGATCAAAAACACGTGTATATATATATATATATACCAATCTCTCATTGTCATCTGAGGTCACACTCACACCTACCCTGGCTGCAGTTTTCTTCATCACTGTGGTCCATGCAGTCCAACACGTCATCACAGCGCCAGCGCCGAGGGATGCAGTGAGCACGATTCAGACACAGAAACTCATCTTCTCTGCACTCCTTCACACAGCCGACCTGTCAGCAGAGAAACACCATAAATCATCAAGCTGCAATCAGAGAAAACTAAAAGACTGACTGGCTCAGGTTTTGACATGAGCTGATCCGTGATCCAAGGAGCAGCATCTCATCACTTCAGTGCTGAATACCGCGAAGCTACATTATTATGCTATGCGGTTGATTCTTGGAGTCACATGAAGCTGAACTGACCTCATCTGAGCCATCCAGACAGTTGTCATGTCCGTCACACCGTAGGCTGGCTGACACACACCCTCCGCTGGCGCATACATACTCGTTCACAGAACATGAGGGGACAACTGGAATAGGGAAAATGTCATTAGTCACAAACCGACTTTGTCTCACCACGAAATCACGCACGTGATACCTTCTCAGGTTCTTGTTATAAAAATAAAACAAGAAAAAGAAAAGAAATTATTAAAACTTGTCACTCTTAAATACAATATGAAGTTTTCCTGTGGAGCTTATACAGTGTACTACAGGCTGCTGAGTAAAGGGATTCACAGTACTTCCCCACAACGAGCACTGAAAAAGCACAAATCAGCAGGACTGAGGCCATTTCTATTCCTCTACACATGATCTCCCATCGCATTGCTGAACATTATATTTTTAAGTTTAGCAGAGACAGGAGGACACCAAATCATCTGATGAATAACAGTTAGCACATCTTCCAACTGTTGACAGTGGGAAGACATATTTTTTTGACCTATGACAGAAATATAAAAAAAGAAAAACTGCATGAGGTTTTCAAAAAAGGAAATGTTCAATGTACCATCTGTTGCTCAGAAGCACAACTCAGTAGTACTTCCTGCCATCCTTTTACAAACTACGGGATATTACTTTTTCACCTGTTTCCTGGCAGTTCTTTTCATCTTCCCCCATCTTGCAGTCTTCTTGGCCATCACACAACCACTTCAGTGAAATGCATAGGTTGTTGTGACACCGAAACTGGTCGTCTGCACAGCGAGCCTCACAGCCTTTCTGTAAACAAACATATCAAAAGCCAATAAGTAAAGGTTGTGGTTTGAGGAAATGTTTACAAGTCTGTCCTGAAAAAATATCACTGAACACTGAAACATGGTTTTACTTGCTCTAATCATCGCAGGCTAAAATAAACAGTCCTTACCTCACTGAAAAATGTATTCTTAAGTTCATCTGAAATTATTTAAACGGTTTAACAGTCTGAGATAGTAAAATCAACTGTGTACCTTTCAAATTTAAAGTCTTTTTCGTTTAAAATTCCCTCCACTGCAACTCAGCAAAGAACAGTGTTACTTGTCAGACTGCCCTACCAGTGACTTCATACTGCATGCCAGTCTGTCTAGCTGGCATGTGGGAGGTGGAATCATAGGTGGGAATGGGCAGAGGAAGAAAAAGAAAATCACACTTCAAGGGCCAACTGATCTATGATGATCCGTGATGTCAACTAGAAGTTTCCCGAAGAGTGGTTTTGAAGCTCATTGCGGCTCCGATTATCGCCATATTGGCAGTTCCTGACTTCGTCTCACTCATCCAAAAAATGGACTAAGAGCTGGAGCGTGGGTGGAAGTGAGGTGGGCCAAATGAAGCCTGACTGCTGAAACCAGTGCTGTAGAGAGTCTGTCTGTTTGGCTCAGGCTGACAGTCTATGGTTGAAACATGTAAGTATCTAGCTAACAGTAATAGTACCCACTTGTCACACAAAGCAGCTCTGCCTTTCTTTATGTGTAGCTTTAAGCCTTGATACAAGTTAAATTGGTCTTAGATAAACATAGCCGAGTACAATTGTACATCGGGGATTTTTAGCTATGGAGACCAAATCCGTTTCTCATATCAGCCTGTAAAAATGTTTATTTCAACAGTAAAGTTAGGCATTTTAACATGGGGATTGACTCGCTTCTGGAGCCAGTCTCAAGTGGCCATGCGAGAAACTGCCGTTTTTGTCATTTGATTCATTTTTCATCCGCTTAGATAGCTTTCAGGCCACAAAATACCACATGGGTCACTTTTTGTGACTCATTAGACACTTGTAAGGCGGAGGATAACACCTCCACGGTGCCTGTGCCTGCTGCAGGTCTAAAAAATATATTCCCAAGCCTGTCTCAAAGGAAACACAAAGAGAGAATATTACAATAAAAACAGTATAAATTTGATAAAATGTTGCATCATGCTGAGGTCTCATATCAGGTTCACTGAACTTTGAAATGCATTCTTACACAGAGCTAGGACTGTGGATTTGTTCCCCCTTCACTTACATTGGAAGCATGGTAAGAAAGAATCAGCACAAATAATGAATAAACAGCAAACATTGTTCATACGACGACCTGACTGTTGTTTTAAGACAAACCTGCGGACCAACTACTACCTTTTGGAAGATAACATGTCTTGAAATATCCTGACTACACACTGCCTCCAACACTATGAATTACGTGTAAGTATAACTAATGATATAACTTCTGTTAAATACAATCTTCCAAACAGAATTCACAGTTCACTCGGGCTTGAAAAGAGTTAATAGTTGAACAGGTTCTGCTTTTTGCTGTGTACTTCAAATCCTCTTTTTAAAATTATTCACATTGCTCTCGGAAACTTAGCCAGCAGCCCCTTCAGGAAAAAAAATGTTATTCATCACTGTTTTAGAGTCATGAGAAAACCTTGGAGGTTTGCCCACTTGGAATTAAAAATAAATGCATGCACTTTTCTATTCACCCACCAAACATCAAATAGTTTAAGTTCATGGCATGCTCAATTCAGTGTGAATAAAAACACATGCTGACATTATTCTTCCAAAAAACATTAACCACATTTGTACAAATAAAGGCGGGCATTCAGCTCAATGATGGACACGGTGAATGACTGAATTTAATAATCAGTGCTGATTGAAAGGCAACTTTTTTCCCAAAACTATTTGACTGCACTGACCCAGAAAGCTGGCACTGGGGAGACACATAATAAAGGGTTAATTAGGGTTGCACCACTTTGCAGGGAGAGGGATTATATGTAAAATCACTGTGCAAATGTTGAACAGAGCGATAAATTAACAAGAATAATGAATCGTAATAACAACCCATTGTCCTTGAATTATGCATCACACTGCATCATTACCACTGATGGGGCTTTTTTTTTTTTTTTTTTTTCATTAATCTAGCAAAAAAAAAAAAAAATCCCTTTATAATATGTAATGCCAGATAAAAGCACATTTAAAGTAATTTCTTCACATATTACAATATTACAAATTGAGTGTAAATTTAAAATAGCAAATTGAAGCTAAGATATTCAGGCATCTTTATGAACTGAACAAGCAGCCTTTGTTTTGCTGAAAGGCATGGGGGATTAGGATTTCCAAAAGCAAATGAAGACAAGGTATTTCATGCACCAATGTACTTGAAGGTACAATAATTCATCATAGTGATATTCCCTGTCCAGTATTGTTTTGGAGTGTAGCAACCATGACGAGGAGATTTGGATCAGCACAATGAATTATGCTGACAATGGGATTTTTTCTTTGCAAGCGGCAATATACCCTTCTAATTTCAGTTCTCTTTTCCAATTTGGATATATAATCTGTGCTTGCACAATTATATAAAATCAGCGAGCACATGGTGATATAAGAGAGCTTGGCATGAGTTCTTTCACGCTATAAAAATGGCAACATGCCATACTCGGCAAAATGTGGGTGTTGGGGTTCTTCTTTTGAAGTATTTTATTCTTAATGAAAACACAAGACACAAAATCTTGCTCAAATCTCTGCCTCATTAGCAACACTTGTGTGGGTTTACCTCCCTCTTTGATTTACAACAAAAGGGTTCACATGTCAAACACTGACCTCATCTGAATTATCCAGGCAGTCATAGTCGCCATCACAGCGGAACCGAGAGGAGATGCAGTCTCCGTTAGAGCAAGCAAAGTCCTTGTGGTTACAGGTGACTGGTTCTGCGTCGAGAAAAACACAAAACAATGCAAAACGGATTGCTCTTCCAGCATCACATCAAACACACAGTCATCCCAGATGTAGTTATCAGCCAGATAAGATTAGAATGCTAATGCATTGGATAAAACATCCTATTATCTAATTAGTCATTTTGTATTAGAAATGGATAAACTGGCAAAGCTGATCAAGATGTAAATACATTCATCGCTGTTCTCATAATAAGGAGGACAATATGCTCTCTGAAGACAAACCTCTTGTATCTGGCATTCAGTGCGAGTCTCTCCCTGAGGACAATATTAGGACGCAGCTAAACAGCTGCATCAGATCCACTGTCGGGGCCCTCCCCTTGTTATCATGGACTGTTAGCTAACTCTGGATGTGTGTTATGAGTTGTGCTGCAACAAGGGATTCCCAGCAGGCATTGCAGCAAAATCTGATTTGCAGCGTCTCCGCTGTCTGCCGGTCCACCTGCTTAATTCTTCACCATCCAACACTTGACTGGTTTTTATTTGCATTTTAAGTGACATTAATAGGTGTGGGGACTGAGGCATCTAATAAATCACATATATTATGCAGACTCAGCAAAAGCCAACAGTAGGCATGCACATACTCATACAACATACAGGCAAACAATTTCACTCACAGCGACACACATGCAAGGACTTGGGTGCACAATGGCGTGTGAAATTTAGCAAGGTGGGTCACCAGTGTCATTTAATGGGTAAATAAATAAAAAAAATTCCTTACACAAGCGATGAAGAAAATCGAAACAAAAGGGAGCTACGAGCTCGGTAAATTACAGACAAGAGATGATATCACGAGCCTCACGTTATTCTCAGAGAAACAGCACAGGTGAGAAGAGTGCGGCTTGAAAGAGCGAGTTGATCTTGGCTGAGTTGATAGTGGGAAACCAGACCCTCCACTGGTGTGTGTATGTGTGTGAGAGCGAGGTGGTGAGGTGGTTGTGGTGGTGTCAGGTGTCTTCAGAGAAGTCCAATTCATTACAGTGCGCGTCGAACGTCACAAATGTGTGCACAACGGAACAAACGGAGCTAACCGAGAGGGAAGGAGGCAGGTACTCACTGCAGTTCTCCTCGTCTGAGTTGTCTCCGCAGTCATTCTGGCTGTCACACCTCCAGTGGTCTGGGATGCAGTTGTTATTCTCACAGCGGAATTCATGAGGTCCGCAGGTCTTTTCATCTTTTTTCATCAGGAGCAAACAAACACAAAGATGAAAATGGCTTCAAAGAGCATGAATATTAATAGTGTGCTAGCTATCATATTTTCAACGTGTAATCATCGTTTCCTCAGGGTTTCCCTCAGCAAGTCTGACACCGAGTTCAAAACACAGTATGCACTCAAGAGGCTAACACACCATAAGATGAAATACCTGACTGTGCTACCGATCTTTCTCTGCAGAATTTGTGACGGGAAGTTGGCAAAGTTGAGCATTCTTCGAGAAAACATCCAAGATCATTTCAGACACAACAGATGCGGAAGAATGTGGTTTTCTTTTATTATATACCACATCTGAACTGTGTTTCTGTTCCTATCAAATAAATAGAAAGTGCCAAGGGATGGTTTGACAGTGTGGTAGACCTATTTTAAATGGCATTTTTTTCAGACTATGACTGAAGCTTACTTAGCAGTCTGACTATCAGTGCAGTTGTCTTTAATACATGAATGCAGTAAGTATTATCGAACAACAATTTCTGTTTGCAACAAGTGTGAGGGCAAAAACAAATTACACTGATCTTCATGATTTTTCAGTAGAATATATCCTGGGAAAAATATTCCACCAATGCATTTCTAAATATATAATAAATAAATAGCTTGTATTCAAGGAACTAATGTCTATCTAATCTAAAAGTAAATTGAACCACAGACATTTTTGTAACATATAATCTGTAATTGGATAATCAACTGAGAAGATCAGAGACATGGGCAGCAAATCAGAGGTGTTGATCAAGGTTTAAAAATGTCACTCATACAATGAAATAGCTAGAATGGAACTGTTTCAACTCTATTTTCTGTAAATGTTGTTTTTCAACTGACTGACTGGCTGAAATATTTGTTTGTGTGTGTATATGTTTGTGTTTGGGAGCAGTGGCTTGCAGTTGCAGTTGCAAAGTGATGGAGTATTTCAAGATTCAAGATTTGTTTATTTGACCATGTGTGCCTGATGCACTACAGTTTTTTTTTTTTTTTTTTGGATGGCTTCCAGCTGCTCCAAACACACATTGGAGAAAAAAACAACAACACACATAAAAAATATCCCTCTTATATACAGTAGTAGTTTGTCAGTGTTAAACTTAAATCAGGCGTCAATCTGTTAAAAATGAATGGCCAGAGTTATAATTATTTAAAAAAAATGTATTTGTCTCAAACAGAACAGATGCTTTGACATTTGCTCAAGTAACACTTTGTCAGAGTGCCTTCTCAAAGTCAAACTGAGGGCTCCCTTTTAAAAAGTAATTTCTGTGCAGACATCATCAGGGATAATGGCCAAGGTAACGCTGTTATCAGTTAGGGAAGAGATGTGTCAAAAGAGAAGGGTGGCATATTCTGCCTGCATCTCTTTCCAACATGACAGCAGGAGAAGAGAATCAAGAGGGAAAGCTGAGCGCAGCAGCAGAGGACACAAGGCAGCAATTCATTAGGAAGCCGCTTAGTCACGTATAGCGTTCAAAAAGACGTGACATAGGGGGAAAAAAAGCAATATTACCCTGTTAAGTCACAGCTCATTACCAAACTAACAAGCAAAACTTCCTCTAAACAGAGGTAATTCAAAGTGAAAATAAAGTGGCTACGAAGCAGCATTACGTCCTCTGTGTGTTCTGAAGTGGTGAGGACTTTTTAGGTGATGAATTATCAGATGACAAACACTGCATACAGTCTGAAGGCGAAACTCATCAGTGTACTGTACAAAGCGGGATAGACTAACTTCAGGGCCATTTCAAGTTAGTTGACATTAAAGACCTGCGAATCACAAAAACTACGAGTGCAAAGGGATATATTTAGAGGAAGTGTTAGGCATCAAACATGAAGGCATGAGGGCTGAATGAAGTGGAATATGAATCTCATGGTTCTTGTCACTTTTCTCGAAATTGGCGGTGACAATCACAGCGGCACGTGGCGAAAACAGCTCAACAAATGGCAAGAGGCTCCTCCAGGAAATTAAACTGCTGGCAGAACAGTGCAGAGCAGCACGACCTGAACACACATCACCTCCAATCTGCAGCCAGAGGCAGATGCTGAGGGCTTTTATTACACATGCACAATGATGACAGAAATAAATGATAAAAAATGTTCATGAAGCCTTTTATATGACCACATCAATCAAAGTGATTTCACTTTTATTTCTTCTGTATTTTGTGATGTAAATGGTCACATTATACTGCATAATGTGACTGCATTTGCACCATAATGACTTTTCAAGCATAAAACATGGAATGACACTAAAAAGAAAGTTGCAAAGGAGGCAATGACGTACAGGACTGATGAACTACTGTAATATGACCTCTTCTACATAACAAACAGAATGCAGTCCTAACAGACCCAGGTTTAATGATTGTAGTAGCATATTGGGTTCATTTTTGCACAGAGCCTGCTGTCATTTGCATGTGATTTAACAAAAGGTAAACACAGACCGTTCGGCATAACGGCACTACGCTCTGGCAGGGAACTTCTCAAATCACAGGATGCAGAATTATCAACATATGTGCTGTGCTGCCTTCAGACGGCCAGGTAGACGCTGTTGAACTGAATGAGAATCTTTTCATGCAGTATTAAACGGTTGTGGACATCTCTTACACTGTTTATAGATCAATGCAAGCAGTTGCTGCTTCAAAGACATTCAAACAAATAATTGTAATGGCAGTTTAAAAGTATGTAATAGTTGGGAAGTGACTCATTTAAATGTTTTAATTACATTTGAAGCATTATCCCATCAATGATGCACATTTGAGCAACCAGAAACAGACGTGGTCACATTTTCTACCAAAATACCACCTTGCTTTGTGCTGCCTCATTTGAATGAACCTCACACCTGTTACTGCTTCTCCTGCCACCTGTGCATCCTGCGCACCAAAATACCACATAGATACACAAAGTTAATTTGAAGGGTAACAAATTACCAAACTGTCAGAGCACTCAATTGTTGGTTGTTGCACCACCAAAGGTGCAAAAATAAATTGTACTACATGACTCTTCAGTGTGTTTTTGAATCTTATGAGCCGGGTATTTTATAAGGTTACCGGACTGGTGTAAAGATGTAAAAAAATGGAAGTATCATCACTTTGTAAAGAGACATTTTCTCACAGCACATTGTTTGACAGTAAATAGAGAGTAGTTCAATTCTACAAGTCAAGTCAAGTCTACATTAAATTAAGTAATTCTATCAATGTTTATTACTCAGTAAAGGTATAAAAACAAAAATGTCCTTTCAAACCTGCAAATTAAATCAAAAGCTTGATGAAAACTGATTTTAATTTGGGTCAAAAGGCAGATGAGTGCTGCATGAGTGCTTATGTACATATTTCAACTTTTGGATTTTTTTTTTTTTAAGTCTGAGCAAAAGATTTATAGACAACGTGATGAGATAAATAAGAGAGAGTCATTATAGCATACAACCCAAATATGTTCAATAGAGCAGCTTACACCATTTTTCATAACTGAAGACATATTTAATCTCTGATCATTTCAGAGGCAATATTGGTTTCATCTGGCTTCTTCCCTTTCACTTCATAAAAGGAATGTCAAGCAAATATCATCCTGGTTTCGTAGTGCTTTTTCACCTGCTCTGCCTTACCATCACGGTATTGAGAAGAAACTAAATTGTATTATGCCTGCGTGTTTGTGTAATGCCAGGTGAAGTGAGATCATGCTGCTGAACTCTGAATGACAACAGGGACAGCTGTCCTTTATAGGATTCTGGCTCTGCAGCGAGTCAGTAGTAGGAGGACCGAGTCAGACCCGAGTAAAGCCAAGTGTAAAATTAATTTGGATTTAATAAGATTCTTCGACCTTTAGCAGAAAATAAGTAAAGTGGTGTGATTTCTGGTTAAATGCTAACTCACCACAATTAGCCTCATCTGACCCGTCGGCGCAGTCAGGGTCCTCGTCACAAACCCAGAGTTTGGAGATGCAGTGCATGGAAGCCTTACACTGGAACTGGTCTGGGGAGCAGGTGCTTTCAGCTGAGAGAATGGAAGCGTGTGGAAAAGACAATGACAACATATATGCCATCATTCCAGAAGAAATATGTATTTGTAGTAAAAGCCTGAGTGATCATAAATAAAACTACTGTGATGCAAGAACCAGCGAAGACACCAGTGAGGTCTCCATAACATCTCCTTTACAAACCTGTTCAGTGTTATATTATAAAAAACGGTAGCAGCAGCTACTTGTTATAAAACCTCACCTTATTTCAAAGAGTATTATAATTTTGGTGGTTCGTTAGAAAAGTAGATTCAAAACCTCATCCAATCATGCAGGAAGTCTAAGAAGTGCTGAAGTAATTAGCTTCACTTTAATTAAAGCTTTTTTAAACTCTCTCTGTCTCCTGCTGACTTTCTTATGTTCTTGTCCCCCCCACTCTCACCCTTCCTGCAATCACATGCAAGACAAATACAGCGCTCTGAAAGACTTGAATGGGGTGTGATATTCTGATGAGTTACATCACCGCGGAGAAAATCTGTTCTTATCCTCAGTGTGATTCAACGTCTAATCCCTTTTCACAGGAACAGGCCATAACAAGGGTTGTCTTTGGAATACTTAATCAGGACTATGCAATGTTAATGGCTTCATATAGTTTGTCCAAGCACAAAAACAATGTACCCATGTCAAAAAAGCACAATTGAGGTGATTCACCTTAACCCATTAGATTATACCTTTAAAACACAGATATCACAAGTCTTAAACTAGGGATTTTTCTAAATGTTTTTCTAGGTTTTTCCTGCAATGTTGGGTCAGCATGATCACATAGGATATGTATTCAGAAGCTTCTAGGTCTAAAAGCTCAATAAAGCCATAGAAGACAGTGAGTGTGAAAGTAATAATGCAGAGCCTTACGGCAGTCGGTCTCATCCTCTCCATCACCACAGTCATCCTGACCGTTGCAGCGCAGGTTAAGAGGGATGCATTTCTGCTTCCTAGTGCACTTAAACTGGCCTGACAGACAGATGTACGTCTCTAAAAGAGAAATCAGGAGCAGAGAGAGGCTGAATCAATCAAAAATGCAATTTCTATGAGCAAAGGAAAGCATCTATATTGTTAGAGCTGTGCAGTAAGTAACAGGGGCCTCATTTATAGCCGCTGCTTACACATAAACCGAGGCCTACAGATGCGTGGGCCACTCCCCACACAAAAGTCGGCATTTATAAAAACAAATTTGACGTGGAGAATGTGTGCACCTGTACGCAACCCGTGGCCCACGCATAAGCACATTCTGGAGACAGGGGAAATTGGTGACACAAGTGGTGAGGTGGTGAATTGAAGGCAGATCAGAACTTTAATGTGAGAGGTATGATTATACCTATAAGGATACCTCACACATTTATTAAATTAGTTTTTTTTATTGCAACAGCTCAATGCATTTTCAGGTGACCAACTAATCAACTGTTTGAGTAATTATTTGCGCTATAATCAGTACCTTCCTCCCAAACTCACATTTCATCCACAGACTGCACTTCACATTCTCACTCAGGTTAGAAGTAAAACAGGTCTCGTGTAAAAATGCAGAGACAGAAAAACAGTTTATGACTTATTAATTAAGAAATTAAAAAGAAAGAGTATGTTATTCCTTACCACAGTTGGCTTCATCCGTGTTGTCACCACAGTCGTTCTCGCCATCACAAATGAAGGGAGGAAGAGCACAAAGGCCAGTACCACACTGAAAACGCCCTGGCTGACATTTGAACTCCGCTGTTGATATAAGGAAATATAACGCAGTGTATGTGCTGTGAGTTTAATCAGATAATACAAGAATTGATATGGACATTATAAAAAAAAAAGATGAGTTGAGAGGAGTGCCTTAAAATACTCAACATATGAAAGGAAAAAAAAAAAGTCAGCACACGGATAGTAAATAAGCAGCAGACAGAAACGTTTCTTCAGCCCTAATTTGACTTTGTCGTCCCTCAAAGTTCATCAGAAAAGAAGGTTGACTTCTTCGGGTTTAGTACTAATTAAAAGCCAATCTTAGAATAACATGAAACTCACGGCAGTCAGAGGGTTCATCTGAGCCGTCCCCACAATCATCCACCGTGTCACACTTCCACCAGAAGGGGATACACTCATCTGTCCCGCAGCGAAACTGTGATGAAAACAAAAATAAAGCTGAATTTAAAGTCAACATGAATACTCGACTCTCTGCTTCAGCTGCAACATTTTTCAAAGCCAACGTTGAAATCAATACACAACCATTTCCTAGGAACTACAGTACATGTCAGAAAAGGAAAGCCTATCAGAGAAAAGTAATTTGCCTTTAGGGGGAGAGTACTGATCAGGATGGAAAAGCAAACAACATGATCAGGCTAAACTTAGAAGTGGGAGAGAAGAGAAAACGGAGCTGACCTGACTAGAGGTGCAGTTGGAGAGGCAGGTTTTATTGTCGGCAGCCAAGTAAAAATTTGTAGGACAGGCACATTTGTGTTCTCCACCCGGGGACAGAAGACACAGGTGGCTGCATCCTCCATTTGCTATCTGACACTGGTGCTTGGGTACTGGACAGAAGGACAGACGTAGATGACCGGGTTTTAAAACTGCATCACACAAACCATTTCCTTCCTAAAACTATAAAGGAGGCCCATAACCGCTGCTCGGCATGGGAGGATAGATTGAACATGAACGCCAGATGGACTTCATACCTTCAGGCTGGCGCAGGGAGTGGTAGACCTTGATGGATTTGATGGCTTGCCAGGAGTTGAGGAGCTCTATCCCCTGAGTGCCAGTTGTCTTATGAGCACGTCGTAGTGATTTGGACTTGCCATCCGTCCAATAGACAAAGTCCTCAAACAAAGTCAGTGCCATGACTCCTTGGATGTGATCATAGGACACTGGATATGGGACAAATGGTGATGGGGAGCTTCAATTAAAGTCTGTCTTCTTGAATTTATACAGAAGGGTGCCACTAGTTGTAAAACTATGGCACATATATGACACACTCCTTTGGAGTTTTATACCATTAGAAACTTCCCATCAGTCCCATCCACAACAGATGTAATTATCAGATTATTTGATCAATACATTTTTTTTGTCTTTTGATCTAAGCTAATCAGCAGCTGACTTTTGCTACTTATTTACCAGACAAATATTGGATTGTGTCAATCTTTTCATGTACATTTTGGCAAAAAAAAAAAAAAAACTTCTTAAAATGTCAAACTATTCCTTGAACATGGACAACACCTCCATCTCACCTTTGTGTCTTTGGGTGCCATCCATGCTAGCAAACAGGATGTGGTTGTCATCTGCCCAGTAGACCCTCTTGTTTGTATAATCGATAGTGAGAGCAGTGGGGCTATAGATCTCTGAGTCAATGATAACCGTTTGTCCTCGGCCATCCATGCCAATACGGCCGATGTGCGGCGGTTCACAGCAGTCTACCCAGAACACGTACCTGGTCAGAGGTAGAGCACAGTTCAAAGAGGTAAACACTACATTGGGCAAGGCAACGAATGGAAATTTCATTTGTATAACAACATTCACAAGCAAGGCAGAAAGCATTATATAAGACATGAAAAGTCATTGGGTAAACATGAAACACGAGGCAATATAAAATTACACACTTGAACAGGTTTCACAAAGAGTAAAATAAAAGATAAAAATATGGTAAAAAAGAATTAGGACAGATAAAAGAGAACACAAATTACAGAGCAGATACAGGTGCCGTCTAAGATATGAATAAATCATCCAAATTTAGATTAATTAAAGGTAACGACAAACAGAAAAACCGTAAGCACTGATTTATAAGAACTGAGAATTAGAGCAGACTTTCAGTTTTCTGGGATTTTGTTCCACATATGCAGAGTATATAAACCCAATGCTTCCTCTGTAGAACTTGTCTCGGAAAGAAAGAATCAAAATGAACACTGTAAAAATATTAAATCCATTAAATGAGAGACAGATCTGACAATTTCCAGGTTTGGAAAGAGTAACTCAACCCCTGTTTTCTGAGGCTGTGAAATCCATTCTTATTAAAAATTCAATAAAGTGTTATGGTGAGCTCTACACCAGCAATAATATTACCCTGTCTGGGGGTCCAGAGCGAGATCCGTGGGGTTCTTGAGGCCAGAGCTAATCAGGATGGTAGGGTAGAGGCCGTTGGCTTTGGACACCTCTAGTGTTTTCCTCTCGGCATCACACCAGTACAGATTTTTTCCAATCCAATCAACTGCCAAGGCGCTGGGCACTGCTGTTCGGTGGACTATCTAGTAGTGAAGGTAGAGTTAATTTAATTTTAAAAGATATTGATCACAAATATTTCAACAACAAATGTAAAGTAATACATGAGATTTGAGTTTACCACAAACAAACACAAGAGTATGTTCAATGGTTTTTGTCTTCCTCTGCCTGGTATGAACAAATAATTATATCTTGAACAGAAGTAATTTACTGAGAACCTTTTTTTTTTTTTAAATCCCACAAACTTCAATGGGAGACATAATCTTTTCATCCATCAAGGCAAACACAAACTATTTTTTTCCCCCAGCCTCTTAAAGTCCTAGAACATCTACATCGACAGCTCGAATGTACATTCCTGTGGTGAATAGGACATTGTGTTGCAATGGTAATAACTACACAGACCTATTCTGTGTGATCATTAAGGACATGCGGTCGGATGAGACAAAAAGATACAAAGTAAAAGAAAAGTACATTTGCACTGAAATTTCTGTATGTGCATTATGGTGCTTACTTTCTTAGAAACTAATCATATCTGTAAGATGAGGATCCTTCAGTGAGTAGTATGACGAAAAAACTTGTTTTCATTGGTATTTTTATAATGCCAGAAGCTTCTAGCATCGTCTCTTGAATCTCCTTACATATTGCATTGTTATTGCATAATGGACAACTCTGGTTCCATATTCTAACAGTGTATTGAGTTTTGCTAAAAAATAAAATATAGTAACATCTTATTTGGCGCTCAAGGTACCAATGTTACCTGCTTTAATACAAATGATTTCACATGGAGTCTAAGTGAAAGGGTTTAGAAAACAGATGTGATGAAAAGCACAATAGTTCTTGCATTTATATTGTCAGATCAAGAAGCTGTGCCTTAAAACTCAACTTCTCAAATTAGAGACTGCCGATGGAAATCTTTCCTTCTGCTATAAGATGGCTATAGCTGTAACTGGCATTAGTAAGAATATAAACTATCTAATATATATACTGTAATCGAAGTGGGGAGTCTGAAAGGCAGCAGAGTAAAGCTGGTCTTGGACATATAATTGCACTGATCTCAGTGAGAAACAGTATTTAACATTTGTAAACAAAATCTAGGAACAGAACTCAATCAATATCCTCAAGATGGTCTAGCCTTTGAGTTTGCAAATGAAGTTGTTCAGAAAAAGCCTTGGGCCAGCTGGTAGCTGGAGCCAATGCCCCTAAACAGACTATATTTTTCAAAATCCCAGCACCCATGCAATCTGTCATTAAGAGCATGATGTGATGCAAGAACGTAATGGGAATATATAGCCTTGGCAAAGGACTAAGTTGTCCCCAAAGCAATAATTACTAAACTGAGCTGCAGTGTCTTTCATTGTGCAATAGTCTCCATCAAAACTGCCTCCTGAGGCAAAAGAAAGAGTTTTTCCTCATTATGCTAAGTCCCTGCGGGTTGAATTTCTCCAGAGCATCTCACTGTATTGCTCATAACTGCTTCATGTGAAACTGAAGGTTAACTTGTGAAAAATATTTGAATATGGTTCTACAAAAAAAAAAAAAAAAAAAAAAGACCCAATGATTCTAGAGTATCTTTGATCCGTGGAGTCACTGAGCAGTTTCACCTTGGGCTGACACAGTCCTTTTGTTTTCAGCCATTTCAAGTCGAACATGTTAATGCAGAACTGAAATGTTCCTCAGACGAAGGTATGCCAAAGGTGCTGGTACATTTGATTAATCTAGTGTTTTCCCGCGTATATGACTACATTTTTTTGGTAACTATGGCATCTTGTAAAAGTGACGTTTTCAACAACGACTTAGGATGGAAACAGGAAAAAAAATGTACCTAGGGAATTACCCGAGGGCACACTCAATTACAGAGAACCGCAATTAAAGGTAAAACACCTGCTGACATCACTGATCACATATGCAGAAGTGCAAGTGCAAAATTCTTCACCCTCACAACATTAGTTTATTTCAGAAAACAGCTCAAATAAACAAAGTAAAAGACCAAATTCTGAAATGTACCAACAGCTTTGTAAATTTAATGATACAGTTCAATTAAACTCTGCATTTATCAAAATATACTGGTTAAAAAAAAGTGTTATATATTTTTGTTTGCTCAATCTCAATATGTTTTAACAATTTCAATCATCTTTTGTTCCAGTATACTCACACATGGAATATCAGTACCAAGGAAAGTGGAGTCCCTCTATGTTGGCAGACTACAGCTGGACACTAAATAGTTCCTGTTTTAGTGGTCGAATGTAGGCAAAAATCACGCACTTGTACATTTTAGAAAATTTGTTTTAAGTACGTGTTTCAACAACAGGGAGTGAAAAATGTAAAATTTTCTTTAACCAGTGTTTTCTTGGTGAATGAAAAAATCCACAGAAATACTCTCTGCTTCCCGGTCTCTTCTTCCTCATATGGCAGACCCCTATGAGTAGCACTGGATATCAGTGAGTCTTTTAATTAACCTGAAGTGAGAAGATCCTGGATCTGTTTCTCACACAGTTTGTCCTCTTGCTAAGCTGTGGCGGTGGCTCAAGCAGAGACC
Source organism: Brachyistius frenatus (assembly GCF_029030835.1). Classification (NCBI taxonomy): domain Eukaryota; kingdom Metazoa; phylum Chordata; class Actinopteri; family Embiotocidae; genus Brachyistius; species Brachyistius frenatus. Next base: position 4,326,814 of record NW_027210626.1, read on the forward strand.
GTGGAAGCAATTGAGCTGAATAAGCCCAGACAATAATACTAATGAGATGTGGCATGGGGGCCCAGCAGGTGTTCTGCTCGTATCCCAGTGTCCCCTGTGTCTGGGCTCTGATCCCATGACCCTGACAAACCTTGGTGATTATACCAGAGAGCACCATTGTATCATTAAGCCTGGGTAAATTTATCTGAAAACCATTTGTGATATTTCTATTTTAACACACGTTTATTGCTGCTGACAGAAAACATTCCATGATGTTGACAATATAAAAATATAACAGAAAACCATCCTCAGCTGAGCAGTGACAATGAGCTACTTAAACAACATACGTGTCTTTCCAAAGACTTAAAAAGTCAAGATGGAAAGAGCTAGAAAAGATTATTGAACACAAGCTGTAAAGGTGAGAAAGCAAAATAAAGCCAATGAATGTTGGGTACAGTGGTACAAGCTCCACATGGAACTCAGTCACAGCAGTTTAAGTCTTTGGTACCTTGAGGTCACTCCCATTGAGGCGCATTCTGTTGATCTTTCGACCACTTGGCCTGGTTGAGTCCACCCAATAGATAAATTCCTTCTTGTAGTCAAAGTCTAAGTGGATGATGTTGTAGAGGCCCTGAGAATTACAGACAGAGAGCAAAAATACATCAAGTTATGATTTTAGTTTGAATAAAAATGAAACTTTAGGTTATTTACATAACCCTGGTTCACTAAGTAGCATGAGTGAGTGTTGCATTCCCTGCGAGGGAGTGGGAGGGGAGAGTATTACATTGTCACTTTCACTGGCAGCCAAGGTGCAACAGTTAACAGTGAGTATACATTTAATTTGGTTATCAGTCAGTCTATCCTTCCAATATTTCATCTTGTCTCAGTTCTTTGACACGTGACTGTAAACCTTAAAAGGACAACCTGGGTATTACATTGTATTCTTCTTTTAAATTAGACCTGCAGACCAAATCTGCTGTCATATTCATTTTGTAAAGTATCAATGGCTGCTCATGTATACTCTCTGGTGTTTTTTTTGCGTAATATTGTTTTTTAAAATTTATTTCTGCCTTTCGTTAGTGCTTAATTTTTTTTTTATAGCTTAATTTGTTTTAACTCTATCTGATGTGCTTTAATTCAGTCTACAGTTGCGCAGGACTTTTGGTCAACGTATTTTGTGTTTAAATGTGCAATATTAATAAATGGACTTGACTAATTACTGAATTCCACACACTATTATACACTATTATATGTGGTTCTATGAAAAAAGTAGCTCTACAAATGACTTTTAAATTTCCTATGCACAGGAAATCCATGAACCACACTTTAGTCAAGGATCATTTTAAGGCACCTAAAGCAAAACTGGATTTTTATGTTAACATGCAAAACCCCAAAGCAGAAACAATGATAGAAGTAAAGTTGAATTTACAATTTTAAAATGCCTACAAGTGAAGATCTATATATATATATATATATATATATATATATATATATATATATATATATATATATATATATATATATCTTTAGTATCTTTATGTGATTTGATCTTAACTGCACAGGCAATATTGATTTTGGTGGTTTCCCCATAGGCTCCAGTGCTTTCAGCTACACAGATCATTTGAAGAGGGAGTGAAGGGCGAGCTGCAGTTCTATCAAAGCAAAAGAGTGAGGGACTTTCCTTCTCTGTCATGCTCACAGGACCCCACTGTCAGTCAGACAGAGCTGCACACCAAACAAATGCCCCCACCCCGCTGTCTCACACCGTGAGTGCCGAGAAAGGATGTCATATAATCTGACAGGCGAAATGAGACATCTTCATCAGATCATCAACACCCTCACAGACAGGCGCCAAAGTGTCCTGGGGGAACTTTTCTCCACCCCAAACATCAACTACAGAGATGAAACCTGCGTTCCCCTTTTATCAGTGCTTCTACACCATGACTGCATTTTTCTGGTCCTTTTTCCCTGGACACAGAAGCTACCAAATGAAACAGAAGCGAGTGCTAGACAAGAATTTAAAAAAAAAAAAAAAATAACCATACACATAAAAATTAGACTATAAATATGGTATAATACAATTTTGTATTTTCCATTGACAGCACTATGAATATCCCACTGACTTCTAAAGTAAAATATGTCTGACAGGGAAACCTAAAGGCAGTGGCTGCGTCACCAAAGTTTCCCAATCAACTAACTTTGCTTTGACTTTTGACCACCAATCCGAGCATTACCTTGAAGCAGGGATAGTTTCAATAGTAACAACTGCCAATGTAATGGTAGCAACCTGCCAGAATGTATTTCTATTGTTCTTCATGTATAACGCAAGCATTAAGTGATTTCACAGCCTTACAGTTGCACATGTATATACAGTGTAACCTGAATTCTCTGATTTCTTTCCATGAGCTCATTTTTTTCCTGAAATGTCATGAGTTAATTCATGCAAAAAAAATGTCACGACAGGTAATCATCTTCCTCTAAAAGCCAGAGCCTAATGTTTCAGCTCTAATTAACCAAAGACCACAAATGGGTTTTTAGTAATGTGTTAAAGATAACACAATAATATTAGGAGTCACTTGCATTTGTGGTGGAAAGAGAAATTTATGCAAAGAGCAAAAGCAATACATAAAAAGAATGATTGGCTCATTTCAAATTTGCATAACTTCATTACACGTATAATCTGAACAGGGTATGTAATGGTGTGTTAAAGTGATATGAGGTCAGCTGCTGCTAACACGCTGTGATTAAAGTGAGTTGTGGTTGATGAGCACACCGATACAGACAGCAGAGTACATTGAGTCAAGAGGTTAATATGACAGTGAGAAGAGACTGTAGGATACCCAGAAGGTGATATACACTGAATCACAGCCAACCATTGGTGATAGTCAACAGTCAGAATCAAGCATTGCCCAGAGCAGCAGGGATGAGACCTAGAAGTGATTGAAATTGCTTTTTGCATGTGGTTCTCAGTAGGATGATTTTGCTCTTCACCAATCAGAATTTCCGGTTTTCTTCAACTCTAATGGTGGGGGCTGGCAAATAATAATGGACAGCACACATCTTGTTTAAACAGAGCAATACTTAACAGAGGTTTGTGTACAATTTGCAGGTTTAATTGTAAACCTTGCTTGTTGAAATACCTCATTTAGGATCAGGGGTAAATATACCCCTTCATATATTGTTTTTTTTTTAGTAATGCTAAATCTCTTTTAAAGAGATATATCCTGACATTTCCTGTGGGATTACCTACTGAATCAGCTACAAAAATACACAACTTAGATTTACTGTCATAATAAATAATAACATTTTATGTGACACACTGCATGTCATTTTCTTGCTGTAAAGCACTTTGACCTGCACTTCTTGTTTGAAAGGTGGCATATGAATAAAGTTTATTGTTATTATTATGTTAATTTAAGGAAATGAAACAAAAGCAAATGTTTTTTTTTTAAATCATTTCTGCAATAACAAATAATGCATTCACATTTCAATGAGCTACAATTTGCTTTGTTTTTTGATTATTCTTTGTAAATGTACTATTTTCTTCACACATTGAGCAGTTAATGCAATTAAAAATGTCACTAAATTAAAAATGTTTTTTAAAAACAGCCATATAAAGCCCTTTTCCCTCAATATGTAGCTGACCAAGTACAAGAAGCAGGGGAGATTCTAAATTAAACACAAAAAGAGGACGATAAAGTAATTTGATTGACAATCTCTGGAGTGCCTCTTAGCAGTATGTAAATCTCATAAACACTAATCCTCTATCAAAGGAATGTTTCACCACAGACACAGAAGATGATGCAAGTATCACTTACCTGTTTCAAGATGGTGTAATTTGAGCCATCTACACTCAATTTGCGGATCTCATGGTGGTCCGCCATTATGAGAAAGGGCTCTTCAGCTGAAATGTGGAAATATGCAGCGTTAAAGGACTCGCAACTGTGCAATAACATTCTGCAAGTTCAGAAATTCTGCAAATGTAGTCCAACCTGACAGAGCCTTGCATGTATTGGGGTTGCGATCCAATGCTTCGTAACCATCCACACACAAGCACTTGAATGAGCCGTAAGTGTTGATGCAGCGCTGGCTACAAGGAAGCGTAGAGGAGCATTCATCAACATCCACACAGGTTTTTCCATCATCCTTCAGATGGAAACCAGGCCAGCATTTACACTTCATGAAAAATACAACGAAAAAGAACATGTTTGATCATTAATTCAGGAAATGCACAATAGAAGCATCAGTTTAGCTTTCATGGCTCTGACTCATGTCCAAAAACATTTCAGTTCTACCCTTGTACAATGGATCATGATATAAAAGCAACGCATTCAAGCAGACTGTACTTGAGCGATTTTAGAGTACAGTAAGGCAGAATATATAGTATTTCAGGCTCTAGTATTTTGTCTTCAACGTAAAGCCAGTCAGCAATGAAAATACACCAAAACCAACCAACCAATATATATGATGACATCAAAGCCATGATAGAGACGAACTATTCCTTGGCTCAAAAATTCCATCACACTTCAGTGACCAGGGACCCCCAAAATAACTCAAAGTGCTTGTATCAGCTGCTCTGAACCCACTGCAAATCCCTTTCTTATCCCAAGTCATAACCTTGAGGGCCTTTCTGCTGATCTTCCTGTTCAAGCCACGAATGGATGAGCTAAAGGTCTGCATTGATGTGCTCTCTCTGTCCAGCTGTGCCCCCGTCAAGACAAGCAAAAGAGGTTTTTCTCTGCTTTCAGCCACTTTTCTGATGCAGTAAACATCATCTCGTGGAGGAGTGATGAGAGAGAAATCCAGGCGAGAAGTCACCAAAAAAATGAACATCGTTCGACAACAGAGCTGGCCACTGAGACACTTCAGCGGTTCTGGCCTTGACCTGGATTCAGCCCTGACCTCACATGCCGCCATTGCCATGTACAGCACAATCGGCTGGCACAGTGAGGGAGCTCTGACAGTTGTGGGCATATCATTAAATTGACCTTTACAGCGCTCAAGGATATTCTAAAAGTGAGTGACTCCATGTACAGTATATGTATATGCTCCAGCCCATCTTTATCGGTTTAATGTTGTGCAAAGTTAGGCTTGGTTTATTGCCAGTCATTAATCATTCATGCACACACTACAACTTATATGAGCTCCACATTTTACCTGCTACTGAATCAGAAATGATGCACAGTCTGTAAATCACAATCTTACACTATGGTAATCAGAAATGATGCAAAGTCTGTAAATCACAATCTTACACTATGGTAATCAGAAATGATGCAAAGTCTGTAAATCACAATCTTACACTATGGTAATCTACTGGAATATTGTAGTGGAAATCACACGGTCTGAAGCAGGAAACACTGTAGCTGTGACTCATATTTACAAATGGACTCTCTGTGCACTGAGCTCACTGAGCTCACTGAGCTTGTATTTTGAAGGGCATTTGATTTAGCACCAAACCACAGATACCGGCTTTGTTGTTTTCTTTCCATCTGGAGCTTCGTTTTACCTTTAGACGGACTGACTAACTGTAGCCAGCAAGTCATTCTAAGGAAAAACACTTTCATGCTACCAAACCGTGACCAGCCTACTGGTCACTTACCTTGTAGCCCACGGGAAGGTCCTGGCAATCCTGTGTGCACCCACTGACTCGTCGGTTCAAGCATTCGTTCACATTGCAGTTCCTCTCATCTGAGCCGTCTCCACAGTCGTCTCTCCCATCACACAGACTCTTCTCAGAAATGCAGCGTCCGTTGGAGCACATGAAGAAAGAGCCATTGCACAAGCTTCCTGAAAAGAGCAAGACATGGCCGTCACTGGCACGACACAGTGCGATTCCTCAACAAAGACGGGGAAATGTTTTTGACCTGACAATGGATCTTGACAGATTAATTCCTCTCAGGTGATCTCTCTAGGTTGTGGAGCTGCCTTGCTTCCGGCATATGTACCCACAGGTTTCCTGGGCGAGCTGTGCTGCTGGTGACACTGATGAAGAGATTCCAGCTGAGAGCCAAACAGCAGTCTTACCTGCAGCCAAACACTTGAGGTTCAGAGGCAGTTCGTCAGAGTGGTCGGGGCAGTCTGCATAGCCGTCACACTCCCACTGGGAGCTGAGAAGACAGCGGCCGTCCCCACAGCGAAATTCATCTGATCCACAGGAGCGATAGACTGAAAAAAGGGAGAAAAAAAAAGTCACTTTCTCAACAAGTTACACTTGGACTCGGCAGTGACATCGTTTTAGATCAGGGCATAACTTTATAAGAATTAAGTGTCATTTATGTAAAATAAAGCTGCATGGAAGATTTTCGTGACCATTTTTCACATTATAATGAAGCACCCTCAGCATCATTGCTGATCAACAATTCAAGCCATCTGGAAGTATAATAGTGTTCACAGCTGCATTGGCCAATATTTCAAGTATAAATATGTATTTTTCGTCAGCCAGTCATCATAAATCAAGGCTGCAACAGAGCGTTTAGACACTGAAAATAAGTATCCTAACAGTCATCACAAAAAAAATAATTAAAGTCTCTTCCCACTCCTGAGAAACAGACTGCTCTATAATGAAAATGACTGCAAAAGAACCAACCTTTAATGCTTTTCATTTTCACAAGTTTAATAATAAAGAAGTTCATTTATTTAATATTATTTAATACAAAACTAATAATAACAACTAATAATATCAATATTTAAAATACATTATTGTATCTTTTAACTGCATAAACCAAGGAATGGCAGTGACACTATCCAACAAATTGATTATTTGTCATTTTTAATTTGTGTATATTCAATTTTTACATGACCAGCATGGTTCCACAAATGGTTTGTCATCAGCAATGAGTGTAGATAGTTTAATTGTGGCCATTTATACCACTCATGTTTTAATTCTAGGTGATTTTGGGCTTGTGTCTTCCCTACTGATCTGCCCTAAAGTTGTCATCTATCTCTCAAACTGGAAATCTGTCCACCTTTGCTATATTTGACTTTTTTTTCTTCAAACTTACCAAGTGCTGCTTTCAATGAGAATATATTCATACACCACCAGTGAATATTAACAGCAAGACAGCAAAGATAAATCTACTTGCCACATTCCACTGACTCATCAGATCCATCTCCACAGTCGTTATCATGGTCACAGACGAATCGCTGGGGGATGCACGCTTTGTTGCGGCAGCGAAAGGAGCTGTCATCGCATGTGTTGTTGGGTGCTGATGCACAGAAAGAAATGGGTTCAAGTGCTAATTGATGTATAAACATTCCTCTCTCAACATGGCATGCAGAATATCTAGAACATAACATTACGCCTCATACCAGTTTACTGATCTCTGGGTTCTCTAATAGTTTTCCCCTCATTAAACAAGCTTTAATCAAAGCAGAAACAATCCAGTTTACAGCATCAAGTGAGAGCTGCAGCTGTGGAAATACACATTTTCACGTACTTCTTACGATAAGCATGTTTTCTTTTTGTTGCTTAAAATAAACTTTACACACAGATTGAAGTAGGTGTTTCGTGTTTTTTTATATATGTTCTATGGGATATTGTGTAAGGCAATGTAATCTATAATTATATAAGGGCAATATTGTGTCAATCACTAATTGTTTTCCAATTGTTTTATGGTTGCAATGAGCTATCGATTGTTTTGAACTAGCAGACAGAGTTTACCACAGCCAGCTGCAGAGAGTTCGTCACTCCCATCAGGGCAGTCCCTCTCACCGTCACAGAGCCAGCGTTTGGGAACACAGGCATACGACCCGGGGCAACTGAACAGTCCTGGAGCACAAGTCACTGTGCCTGGGAGGAAAAGAGGGCCACATGGTGTACTTTCAAAAGCCAGAGATTATAATGGATCAAATGCACAAAACAGAAAAAAGGATACAGCACTGAACTGAAGCAGATGTTTTTGTTATGATGTTACCTTCTGTTATCAGTGAACACCTATTAGCAATTTCAATAAATCAAGGCACTTGCTCTGATATTATAGAATATAGAAAAGGGTTAAAGGTTTTGAACTGAACCCCAAAAAAATTAAATTTTCATTGCGCAGCAGTTTTTTTTTTTGTGTGGAGCCAACACATAATGAAAACAATTATTTACCAGAATTTTGCAAGTCAGCAATACTTGCCTTTATCTTAGGACTGGCCCTTAAGGCAAAACAGACCAAAAGATGAATTGGCTGCACTGAGAAATAAAGGTATATACAGTAGTTCAATTAGGAATGTGTGGCAAAAATGAACTTCTTGCAATTGACAAGAATTGCACCCGAGAAACCTTTGGACCATTTTATAGATATTTTTTTTGACACTCCATTAAATTCAAATTATACAACCAATGTTCATAGCAATTTATGGCTCTTTATTGTGGTTTTATTCGTTTTGTTCTATTGTAGAATTCATTACACACACATCTCATTTGCCCATCGAAATAGCTATGCCTCTTGGGCCTTAATGCTTATTCAAATTATCAGAAATGTATGCGGTCTCATTTGTTGCCTCATTAGGATTGTTTCACTTCTGTCCATTAATTTCCAGGTCTACAAGAGGAACACATGAAGGTATAGCATTGTAACATAGCAAATGTGACCTATTACATCAACACCAGATTCCTCATGACATCTGAAATGGCACTAACCGCAGATCTGCACGCTCTCATCAAGACCGTCCTCACAGTCGTTCTCCCCATCACACAGCCATTGTTTGGCAATGCACTTGTTCTTGGAGCAGGCAAACTGGTTCCACAAGCATGACGAGTCTGCAGAGGGCAGTTGAAGAGGAATTTCAATGCCATAAATCAAACACAGTGAGAAGGAAACAACAACAAATGCGCTATACCCTATAGAAGGGGGCAGAGCATTTTTAATCAAAGCACAACAAGTGGGCTGGCTCTTATTTGCCCCTTGGCTTGCTTGTTTTTCTCTGTAGATTTTCTGCTTAGCAGCACGCATGAGTGTAGCTGCCATAACGAGTCCATTTTTTCAATTCCCCCACCCCCACGAGAGAAGACATTTGATGAATACTCAGAGTTACTGTGCAGGGAAATACGATAACATCACACAAAGGAACACAAAGGAATTAAAGGAGATTAAAACCCTTAAATATTGATTCAAATGAATTTATTTTATATAAAAAAAACAAAAAAACAAAACAAACTTGGTTCTAAGGGTGACAATAGGAATGTGACCTAAGAGAGTATTCTGCTGATTATTGTGTAAAAGCTATTGTGTAAAATGTGGATATATTCACAAGCTGTGCTGAATTTGTGTCACCGAGCCACCTACTCTCCCTGGGGAGTTGGTTTGTGGTCTCATTCTCTCAGATGTCAGACCGGGTGAAGTCTGCCAGAGCTTTGATAAGATATTGAGAGAAGGACGGGGGATGTGTGCTCCAGGTCAGACCACAATGCAGGGAATTATGTATCCTATTAAGGGTAAGGATGAGGTGGTCTCTCACTCTGCGTTACTTTCCTTCCTGTCAGACTTTGGACATCACACCGGCTTTACGTGTGCTGCTACTATGATGTAAGATAAGGATGAGATAAACATTAAATGGCTAAATCTGGAAACCATAAGTATCCAGTATTTCTGTGTATGATATCGAATTTGCACTTCAAATGCGAACAGCTACTTCAAGTGTGTAGCAAAATAGCAGGTCTACAGCACGTTAAATGTATCAAAGAAAGTCTTTCATCTCTCATTTTCAATAGTGTTTCACAGCAGAAAAGCGCATTATGCATTGTGAAGTGACAAATTACTATTTCGTCTAATCAGATAAGGAATTTAAAATTTCTGAAATGTAATGACATTTCCTAAAACCACATTGCCTTTGCAGCCAGATTATCAGCAACTAAAGCTTTTTATATGATAATTAACTCAGAGCAATGCGAATATTGTCTATTTGTCCTGGAAAAGCTATTCAGAACTTCTTAAAGAAATATGGCATAATTCATATCAGTTCCTTCTTGAAGCATGGGATGTTTTCATATCACACAAGCCGAAACTACATTTCTAGATAAAGGAAAAATAAAGGTGTTCATGTGTTATGCATCTCTCTAACAACATTCATGGGCAATTTACAAAATAAATCAGATAACTCGTCAAGCATTGAATATGTAAACTGGATGGCACGAAACTGATGTATTCTGTCTTTTGTGTCTAAATGTGAACAAAGCTGCTTATTAATTATACAGGAAGAGGAAACCAGATCTGCATCATCTTGTCGCACTCTCTCAAAGGCAGAGATACTGTATATAAGTTCTGTGGTCATATTTTATTTCTGTCACTCTTAATTATGTCATCATTCTCAGGCTGATGGAGTCTGCTGGCTGGTTTAAAGGCAAAATTAATCACACAAAAACAAGACTAAACACGACTCTGCTGCCACGCTATCGGCTACGTGAGGGCTGTACTATAAAGCACGTCAGTACCTTGAGCTAAATGCTAATGGCTACATGGCCTCCTCATGACAATGTTAACATGTTCACCATCATCTTAGTTTAGCAAGTCACAGCATGCTACCAAGTGCTCATAAGCATTCAACACAAAGTGCAGCTGAGGTTGGAGGGAATGTGTTTAGTTATGCAGGTATTTTGTCATAAACAAAAGTAATGACAAATTTGGACACTTGATGCAAAACCATAAACGGTGATTCAGCCAAAGCAAAAGTCACTGCTTCACCAAAATGATTAGGATACATTGTTTGTAAATCATGACTGTCTGTTAACAATTTTGTGCCAATGCAATTTTGAGATAATTGACTGAAAACCTATGAAGAGTTTAACCTGTATGCAGTGCAATTTAAAAATAAATAAATCAGGGGATTGCCAAAGTCAAAAAGCAATTCTTCAGATAACTAAATTAAAAAAAAAGTAAAAATGGCATTTGTGTGGAAGCACTGGAGGAAAGGCCAAGACATCATCAGAGTCATTAGGACTCATCCTAAGACCATCACTGCCATTGCCAAAGTCATGCTAGTAGTGTCGCAAACAAAAAGACAGTTAAAAGGAACGAGGATGCAATAAGTATTCTCAACATATGTGTGTGTTGAATTGGATGTGCTTGGGTTTGATTAAAATTGTTCCCTTGTGAGAGAGAATGCAATACAATTCGGCCTGCACACAAACAGGAGCACTGACTGCCGACTGCCTGATGACTTCTTGCACTTTAACGAGGCTCGACCATAAAGTCCGTCAGTCTGAGATAAGCAACACAATAGGCTGACTACTCAAACACAGGCAGCGAGTTGTTTTTACACTGTGGACATGTGGACTAATTTATCAAATCCAATTACCTTGGACGTGTGTGATGGTGATGAAGCCTAACAGCTACTCTGACCACCTACATTACAGCACCCAGCCCATTTCTCTTTGAAGCCAAAAGCAATGACATGTGGACGTGTATGTGTGCGAGCTGTTAGTTTTGAGGGCAAATTATGTTAATCCATACGGCGACTTAATTACAGTCCTCCTGTTTAATTGGAGAGATCTTGACTTTGTCATAGTAAATTCTGCATACATTAGCATGCATCAAAGCACAAGTAAGAATGAACTTGCTGTCTCTGGTGAGGTAAGTAGAGGAGTGGCAATTGTACTGTGTAATCCTTTCATATGTCACCGCTTTCCACCGAACCCATATTTCCATTCTCAGTATAAGCGTTTCAGTGACTGATGGATCATTAATTAATTGTTACAATGGAAGTGCTGTATATTATAATTCAAAGTGAGACGGGGAAAAACGTGTCCTTAACTGCCTAGCTGTGAATTCAGGGTTGAAATTAGACTTTCAAACAAGCAGAAACACCTTGAGACTTGATACAACTTTAGAAATATTAAATACACAATAAGCAGAAACAAAACAAAGTGAGAGGAAATTGCCTTGCGGCACAATAAACAATCATCTCCTGTCCTTTTGTCTCCTCCCTCATATGGTTTACGTACTATTTATTGCAGGTCTGGATTTATTTAAATGACAAAAAATTAAAACAAATAGCTTCTTGTTAATGGAAAATAAAAATCCTTTCAACACCTGACAGTGTTGTGTACAGCAACAAAAGAACTCGTCTATTCCTAACCGTGAAAAAATAAAACATTATTCCAGTGTATTCAACGAGAGGTAAGAGTTGCTGGCCTACCGCACTGGAATTCATCTGCTCCATCTTCGCAGTCTTTCTGGCCATCACACAGCCACACACTGGAAATGCAGTTCCCACTCGGACAGGCAAAGTGGCCCTCCTCGCACCTCTGCCCATGGGAAACTGGGACAAACAACACAACCGAGTCAATCCTCGGGGTATTTGCAATGATTGAGGTCATTATCTTTTCCGAAGCTCCCTCTGAATCTCCGATTCCATTGTCATAATCATTTCTGAAAATGAGATCAGTCATAAGTCTTTTCTAATTGAAGCTGGCCTCCTTGATCTGCCTCTGAATGCACAGGCAGAAATGTGTGTTTGTGTGTGTTTGTGGCGCTGCTGCTCACCCTGGCAATTGCTCTCGTCAGCATAGTCTCCGCAATCATTTGCCCCATCGCAGATCCATGAGGAGTGGATGCACAGTGAGGTGGAGTTGCAGCTGATGAAATCTTTCTCTTTCACCCCCAGCTTGTAAAAGTGAGAGCAGTCGGTGTGGTCTGAATACAAAACACAGCAGCACAATAATTGTCTCCTCACAGTGCTACAGACAAGGGAGGTGAGGGCAAGGCGGGCAGTATTCAATCTGATTCAAGAGATGAGCAAGTTACTGGATCCATCTGATCTGTGAGACATACAGCTGTGTGTATATTTTCATTTTAACTGCAATGCAAAGCAGAGGCAGAGGGACTTACTGCAGCTTTTTTCATCTGAGGCATCGGCACAGTCGATGACCTGGTTACACCAGGCTGAGCTGGGTACACAGCTCCCGTCCTTGCAAGATGATTCTGATGAGCTACATGTGACATCTGGGGGGAGAGAATTTGCATTTCAAAAAGACAGCAGAACAGAAACAGCACTCGGAGACAGCTACAGGTAGAGCTCACAACAATACTTAGAAGCTCTTTCTGGGGAGTGTTGAAAATTAGCTCCCGGTTGAAAACTGCCAGACAGAAAAAGAGAAAAGAAAATATTTCACGATGTTCAGTGTCTCTGTAGTTGAACTCATTGTGTTGTAAAAGCTGCCTGATTACTGTGACACCTCTTAAGGCTGTGCAAGACCAAATCACACTTAATAAGAAGGACTGCTTTCTGGTTCTGTCGTTCTTTTACCAACTATGCCTTGTGGTCATTTCACCTCTCTCCATTTTATTATCAGTATGTAATTAAATGTTGTAATGGTTATAGAAAAAGTTCATGTCAATGTCCCATTCAAAATGCAATGGTGGTGATGACACAACATGATGAGATAAACTTCTTCCTGAAATCCCAGACTGCTGAGTTGAAAGGTCCACATTAATTATGAATCTACTGCTGTCTCCTTGTGGGCTCAGTCAAGTTTGTTAAGACTCTACACACCTCAACATTTTCCCACCGGCACCGAGTACAGCATGTCAAATAAACACGAGTGTAAAATTACATCACAAGTACTATCAAGAATAAAAATCACTCTAGCCTTATCAAAATAACAGAAAATGTGGTCCAGGCTCCCAGAAGCAGCATATTTTGGGGTAGAGGTTGTGAATCTCTTTGAAACTGTGCACTCTATGATCTTGGGGATCATTAGACAGTGAAGGCTTAGCACAGCATGTGGCCTAGCGTGTCGTATTAATACGGGCATTAGTGTGACTGAATGTGACTGCCTCTGGACTCAGAGGCAGAAAATATAAAACAGGAGATCAAACGTCAATGACTCACTGTTGCAGAAAGCTTCGTCAGAGTTATCCCCACAGTCATCAAGTCCGTCACAGAAGCGACTGTTGGCCACACACCGTTGGTTGTAGCAGGGCCTGAAACCCTTCCGACAGGTCCTGTTGTCTAAACAAAACAAGATGCTTTTAAAATAGTTTTGAAATGTCGAGGACGTTTAGCAATCATCAGGTGGTTTGAACTATTCTTTTTTTTCGAGAATTCCAAACCAACATGTTTTTATGATACTTCACATCGTTTTTTGTATACTTCATTTTGTTAAGAGTGCCTTACCACAGTACTGCATCTTTTCATCTGATTTATCTTTGCAGTGGGCCACTCCATCGCAGGTCAGCTGGTAGTTAATGCACTCTCCATTTCCGCACTCAAATTCAGTATAGATGCTGCAGGAGGAATTCTCTGCTGCAGAAGAAGACAGTGAGGGTGATGATTCCAATAATGTCAGTGTACATTAAACAAACTTCCTGCATACCAGTGACGGCCATAACTGATCTCAAGAACCCCATTAACTGCCCACTCTAATTTATCTAGTTGGGAAATGCCTGGAATAGTCTGATATTCCACTGGTAGTTGATTCCCATTTGCTCAGCAGTTGTACACCAGACACTGTTTCCTCCTCTTTTAATAAGCAGTATGTTTTTAATTATTCCAGTAGTCACCGTCAATACAGTTCAATAATAAATAAATATTAATGAACAAAGCTATACTGTTGAATGACTTCAAGTTTATCCTGTCAGCAGACAAAGCTTTTGAATTAAGTAGGACGTTTCCCTCAGTTACCGTCTAAAGCTACAAGTATGCTGCATTACGGCGGTCTCTTTCTTCCTAATTTGACATCGCTGGTTGAATTTGACATGCAGTGGGATGAGAGACCATATGGTGGGAGGAGCTGTTCAAACGAGGGAAGTTTGGCCCCGCTGAACATGGCAGGGGACTCAGAGCTGGATGGTAGCTTGGATATCATCATGGCAGAGAACGGCAGACTTCTTTTTTTTTTTTTTTTTACCACATCCCGTTACGACTCATTACTAGAGCAGGAAGACGTTTTGTATTTCAAACTTATGAAGTACTACAGCCAAGATGTGGACCGAAATCACTAAAAGTACAATGTTGAAATTTACTGTTAGGTCAGTCATGCTTTTTGTGTGCGGTAAAAATGTGTAAAAATGAATAAATCTATAGATATTTAAGGGTAATGTAAACAGTAAAAAAAAAAAATAGAAAGAAGCCAGGTTACACTGTACATATAAATGTAGCCGAAGACACTCTTTTAAATTACTTATCCATTAAAAGGGTCATTAAATTCAATACCTGATACTGAAGATGTTTGAAGGGTCAGCTGTAAGTAACCTCAGAATAATCAAATCTGAAGCTCCTCATGACTTACACACACATCTGTTGTCATCTAGCAGCACACGCTCTCCGCGGCAGGTGCAATTGACCCTCCCATACGGGGTCAGGAGACAAAGGTCACCGCAGCCTCCGTTCATGTGTCGGCATGGAGACAGCTCACCTTCAATAGCAGTCAAACAGAAGTGATTAGGCAGTCAGAAGTAGTCAAAGGAAAAAAAATCAGCAGGGATACATTTTCTCTTGTTCAAAATATTTTTGGAGTTATCTTCTAAGGAAGTGTTGTAACGTACACTTCTGATGGGCACACTTTGCCTCACCCTTCCTCATCTATTAGCTTGATTCCAAATAAATGTTATCCTTTTTCATTTAAGTCATAAAAATCTCATAGGAAGTTGGCACAGAGTTTGGATTCTCTGAATAAAGGAGTTGTTGCTTTTTGAGTCGAAGAGTCTGGCACCAAACCTGATCTTTTCTGTTAATCTGTGAGAAAGTTAATATAGTTGTCAGAGCTTTCCTTCTGTTTTCTGGAGGGCAGACATATTTTTTTTCTGTTCATTTGGCTGAGGTGCTGTGAGAAAAACACTTGGGTGAAGTGTCCCAGCATTATAATGGTAAGCATGCTGTTCTCCTAGAAAATGAGTGAGATGACCAAACTGCAGCCATACACCCTGAAAGAAAACGTATGTGCCTGTCTAGCCCTGAGGGGAAAAAAAAAGATGCTTAAAAACAAGACACATCAATTATCAAGTATCAAGTGCAAGTGTTCAGAGACCTGCAGGTCCATTGGAGACCCTCTGGTACAACCTCCTGCCTCCCAGCCATGAGTACTTTATGAGAAGAAAGCGTTCATCTTTTCTGCAGCTCAGGTTACTTACGTGTGATTGTGTTTATAAAAAAAATATTTAAATCCATCATTGCTGGTCACTGCACATCATACTGTAGACTAGCAGCTGGGCCCGTGCACGTCACGGGATGTGATTATTTCCAGTAACAAAATTAACAGGGAAAAATGTGGCTCTTGGCATCTCAGTCCGACCAGTGGGATACACTTAAGCCCACATCCCTTTGTCCTACTTGGAGATTAAACTTTATACGACACTTAAGAGACTCCCTCTTCAACATAAGCTACTTTTTTTTATTAATTACCACTGAGGCTTAGGTTTCTAGCCATTCTAAATAAGACCACTTTCATTTATCAACCAGGCAGTTTTTGTAAGTCAAAATAAGATGCCCTTTTAAATATGTTGCTATTAGTTGGTAACCGTCGTACTGATCTTTGTTTAGGATATCTCACTTTGAATTTTCTTAATTTGAATACAATATTTGAAATTTAAGTTTACTGTTAAAAATGTATTTTTCAACATTCACCTTGACTCATCTTAAACAATAACTATTTTTGTTCTGTAAACAAAATCACTGCATACAAGCATATCTCACAAAGCACACAAATAATCGTTATAGATCAAATTAATACATTCATTAAAATGTTTGTTTCATCTAAAATATAATCTAATGCAACATATTATTTTCTTTTTTGATATTAAAATGTTGACATTGGACAGAATCAGTCTTCCTTTATCATTCCCAGAAATGTTGTACGAATTGAAAAAATGTCAAGCCATTTGGGGATGAAACCATATCTGGGTCTCACAAAACATGAATACATACAGGGGCATTCAAGCTGTGCAACACAGGCACCAATAAACATATTTTCATTTTACTACAGCAGAAAGTGCATGAACCTACATATTTATTTTGGTCTATAGTCCTAAGGTACACTAACATAATAAATATGCACATGTATAAACTCCTGCCCATAAGCACATATGAATACAAGCAGACACCTGCAAACATATAATACACAAATATTTGCATACACAGCTCTGCATACAGTGGCCATGACATTTACAGTAGCTCATCTCTAGGTGTTAAAGTACTCACAGTTGTTGGTATCCTTGGCCACAGCGATAATTCCCATTGGTTGATGGGGTATATCTGCTCTAAGTACCTTGGTGTCACCACCTGTGTACTTATTTGACCGAAGCACAGCTCTGCGGGTCCAGTCTGACCAGTATATGAAATCTGCATAGATGGCAAGCCCGTAGAAGTTTCCGGGACCCGATTTAATTATGACCTAAAAATTGTAGAACAGAGCACTGCTGTTAGCTCCACAGCTATGGGATTTTTTTTTTCTTCTATTGGCTCGGATGCATAATAAAGCTCTAGCACATGAGCTTTGTAGATTTGGTATTTATAGTTCCATCAACAAACCCCTCACAAACATATTTTCAAGATCTGTCTGGTAGAAAGTACTGACATTATTTTAAATACAACCCCCGGAATAAATGTGGAGAATAATAATTTCCACTCATTAATCAACAAATCACCCGAACGCCCACTTGACTGCTTAACCCAGATGTTGGGTGAGTAAATGACAGTGTCATTGGCAGGGAGGCAGGAATCCATCAGTTGCCTCCTTCCGGGACTCTCCAGGCTTGTGGGGGGGGATCAGGGACTCCAGCAGCTCTGTAGTCTCAGCCATTAGTGGGACAGGCTTGTAAGCGACATCACATTAGCCCTGTGCCATACTGGGATTAATAGGACAGGTGTTGATTAACGGAGCCCAGCGTGCGAAGGCAACAACTGGCCATCAGGCATGTGAGAGACAGAGCGAGGAAGAGAGGGAAATGCCAGATGGGGTGGGTTAGAACATATTGATAGGAAATTAGATTTGAGAGACATCCGGTTTACAGCCAGCAACGCATTTCTTTTGTGCTGAACTCGTGTTTTGTGTAAATGGGAAATTAGTTCATACGGTTTCATCAGTCTCTCCCTGTTTAACAGTATTCAAATATGATGCTTCGCTGTTTACTTCAATGAGCCTCGGTTTTAATGGCAAACGTGCCCAGAGAGAACACTGTTGACATTGAACACAAACGACACGAACCATCCACAGACATATTTGTGTTTATAGTCTCTCTCTTCGTGGTAAAAAGGGCACATTTTCCAACCCGAACATGCCGGGATCTTCCCTTCCCAGCCCTTTGTAAAGTGCTGCCTTCAGTAATGACTGTGGTCTCCACTCTCCAAATGGCACAGAGGAGAGAGCCATGCAACAGCTCTTGTTCCTCTCACCAGCCGTCCTGTCATCATATAATGGTACTGTTGCAGTGAAGAGGAGTAACTGAGCCCTCCACAATACTCCACTGCCATCAAAGTTTACATTCACATGACTCATTGCAGAACTGGTGCTTTACAATCTGCTTTATCATACTTGTTCTGGAGCATGAGCCTTGTCTGATTCCAAAATAAAATCCTGCAACCATTGGCAATATCTGCTGATTTAAACACATCAATGCCAAATTAAAATAAAACAATCAGAAGTCTTTAAAGAGACAACGAGGCTTAACCTTTTATTTCCATACTAAGCTTCTTGTATACAATGTGTTGTCTTACGATTTCTATGAGCACAGTTTGGTTAAGGGCTGAAGTTGACAGTCAGCTATCTCTGTTTAATTTACACATTTTAATTGGAAAGGAGCATCAGCACCCAGAGCAGCCTCACTGCAAAGCCTTCATTAGCAGGACGAGACTGCAGCAAGGGCAGGTGAGGACCCACAGGTGAAGGCTCTCTGAGCCTAGTGACCTAGCTCATCAAACATATGGGTAACTAATTGAGATGGGCCATGGTGCTGAGTTGCATAGGTCACGTCAAGCAAAAACTGAAATCCATAGCAACAACAAAAAAAAAAAGGCTATCTTGTACTGTAATCCTCTGCGCACCTCGGACACAGCTGCTGTGCCCCAGTTGGGATGTTATACATTATGCATGAAACTTTTATGGACAAAATGTGAACTCCCCTCACTGAGTTTTATTTACTTTAGCAAGGAATGACTTTTGTGATTAAGGAAACCGTCTGTACCCTCAGAGACAAAATAAGAAAGAACTACGAGAGGTATTTCAAATCCCATCGCTATACACAGGATCCTGTTCCAGGAGTTCAATTGGAAAGGGAGATTAAATGGGAGATTCATTTTTTTTAATTTTTTTTTTTTAATTTCAGAGCAAAAGGACAATTTGACAATCTGTTCATGAATGTGCTTTATGCCAAATGCAGCTCTGCATTTTCATGGACTGGCATACCCAAGGCGCCCTTAGAAACAAGGTGGGATCAGACAAAATGCAGTACAGGTGTATTAGAGGCTGTGGCAAGCAGAGCCAATTACATTCCTTACTGTCATCACCTACTGTATAAATGTAGTCTCATCCTATCAAACACATGACAGTTTCTTTGAAAGTCAAGTTTTTCTCAGAGCATTTTTTTTCTCGTCTTAGATTACAAATATTAATACAGTAGCTCAAACATACATGATGTCTGTTGTCAGTAGAATTCACTTGGGTTCATGTTTTCCATGCACAACAGTGCACAATTTAATTTGTCTATATAAGATTTATGACCATGTGCAGTTAAATATCACTGTAATGCCATTAAAAATATATATTTTCATGTAAATTTCACTGCTTTACGTGGAAAAATAATTGCTGACAGTCTGGCAAAGAAATATCCTGTTAATGATCAACAAATAAATTAGGATTCCTAAAATCAAATTCTTATTTAAGGGAGCAAACGCAAACCTGAATGATCTCAATCACATCATGATGTTGATCACAGTTACTTATCACCTGTATCTTAATTCAAACTGTGGCGAGACTCTTTAAAAAGAAGAGTGAGCGCACAGCTGTGGTCCCCGGTTACCTAATGTGTTGTATTTAAAATTGGATGGACATTGGGAGAGAACTGGCAGGAATGGATGGTCCTGAGGCAGTTATTAGTGAGAGAGAAGTTGTGACTGATCTATGATTTTTCATTAATCTGTGTGAACTGTTTCCAGTCTCTGAATTTACAGAACAAACAGTGCAATAATTAAACAAAATTAAAAGATTGATTTGCCTCAAGGATGGAGGTTCTTGTGGTTACTTTCCAGGAGTGTTGTGTTTGGTGAATGAAATCTATACAAAGGTTCTGCCATGCTTAATTGCTCTAAGGAAAGTGTGAAACAACTCCTGTTAGAGACTGTGTATGGAGCTGATACCTGCTTCCTTCAGGTGGATATAAAGAGGCTCACCAAGCTGCAGGGAAATAAAAGTTTGCTGGTGCACCAATGAGTCAATCTCAGCAATTCAATTTCAAATGGTGTGATACAAAAATGTGAAAACTTTGATTAGTGAAAGTGTTCATTATTTTGGATTGTGGTACAAATAATAATGGGGGTATGAAAAAAAACATACAAAAATATTTGAATACCAAACAAAAACAGCTATTTCTTAAAACGTGCAACCACAATCAATATATTTTACTTGGAGTCCATTATTTTCATACTCACATATCTGCTGGAACCATCGTAGTCACATCTCTCAATCTTGCCAAGACTCCCATCTGAAAAGTAGAGCTTCTCTGCTTGGTGGTCAATAGTCAGTCCGTTGGGTGTCAAGATGTCAGAACTGATGACAATCCTCATGTTCTTGCCAGCTAAGGTGGACCTCATGATGCTGGGCCTCTGCTCATTCCAGTTGGTCCAAAACATCAGGCTAAAAATGGGTATTGGACAGCCAAAAAAAACATTAAAATATGAGTCATCAGAGTGCAGTGTTTTGTTTCACAATTTTGCAACAGCGAGTGCCTTCAGCTTAATGGGAAGGTGTCATCAGAGACTCTCTAAAAATGAAGCACTAATTCACCTCAGCAGTTCAAAAAATGCACACCACCTTAGCAAGAACAAAACAAATATGTCTCATCGAAAATTGTATTTGGATCTGAAGTAATGGCTTTCTGTAAGAGATGCTGTGCAAACATGTGATTCAAGGAATTATCTGCCATGCAGGCAGAAGACACACTAGTGAACAGGAAAAATGTTCTTCACTGAATTAAATTGCTAGAGGTTTATGCAGTCATGTCAGTCCATTATCAACATCGTCCCTTACTGTACTTCCCAAGACCTCATCTGCTTCCTATTTCTGCCCTGAAGAAGCTCATCACTCATCAAGTGCAGCTCTGTTTCAATTAGATAAAACGGATTAGCATCACAGTTTGTGAGATAGAGGTCATTTATGCATATTCTTCTGTGTGGAGACATCTAATAATATTAAACACATACTAGCATATCATATAATCCCATATATATATATATATATCTATATATATATATAGATATATATATATATGGGATTTGCAAGAGGGATTGTGCACATTTTAAATCCACAGCTATGCAGACTAATCGCTGAAATAAAGAGCTAGGTATGTTTTCAAATTGTATAAAAATGTTTTTCAAGCCCTGAGCTCTCAGTTCATACTGTAATGAAGTAATGGAAGTCCACTCCACTGCGATAATAAAGATTCGGGTCAGAAGTCACAACCAGGGGCTACTAATTAATTACTTGAGTTTGAATTCTAATTATCAGACAGTGATTCTGGAGTGGGATAGATATGGAGCCAAACTGCCAACCAAGGGTAGTCTGAGGTCAAGAAATTAATTTAGTTAGTATAACAGGAGGAGCAAGATACTTACTCTTTTAAGACCGGTCACAGTAAAAAAAAAATGTATTCATGAAAGTACAAGCTGTGAATGCAGTCTGAGCTAGATATAATGGGAATACTAATGTGTTACTTTTTGAACATATAAATACATATTTTCCTGACGCCTTTGTTTTAACTGACACACAAATGAAACTTGAAATTGTGAAGAGATGCAGCTCACACCAGTAACATCTAAAGTGCAAAAAACCCTCAACCAAACAGTCTACAGCATGAGGCAACAATTTCTTGCCAATGAATGCATCCAAGCTACAAATTAATCCAAATGATTGCTGAAAAACAACAATTACTAAATCACATGATTCATAATTGTGTCCCGTGGTGCAAAAAAAAAAATCCATTAGAATAATTAAATATACGGTAGTTTAAGTTCTACGTATGGGATTTAGAGGTTAAAAGGATACATATATACATGTAAATGGAGAGAAATTTTACATTATTTGTTCAAACTGCCATACCTGATTCATAATGAAAAGGGAGTAGTATTAAATTGTCAGTTAAAATAAGGTCAAAAAGCAGGGTCAGCACACATTTCAAAGCCTTAGTTTGTTTTCCTGTCCACAGATCCAGGAGGAGACTATTTCATATTCGTCACGGTGAGCAGTAGACAATCTGTGGATTTGTGAGCTCTACTATGGGCATATCTTGGCAGCATATCAACAATATAGTCCATGAATAGATTTATAGACAGGTACAAGGATCTTAAAATTTGTCCTCCAACTAATAGGGGGCCAGTCTATGTATTTTAAAACAGCAGTAATGGGGTCCAGTTAAAACTCTGGCAACAATCTACTGTATTACGTGTAATTTATTTATAGACTTTCTGGGAAACCCTGAAAGCAATGCATTTACTTGTCAAGCATAATGGAGGAAAAGCATGGCCAAGCTTCTCTGTATCTTAGAGAGACAAATAAAACAACTTTAACAATATTTGTCTTTAAATACCTCAGATTGTTTATGCTGTTTCATGTTGTTATTTGCACTTTTTCTCTAATTCAATTTGTCATGAACAACAATGATGAGGATCAAAAACCACGTAGAGTATGGCGTCAACAGCGTAACAAGAAAAGATGAGCTGGTTGTATATCAAACTGTAAATAAAAAACATGTTGTGCATCACAGTATCAAAGGCTGAGTTTATGTCTAGACATTTTGGGATTAACTAAGCGATATAAATATTTAAAGAAAGTGTGTAAGAAAGAGTTTTTTGAGATGAACAAGAGCTACTGACTTTTGGCACTCATCCAGTGCCAGGACGTGCGGGTGGTCTTCCTCCGATAGAGTGACCACAGCCTGCCTGCTAAAGGCGCTGACTCGTGTCTGGTCCACAGCTTGTCTCGTGATGGTAGACGTAGTGGAGCTGGTCCAGTACAAGGTGTCCCAGGCGCGGTGGTAAGCCAGACCCTCCACTGAACCCACATCTAAAAGAACAGACACATCAGACCGCTGGTCACGTTCCAACCAATTACCCTAATTCAGACACAAAAATGCAGAGGAGCCTGAAGGACACTTAGAAGCTGCTCCTGATAAGAACTTAATGTGGAAAATACAACTCTCTTGTTAGTCTATGTCACAAGTGAGTAAATAACCAACTGAAACTTGAGTAAAATGCTAAATAAGAAAAACAAGTTCTCTCTTTTACATATTTAGGGCTTAGATTCATGAAGTTTGTTGATATTATGCTATAACTGTGTAATTACATTTTTTTTAGCTGCCACTGTCGCTGTCATCTGAGGCCACCAAACGCCAAAGTAGTCTGTCGTGTAGATTTACGTAAAAATATTGACTTTGCATGTAACAGATGGCAGTCTCCAATTGTGTTAGAGTTGGGATTGTGTTTCCTTCGTGATTGACAGGGAAATAACTTCATGCCTCACTACACTGGACAGACAGCTATTTGTTGATGCCACAGTCACTCAGGAACTGAATATGTTTTCATCGCAAACCAATTTCCTAAACACAGAATATGAAAAGGCCTTTGCACCCCCTCATGTTATTGCAGGAATATGACTGACAGCCAGGGAGCCTCTAGAGAGAGACAGTGATCACTGATAGAAAATCTGGCCAAATCATGTTTGATTATTCACTGTAGTTTCTTTTTTCTGTGGATTCATAAATTACTTATTGAATATGACTTTCACTGTTTCAATATTACACAAGCATCAGTCTGAAAAAGAAGGGTCAAAATAACTGCATTGTTGAGTTGGCATGTACTCAAAAACAAATATGACTACTGCTCTCAATGCACTAGGAGAGGGTATTTGTGGATGTTTATGACCAGGACAAAAAACATCTCTTCATTATGTTGCTATAGAGGAAAAAAAAAAAAGAAAAAAAGAAAGAAGAAATACTCCAGCAGAAAATTCTACAACAACATAGAATTTGATTCCTATTACATATGCTCCTTCTGAGTGCAATACAAAGGGAATAGACCCACAAAACAGATGAAGGGAAACGTACCATTTCACTGGAGAGAAGAAAAAAGTTGAGTTTCTTCCCTGACACAGCCCGCCTACTAAAATTTAATAAAGCCATAAATAACAGTTTGTCAACCAGATAGGAAATTGTCTAAGCGCTGGCTTTGGAAAGATTACCTGCTTGTTTTGTATGAATTTGTTTGTATCTATCTCATTTGTGTGTAAATATATTAGTTTATTGTATGATAAAACCAGTGATTGATTGTCTTTCATTAGAGAGCCCATTTAGTACAGCAAAAAAGTCAGATTCCTCTCGTCTAGATTCAGATTGAAACTACTAACATCGGTAACATCAAAACAAACAAAATAAAAGGGTTAAAACTCAAACGCAAATTTAACAATATTTTTGTATTCACATATCACGTTTCCAACATTTGGCATTTTGCACATTTGATCTTTCCTGATCTCTGTTTTGTAAGCATTTTGTGAGCATTTTTGCACACATTTTAATCTGTCTTTGTAGTTTCTAATTTGTCTAAATGGTGAACATGTGGCCAATGTTGGCTGTAACCCCACATCTAAAAACCCATAAAACATACTCTAGAATACTTAAGACTCTACCTGAGTCAGCCGACCACTAATTAATAGTTTGCAATAAAAGCCGTCTGGCAGCTTGGAGTTTCTCACAAATTGTTGGCCAGGAAAGGGAGTAATTAATGGGGGGGACACAGAGTTTAATTAGGGAAATATGGATGATTAACATCTTCACCTTTCCTCAATGACGGGATTCAGGCAATAACTTTTAGAAGAAAATAGAAGGCAGTCTTGATTTTATGTACAGTGCCGGGTTATATACTGGAGAGAGGTGTATAGTCCATCAAATGAGTGTGGACCAGATGGATGTGCTGCTTTCAATCAACAGCAGCTAATCTAATTGAAAACATGGACAGTCACACTATCTTTTCACAGTTGGCTGCAATGTAGCTGCATGCAAACAATCTGCTGCCCATCTCAAAAGAATTAGGCATCGACACGTATTATGTATTCAAACATTTAAATTTCACTCAAATTCATTCCTTGCACCACCTACATTTTGCATTTCGTAAGTGCTAAGGTGTGAAGGACACAGATCCTGACAGATGGTTCTTGATAATGCTTTTTCATTTGTCAAAAATAAATAAATAAACTGAAAGTTCTCTCAGCAGGAGTGAGGAAGGAGTGTTGGGGGATGGGTGAGAATGGATCAGTAACACTCTGCCAGTCTCCCGGTGTGAGATGGGGGTGGGAAGGTGCTGAGCTCTGCTCCCAGTGGAAACTTCACAGAATGGCAGAGGATGCTAGCCGTGCAGAACAGAGACTTTTGCTGTTCATCTGACTCCAGTCATGCTTGTCAAGACGGGACTAGCTGAGCTTTGGTGAGTAATAGAGAAGGATTGGTCCTCATACAATCTGTGGCAGTCAGTGAGCAGGAAGCTTTCAAACATGGGTATTATATCACAATGATTTAGAATTAAATGGTCTTTTAAAAGGAGAAAAAGGAGAACAAAAATGAAGGAAGGAAGAAGAAATGTCACTGTTGATAGTAACTAAGGTAGATGCTATAAACAATGTGGGAATATTGTATTCTAAGGTTACCCCTTAATTGAAACTAAAATTTAAAAAAAATAACACCTTACTAATCCTCTACCACATTGTGCCAACCCACAAAGGAGTACCATGATGCAGGACATGTTTAGCCCTTGAAATTGACATAGTAAGTGAATACATATGTATATTAGTGCATATTTGCAGTAGGGGAACTTTGGATTCCCGCAGTGGGTTTTATTACGTAACAAAATTCAAAAATGTAGAAGAAAATATGAAATGCACTTACTTTCTGCTATGATAGATCTTTCTGTCCAGTCATCATTAATCATCTGTATATTTCCGAAATGGACATCACTGAAAAAGATGCGGTTGGTCCCTCCTGTCTTCTGACTATAATCAAAGGCCAGCGCTACAACATTCTTGAAAAAAACAGGATTCTCCAAAGGCTGCACAGGTGAGTTGAGATCGCTTTCATCTGAAAGGTGAATGCTTTTCAGGATAGTCCTCTCAGAGAAGAGTAAATAACCTTCATAGCGCTGACAGGCAAAGCCGTCCTGTGCCAAGCGGCCGTGGGCGCAGGAACAGGTCCGGCGACCACTTCCCAGGTGAAAGCACAGCTGCTGGCAGCCTCCGTTACTCCGAGCACACGGGTTGGTGCCTCCAAAACACAACACATGTTCAGTTACTGGTTTGCGTCAGTTTCTGTTTTGTGCAATCATGTTTAAATTACATTGACAAACACACAAGCCGTGGAGCTGTCACATTTGGGAAAGGGTTTGTTAAAAGGCAACATTTTCAAGTAGCATAACCGCAATAGCAAAAGTCACTATTGTAATGCATAGGACTGTAAAATTTAAATTGTTACCTTTTTCTCTGCCTCTGTTAAAGACCGTCACATCCTTCAAATTGACCCCAAGACCACTCCTCATTGTCATAGCCTCACTGGTGTCGGCCTTTAGGCCACGTCGGATGGAACCGTTGGAGTGGGCCCTGAATAACATCAGGAGAGACAGGGTAAAAAATAAGTGAGAGCATACTGTCTTCAGATTTTTCACCAAGGAAGGGTAATAATAAAGTTAGACGGACATCCTGCAATAAATAATTTCATTTGACAATACTCATGCAAGAGTCAAGGCTGCAAACATTCAGTCCTGATACAGCTAAATATGTTGAAGAAAAAACACAATAAAACTATTTCCATTGTTGCCCTGATTGTAAACTGGAGAGGATAAAATTATTTATCTTAATGTCATGCATGACATGTTTAACGTGCAAAAACAAAGGAAAGACATATGTGACTGAATATTCAACCACCTTTTTTTTTCACCAGTAAAATTATTTCTCAGTCCATTGATTGGAGCAACAGGAAAAGCAGCAGAGTTTAACAAAAAATAACCAACTGACTTCATGAAAATTAAGTCAGTTGGTTATTATAAAGGCATTATAAAACCGTATTGTGTGCCTGACTT
This sequence comes from Brachyistius frenatus, assembly GCF_029030835.1. NCBI lineage: Eukaryota > Metazoa > Chordata > Actinopteri > Embiotocidae > Brachyistius > Brachyistius frenatus. The sequence continues at coordinate 4,354,039 of NW_027210626.1, forward strand.
TTAGAAAAGGTTGGGGAATCCTTGCCATTGAATTTTGTCAGAAATATTTACAAAAACAGGTGGTGACTATCACTAAGAGGAATTGCTGTTCTTAATATTTTTTCACATGGGACCTCTGAAGGGATAGGTTATTGTTGGGTTACAGGCTTTGCAGACCAATGCATGTGCATGCATTGAAGAAAATAATAAATTACCTGTCAGACCAGTAGATGTAAGCCCCAAACACAGCCACTGAGAACAGGTCTACGTTGGCCACTGACAGTACAATCTCGCGGCTCTCACCTGTCTCAAGGTTGATCCTCTCGATCTTATCTGTGCGAGCGTCGCACCAATATAATGTATTTTCCTGGAAGGGAATTTCAAAATGCATATCACAAACCAAACCTCTTAGGATGGTAATATTTCAGGCACAAAAGAGTAAGAGGAAATAAGAAGTATGGAATACAGTGGCATGGAGGATGAAGTTTATGCATCTGTGTGCAGCTTTACCTCATAGTCTATTGAAATCCCATTGGGCCACATGATTCCCGAGTTAACCAAGGTGACCTGGTCTGAACCGTCCAGGCGGGAGCGGCCAATGCAGGGGTTCTGGCCCCACTCAGTCCAGAAGAGATACCTGTCCAGCAATATAACACCCAAATGCAGTGTGATTGATTTAGTTGGCCTATGTTCCATTTTACAGAAAATAAATTATAAAAGTGTGACAAAGCTTTCTCATGAGGCAAGATATTTTATAGTTAAACAATAAACAATCTTCAATGGCACAAACAGTAAATAAACCCTGAGCAGTTGAAGACTGCTGCTTTGTTGTGGTGCGTTATGGTGCTGGCAGCAGCCATTAGAAGATGGTAGACTGTTGCTATAATGGGATGAAAATGGTCAGCGGCCATTCTCAAACAGGCTGCGGCATTCAAATGATGACTGATTAGTATTATGGTGAGCAATGTGGGCCAAGAAAACATCCCCCACGTCATTTCACCACCAACAGACTGGACTGTTGCCACAAGGCAGGTTGGGTCCAAGGATTCCTGCTGTTGACACAGACTTGTGAGCCAACCATCTGCGTGCCACAGCAGTTTACATTCATCAGAAAAAGACTAAGGTTTCCAGTCTTCAGGTTTCCAGTTTTGGTGAGCCTGTGCCCACTGCAGCGCCAGCTTTCTGGTTTTGGCTGATGGGGAATCAGACTGGGTCTCCTGCTGTTGTAGCCCATCTGCCTCAAGGTGTTGTTTGTCATACATCCTGAGATGCTTTTCCACTCTCAATAGTTGTAAAGAATAGTTATCTGGGTTACTGCAGCCTTTCTATCAGCTCCACCCATTATTGGCTGGTTGGACAATCGCACAAATAAGAGGGAGTACAGGTGTTCCTAACACAGTGCTTGGTGAGTTTATATGTGCTAAACCTATATTCGTCAACAGGGCAACCACCTGGTTTGTTTTTTGTTTCACAAAAAGTGTATTGGCTTGCTATGCATCATTACACTTTAAAGAGTTCCAGCAGGCAAATGTATTAAACATGTCTTCTCTTTACATTAAATACCAAAACTAAGGGATACAACTGATTTCAGTAAACAGTGCATTGAAATAGTGAAAACAAACCATTAAAGCACAAAGAAAGGCATTCCTTACCCCTTTTGTGGATGCACAGCAATAGCCCTCGGCTGATCAAGTCCTTCCGATATGACCACGGAGCGGTATGCACCATTCAGACGGGATATTTCTATTAGATTGAAACCATGGTCTGTCCAGTACAGGTTGCCTGGGTAGACAGAAGCAATTGTAAGATGTGTAAATACAGCAGAAGTTTATTGATTCACAAGGGGCAGAAGATACTCAAGAAGTTGACATCATGAATGTATACATAACTGTACACTACAAACAGTTTTGTACATATGTTTGTCCTGTGAATGTTTTTACAGCATGATACCCAACTTTGTCTCCGAGGCTTAATGTTTATTGGCAAGCCGGATCAAAACAAAGACCTCGACTCAATGCCACAACAAGAGGCATTGCACCTAGAGTGACACTATTTAGCAATCAATACCAGCTTGACAGCCTGTTGTAATAACTCCAGGCCCTGTGGAGTCATAATACTAACCAGCGATCCAGTCAACGGCGATGCCTTCCACCCGACTGATGCCAGTAGTGATGATATCTTCCCTCCAGGTCTGATCACGTTTGGCACGGGATATTCTGTTCAGCCCCATGTCTGTCCAGTACACAGTGTCATTTCCTGCAAAATACACAATACAGCTAATGACGAGGGAAAATGTGATGATGAATGCAGCTGCCACAAAAGTATTTATGCCCTCAAACAAAGCAGCCCGTGAAACCACATTTTACGGTCCATTTCGCCAGATGTTGTGTGGCACTATAAAAAAATATGGTGAAAATACCCACAGCTCACAGCTCTTTGTTGACAAAGTGCCTGGACAGGAGAGGCGATCGTTGGTCAAATTTTACAGGGCTGTATATTACTTCATGCAAAACATGGTGTTGGTAAAACTCTTATGGACCCTTCATGATTTTACAGCCCACTCAAATCAGTATATAAAATAGTAAGCAATTTTTTACAGTGTAGTCTTCAAGTGCATCTTCTTGTATGACTGTCAGTTTTACTCTATAGAGGTTGTTAAGAGGTTAGATGGTATTGTATCTATAATTGCAATTCCCCCTTCCCGCTACCTTCACACTCTGTTAACATATAGATGACATATGACATAATACAGCTGCAGGGCTTTCAAGCGTTCTGCTCTGGCAACCTGGCTTCGATAATGACATGTAAATAATATGTGCCTGATGTCAGTTTCAGCTCTTAGTAATACATTCTCAGGTTCACTGAGCCAAAGTAATAAAGGTGAGGACAACTGACAATATTGTTCTGTACTTTGGGAATGTCCAATTTTGGATTTAGCTTATTTCCTCTTTTTCAAAAGTTCTGGTCACATTATAGGATTGTTATTGACCTTTGAAGCCTCTGAGATTTCTTATTGGATAAAAAAAATATCTCTGGTTTTGTAATGAGTGACCCAAACTGCTCTTACACATACAGTGCATCCGGAAAGTATTCACAGCGCTTCACTTTTTCCACATTGTTATTTTAAAGCCTTATTCCAAAATTGATTAAATTAATTGTTTTCCCTCAAAATTCTACACACAATACCCCATAATGACAGTGAAAAAAAGTTTGTTTAAATTTTTTGCAAATCTATTAAAAATAAAGAATGACAACATAACACGTACATAAGTATTCACAGCCTTTGTTCAATACTTTGTTGAAGCACCTTTGGCAGCAATTACAGCCTCAAGTATTTTTGAGTATGATGCTACAAGCTTGGCACCTATTTTTGTCCAGTTTCTCCCATTCTTCTTTGCAGGACCTCTCAAGCGCCATCAGGTTGGATGGGGAGTGTCGGTGCACAGCCATTTTCAGATCTCTTCAGAGATGTTCAATCTGGTTCAAGTCTGGGCTCTGGCTGGGCCACTCAAGGACATTCACAGCGTTGTCCTGAAGACACTCCTTTGTTATCTTGGCTTTGTTCTTAGGGTCGTTGTCCTGTTGGAAGATGAACTTTCGCCCAGTCTGAGGTCCAGAGCACTCTGGAGCAGGTTTTCATCAAGGATGTCTCTGTACATTGCTGCATTCATCTTTCCCTCCATCCTGACTAGTCTCCCAGTTCCTGCTGCTGAAAAACATCCCCATAGCATGATGCTGCCACCACCATGCTTCACTGTAGGGATGGTATTGGTCAGGTGATGAGCAGTCCCTGGTTTCCTCCAGACATGACGCTTGGCATTCAGGCCAAATAGTTCAATCTTTGTTTCATCAGACCAGAGAATTTAGTTTCTCATGGTCTGAGAGTCCTTCAGGTGCCTTTTGTCAAACTCCAGGCGGGCTGTCATGTGCCTTTTACTGAGGAGTGGCTTCCGTCTGGCCACTCTACAATACAGGCCTGCTTGGTGGAGTGCTGCAGAGATGGTTGTCCTTCTGGAAGGTTCTCCTCTCTTCACAGAACAACGCTGGAGCTCTGTCAGAGTGACCATCAGGTTCTTGGTCACCTCCCTGACTAAGGCCCTTCTCCCCCGATCGCTCAGTTTGGCCGGGCGGCTAACTCTAGGAAGAGTCCTGGTGGTTCCAAACTTCTTCCATTTATGGATGATGGAGGCCACTGTGCTCATTGGGACCTTCAATGCTGCAGAATTTTTTCTGTACCCTTCCTCAGATCTGTGCCTCGATACAATCCTGTCTCGGAGGTATACAGACAATTCCTTGGACTTCATGGCTTGGTTTGTGCTCTGACATGCACCGTCAACTGTGGGACCTTATATAGACGGTGTGTGTCTTTCCAAATCATGTCCAATCAACTGAATTTACCACAGGTGGACTCCAACCAAGTTGTAGAAACATGTCAAGGATGATCAGTGGAAACAGGATGCACCTGAGCTCAATTTTGAGTGTCATGGCAAAGGCTGTGAATACGTATGTACATGTGATTTTTTTCATTTTTTATTTTAAATAGATTTGCAAAAATAAAATAAAAACTTGTTTCACATTATCATTATGGGGTATTGTGTGTACAGTTTTGAGGAAAAAACAAATAATTTAACCCATTTTGGAATAAGGCTGTAACATAACAAAATGTGGAAAAAGTGAATACTGTGAACACTTTCCGGATGGACTGTTTACACTGACTTTCTTTGAGAGACCAAAAGTCTGTATGGAACCTTTTAGTTCATTAAAGTATAAGGCTTACGTAAATGCAGTGGGCATGTACCTCTGGATTGATTTATATACAATACAGAAACTTTACGTCATTAACTAACAATAGTTTATTTAGGAATGACCTGTTTCACCAGGTTTCAATGTGGGGTAGAGTAATAGTCTGGGGAACACCAGAGTCATTAGGATTCATTGTCTGGGCACTAGTTACTGTATATCTCTACCGAATTCCATGATAATACATCCAACAATTCTTGAGTCTGGACCAAAGTAGTGGTCTGAGTAACCATGGCTAAAAACAAAGTGACACTCCATTAAGTGAACACAATCCTATCTGTGGTGTCCCCCGCACAGACAAGCAGATTTTGAAAAAAATTGAAAACAATGTCCCAGTGTCAACAGTGTCAATATGTCCCCCGAGTCTGTAATGGACTGTATTCTGGTAATATAGTCCCCCTCAGTAGATAACACTGGCTTTTAAGTGACAGAGGAGGTCTGTTGATCTCTGCCTCTCCCAAATTTAGTTGCTAATATTAAATTAGTTGGAGCAACTTTTCGTATTAATTCACATCCCATACCATAATTTAGTTGGGGTTAAGATGTGCCATTCGAGAGAAACCATCATATTTCCCCATGCAACGTGGTGAGAGAAAAGGTTCCAACATAAAAGCAAAAGCATTAATGTGGTAATGGGTCACTTCATTCTTTGACAACCATTATGAACCATAAAAAAATAAAGGCAAGGTCAACAAACCAAAACAACATCCTAGCAACCACCAAACTCTATTTTTTGTGGCGTGCCAGGACGGTTTTGGATTGTAATGTTCCTGGGACATATTCACATGTTGGGCAATTCAGTAGTTATTTCTGTTGAGCAAGGACCCAGTTGCTCGACACTCAGTCAGTGATAAGCTACCTCTGAGCAACAACATTTTAGCACACAACTGCTGTGTGTTCAGAGGTTTTTGGTCACAGTAATTAGATTAGCCCTATTTTAACCCGACGTGGGTGGACAGAGCAATTGGTTGTTTGCAGTGGGTCATTGTGCTATGTTCCAGTACCCTTCACCACTCGAACTTTAGAGTCCAACAAAAATGTAATGCACCTCTGTCCCGTAATTCCCACTTGAGGCCACAGAGGCCAATGTTGCTGCTATTCAGCAAAATTACAGAACATTGTTTTGTTTTAATGTCGATGTGCAGATGTTAGAGGTCTAGGTCGGTACATTGCATTATAAAAGTGTGTGGTAGTTAAGCCTTTCTGTTATGTAGACATTTGAAACATTCCTGGGTTCGAAGGACTACATTAAAGACTACATTAAACTTGAAATCTTACAATATCAGTTGGAGACAGGAGCAAAAGATGACATTCAAAGCCTGCAAAAAAACACCAGGAACAACATGCAATATGTACATCTAATTATGTCAGACACAACACCTCTTCAACAGTGAATCTCAGCTGTCTTATACTCAATGTCAAACAACAGAATAAATACGTCCGTATTAGTGGTATCATACCTGCATGAAAGTCGACACCCACAGCAAACAGGGTTCCTGTGATAGGCATGAGAGCTTCGCTGTTGTCATTTGGGTCAAGAGCGATTCCTCTGATCCCCTCGTGAATGGAATATATCAGAAATGAGTCAACACCTATAGAATAACAGAAGTACCTATTAAACCAGGAATACAGGTATTATAGCGTAGATAATTATAAGTTCCCTTGCATTAGCATGTGTAGACTATTTACTTAAGCATAGATTCATAACCTCACATTGAATGTAATGAAAGGCTCAAGGGAAAATGGGAATCTTACCCTCACAAGACATGCGATCACTCCGCAAGTTGTAGCCAACGGTGCAGGAACAGCTGCGAGTGTTCTCTGAAGTCGGGAAACAGAGCTGTGAGCATCCTCCATTGTTTACCTGGCACGGGTTTCTTCCTGAATGTTAAGCACAATCAGCAAGAGGCAAATAGCAAGTTACCAAATGTTGGTCATGTGCAACCTTTTATGTCTATATCTGAAGGTTTGTGTGACGATATGTGTGAGTGGTTTTACCTTTCTGACCCTCCCTGTCGTACACCTTCATATGAACCAACCCGCTCGTCTTGTTTCTCAGAACCACATGGTTACGTCCGTCTCTCTTGGTGACCGTTCCCAGCTGTGCAGACTCGTCATCTGCCCACCAGAGTTTGCCACCTGTAAAAACCAACGTAATTTTCGAAAAGACCTTACTTCAGTAAAACTGCAGTGAAAAAGAAAATTGCGCTGTACACTGTGGTAACACTGCTACAATCAGTCTTCTTAACTGAGAAATGTATGGAATTCACATGATAATGTGAACATGTCTTTCAAAACATCCAGCAAGCACAATCAAATACCCCCCTTATTACCCATTCCACATGCAAATGGTGATTCTTATGCCACAAAGCCCCTTAATAACTGAGGCATTCTCTGAGCTGATTTGAGATTAAAGAGTGGGATACCCTGTTCCCGGCTCTGCCCACTTGCTTCTGATGATGTGCGCATCTCGCAGCCTTGAATCATACTTACTTTGATTGGAAAGGTTTTCATTTCACCAAAGAAATTTCCATGAACTTAAACAATTTGAGGGCGTTTCCATTATGAAATTAAATAAGCACAGCTGTGATTTTCAACTCCATGCCTGCCATTAGATGCCCCGTTGCATCTGAGAACATGTACTGTAGTTGTTTGTGTGTCATGATGTTTCACCTTCTACCCTTTTGAGGAGTGGCTGGCCTGTCTGGCTCTGTGTGACAGTGAACAGCCCTCCAGGCTCGGTGGCGCTGTCTTTGTGCGCATGAATGATGAGTGTGTCTTTGTAAACAGGCCCATGCACAATAGGCTCATGACCCCAGCACACCAAGCCCATCGCCACCACAGTATCCTCTAAATGCCACCTTTTTTCCTCAGCAGGAATCAGTGATGCATGGTCCAGGCACTTTGTCACAGACTCTGCAGACATGACAGGAACTCAACATTTTTAAAAACCCACTGAAGTACAAAGTGGAGATGAGTGAGGTGGCTTCTCTCCTTACACAATAAACATTATAAATGAGGTGCAGATGGACATGAATTTAGTCTGTTTTGAAAGGTCCAAAACTGTAAATATAGACTATTACTCTGAGAAGATATGGTCTAAACCTGTAACATGTGACTTTTACATATAAATGAAATATTCAAGATTTAGCCAAATGAGTTCACAAAATACAGGTTAAAGCCAATCACTACCAGATAAATCTCCGTATCTCACAGCACATGGAGTTTTGAAATTGGGTGTCTGGTAAGACATTCCCACACAGGCCAGATGAATCCGTGCTGGGCATGCTCTCTGGGCAGAGCATGCATACCCGAGACTGAACGCGACTAAGCTGGCTAACTTTTGTTTAACCTATGTTTTGCTAACATAAGAGGGAATACAATATTTCAAATGTGCAGCTCTTCTAGACTTTACAAATGTCATGGGACCCAATTGATTAAATTCCTTTATAGTAAAGGATCTTAACAATAATACAAAAATAATAATAATAATAATAATAATAGTGCTTTTGAAGTCAGGCTAAGTCTTTTTTTTTCTTTTAATAGAGTGCATTTAAAAAAGAAAAAAATAATAAGAACCAAACAACAAAATAATTTAATAAAACAACATAAAAACAGATTGACATATGAAATGTTAAAAATCTGAAGTTTCAAGTTTCATATTTAAAAACCCTTTTTCAAAGTTTAGGAGCTACAGTGGTCTAGAGCAATAACCTTTGTATTGTCACCTTAGAGTGGAGACACCCACAGGAGAGGCACAGAAACTCTCCGCAGAGGAAACCCTCTGCTCAGCAGCAGCAACAACAATTCATTAAATGTCTGCATCTTTTAATTCAATGTTATTTCCAAGTAAATTTCTTTTCATGTTTTGAGCTAATTCAACCAACCTGAGCCCTGATCCTGCACACATCCTGGGGCAGTGCAATATCCTCTCCAATTATATTAGCAACCAAAACTTACAGTAAATGCTGAAAACATAATGCTGTTAAGACTATGTTGTAAAGAAATTTAGCAACATAATTTTTGTTTCAAAAATAAATTGCACTTGTCCTTCAGATTTTACACCATTTGTCACTAGAAGGTTAGACACTATTTTGTTCCATTACCCTTTTTGATTTATAAAAAAATAAAAAAATAAAAAACAATTCCCACTTGTCTTAATAGCTTTAGGCTGACTGCCAAACTTAAAGGGAATGTAAAACTCATTTCCACAAATCAGACAAATTCCCATGAGTAAGAATGACAGTCTATATGCAATTTACAAAACATTACACCCTGGAGGACATGCTAGCTGAGATTAGCTTTGCACCCTGTGTTAATTTGATGCCGTGGGGACCACTGGCTTGGTGTGATTGCTCGCTTGTGGCACATCATATTCAATTTCCACCTCAACTGCTAGTTTGAACCTCAAGCAAGTCCAGCCTGATGGATCACCCACATCTTCAAAATAGAAGCCCTCACTTTTCCCAAAAGCCAATCCAATTATTACAAAGCCCAAGGACCCGAGTGGCTTGACCTTGTGTCACTAACAGTGCCATCATTATTCCTACAACCAGCATGGAAACACACAACATGAGAAGGCAAAGAGGAAAACAAGCACCCCATCAAGAAACAACTTGTTTGATTCCTCTCTGAGAAGAGCATTCCACTGATTATCACTGCACCTTTACAAAACCTTTTCTAGTGGTTTGTGTCTTGTTGTGTTACCTCCAGCTCCACCCCCTGCTATGAGGGAGTTACCGATCCATCATGTGTAAACAAGCTTTCCTTGTTTACACATGATTGTCTCTTGGAGTAACCTTCACCACACAAACATGACTAACGGATCAATTAGGCTTTCCCAGACCAGAGGAGAGAACACAATCATTGTTAGATTTATGCTCATTAATGTTGATTGGTTACAACAACACAGGGGACACAAAAGCCCTTCATTAGCCACACTCATCTGACTATATCAACAATTTATTTCCTTGCCAAAGCATATCGCACATGCTTTTATTTGTAAATGGATGTTGTAATCCTAATGCTAGTTATAATGCATATTTGTTCATAATCTATGTTGTATAGTATTTAATAGTTGTATAAGTTAGTTTAAACAATAAGTATCAACAGAATGCTGTATCATGCAGCAAAAACATCTAGTGAAGACAACCTGCTCGCCCTGGGTCGACTGTCATGTAATACCACGTTGTACCATAAGAGGTGATAGTGAGTCAATGCAGTATTCAGTCTGCCCTCAGTTGAACATTAGAGGAGGAGGAAGTATTGCTGCCCAGACGGAGTACTCTAACCTCTTTTCAATCATGTTGAAGGTACTGCCCTCGGTTCAGCCAATTAACAACTGCTAATCAATGAATGGAAGCTTAAACGCAGCAATGGCTGAAGCTCTTGGCAAGACACCCTTATTACCACCACCACTCCCTTATTGACAAAAAGCCACATTCAGCAGCAAAGAAAAAGTGATAGAAACAGAAGCACAACAAGTTAAAAAAAAGTTTTTCACTGCTGCAGACATCTCTTGGTGAGTACTGGAAAGAACTATAATGCTACCCAACGTTTCTTCTCGACTGATGAGTAAACAGCTATTAATGGTAATTGCCATCCTTAGGTACTTAGTTTGCTAGCTAATAGAGCACTGGCAATGTGTTATTGATTTGGCACTAACATTGAAACATTACAATTAGTAATATGTCACCTTGCCAGCTATAAAAACAAAATAATTCCAAACGTACACTAAGAAAATGCTCTTTACCTTACCGGATCATTAACTTTGCCCTAGCACAGATTGACTGTAAACAGTAAACTTTACACTATATTGAGTGAGTGATAAGTCTATTAGAGTGGCAGGGATGGTCTTTTCCTATGATAGAGACCGGCACTCTGACTTTCCAGTAATATGCAGCTATTTATTTGTTGAGAAAGCAGAGTATAAATTCAACAGACCTTATAAATCACCTTTAATCAGAGATTGCTGAACTAGAAAGACAAAGATGACTAACAGAGAACATTTAGAGAACTTTGTGGGAAACAGAGTAAATGGTGAGCAAATGCACGGAATTGCATCTTACACCATGCGGACGAAACAGAATCTGCAGAGGGGACATTTCTATGTAATGGACAGCTCCCATGCACTTGCGAACAACAAAAGAAGCTTAGGAGTAGAAAATGGCCTGTCTGGCTGCCCGGCTGTCTATGCCAGCCTCATTTTCAGCCGACCATTAAAGTTTATGTTCAATGGACAATAAAGAAGGAATGCAACTTGGTATCAGAGACTGAACGTCTGACACAAAAACAAACAACAAACGAACAACATTAAATTCAAAATGCATGTTATATGTGAACTGTGGTGTTTAGTGAATGAGGCATCTTTAGTCTTGAGACACACTTCATAACATTGCTTTCCATTTCTTTTTTTCTGACAAATATTATCTGCTAAAGATTCCCCTGCCAAGACTATTTAAAAAAGCCAATACTATTGAAGAGGCTGTATGTCAGTAAAATGCAAGTTATATCACAGAGGTTTTGAAGCTCAAAACAATTTATCCACCATTTTACAGCCGCAACAGAGTAAGCTACGGTGAAATCTATGATGTAAATACAAGTCAACAGTGTTTTAATAATTGCTCTCACTGGCAGAAGTTGTTGACAAGTGTTTGGACTGCATGTTTAAATACTATATCTTCTATATATAGCTATGTTGCTGATGTTAAACCACTGACAAATTTCTCTCTTTTAAAAAATGCCAAAATAATGCTGTTCATTCTACCATTCAATTTCATCAACAAAACAAGACGTCATTAATTGTGATTGATGGAGATCCGCATACATAATTTTGCTGTTTTGCTGTACCTGCTCCTGTGCAGGAATCAAGCCATTAGTCTATGTCGCCTTGAATTCTATCTCCCATTTGTGAAGTGCAATAATGAAGTCTCCAATGTCCATGCCTCCATAGTCCAAAGCCTTCATTGAAAGAAGTGCTGGCTTACAGTAGCAGAATGGCAACAGCTAAGTAAACAGTGGGATTTCCATTTTGCCACTGCTTTCTTATCCTGTAACACTATAATTAATGCTCTCTGCACATGCTGACAGATGCCCACTACACAGGAAACGAAGGCCTGTCAGGATTAATAACATGCTTAAACAACACAGAATCTGCTTGACTACACTCTTTTTATTTTTGGATTTCATTTTCTCCTTAAAAAATACAATTTGGTCTGGACACACGCACACAACCAGCGACTCTCTGCTCAGTATGTTTGCACTCTTCTCATTACCAATTTTGGCAAGCAAAATGCATTCGCATTGCTCACTGGAAGACCCAATTGTCAAGATTGCAACGGTGTGAAAGTGAGACAATTTAACATTAAAATTTAAGTCTGCTGTAACAATAAATTAATGAAATAAAAGAGAGAAATGAATGAAACATGATCTCTCACCTATCTGAAGTATATGCATATCAAAGGTTGGTCATTTATATGGTAATGTATAATATAGTTTATAGTTGCAACAGTGCCGCCACGTTGGAGTTCTCCCCGGGAAACTAGAGGGTCGCCTCCATGCGCCTGCAGGTTGCAGGGCGGAAGGCTCTGACTGTTGTTTGTGCTTATGAACCGAACAGCAGTTCGGAGTATCCGGCCATCTTGGAGTCGGTGGGGTGGAGCGTTGACCTGGACAGGGGATATCGTCGGGCGGTGGAAAGAGCACTTTGAGGAACTCCTAAACCCAACCAGCATGCCCCCTGGAGACGAGGCAGGGTCACACTCATATCCCTGGCGGAGGTCTCTGAGGTAGTCAAAAAGCTCCTGGAAAGGCGCCGGGGGTGGATAAGATCTGTCCTGAGATACTGAAGGCACTGGACATTGCTGGGCTGTCTTGGCTGACACGCCTCTTCAATGTAGCATGCGGGTCAGGAACAGTGCCCACAGAATGGCAGACCGGGGTGGTTCCCATTTTCAAAAAAAGGGACCGGAGAGTGTGCTCCAACTATCGGAGTATCACACTACTCAGCCTCCCGGGCAAAACGTATGCCACGGTGCTGGAAAGGAGGGTCCGACCACTTGTCATACCTCAGAGTCAAGAGGAGTAGTGCGGATTCCGTCCCGGTCGTGGAACAGTGGACCAGCTCTTTACCCTTGCAAGACTGCTGGAGGGGTCCTAGGAGTTTGCCCATCCAGTCTACATGTGGTTTGTGGACTTGGAGAAGTGTGCTGGAGCTGTTGCAATGGGCCATCCGGTCTCTATACGACTGCAGTAGGAGCTGTATTTGTATTCTCGGCAATAAGTCAGACACGTTCCCGGTTGGTGTTGGCCTCCGCCACGACTGTCTTTTGTCACAATCCTGTTTGTGACCTTCATGGACAAGATATCTAGGCACAGCCAGGGGGAGGAAAACGTCAGGTTTGGGGGTTTCCGGATCCCCTCTCTGCTGTTTGCAGATGATGTGGTCCTGTTGGCCTATTCAGACCATGACTTCCAGTATTCACTGGGGCGGTTTGCAGTCAAGTGTGAAGCGGCGGGGATGAGAGTTAGCGCCTCCAAATCTGAGGCCATGGTGCTCTGCTGGAAACCGGTGGATTGATCCCTCCAGGTGGGGACGGAGTGCCTGCCCCAAGTGAAGGAGTTTAAGTATCTCGGAGTCTTGTTCACGAGTGAGGGTAGGATGGAGCGGGAGACCAACAGGCGGATCGGATCGGCTGCAGCAGTACAATGGACCGTTTTGGTAAAAAGGGAGCTGAGCCGAAAGGCGGAGCTTTCAGTTTAACGGTCGACCTACGTTCTGACCCTCACCGATGGTCACGAGCTCTCGGTCGTGACCGAAATAACAATATTGCGGCTACAAGCGGCTGAACTGAGTTTCCTCCGTAGGGTGGCTGTGCTCAGCCTTAGAGATCGGATAAGGAGCTCGACATCAGGACGGAACTCGGAGCTGAGCCGCTACTCCTTTGCGTCGAAAGGAGTCAGCTGAGGTGGTCCGGGCATCTGATCAGGATCCTCCTGGGCGCCTCCCTCTGGAGGTTTTCTGGGCATGCCCAACTGCAAGGAGACCCCGGGGAAGACCCAGAACATGCTGGAGGGATTATATCTCCCAGCTAGCCTGGGAACGCCTCGGGATCCCCCAGGATGAGATGGAAAATGTTGCAGGGGAGAGGGAAGTCTGCGCCAACTTGCTTGGCCTGCTGCCACCGTGACCCGATCCCGGATAAGCAGAAGAAAATGGATGGATGGATGGTTGCAAGAATTCATTTTCTACTGAAGTTAAGGTTCTTAGATATTCTGGAGGGCATTTGTTTCTTTTTAATCAGACAGTTGGGAGAAAAGAGGAAGACAGAAAACAAGGGGAGAGAGAAGTGGTATGACATGCAATACAGGTCACTAGCTAGATTTGAACCGTGAGCGTTGCTTGTGTAACCATTTGGCTACAAATGAAGCTCAGGAGAAGTTAAATCACAAAGACTGTCTCATGCTTATACTATATATTTATCTTTTTCCTCTGCTTGGTCTTTCTCTCTATTCCAATCTCAACACATGCTGATGACGGGCTTTTCTCTCTGCGGTAACTACATCAGATTCGGCCACAACCCATACACTTTGTTCCAATCCTTCTGCTGCTGACATTTTTAAAATGTTTTATTTTTCTGCTGCTGTCAGCTGTTCACTAAAGTCACTACAGTCACTTAAGTCACTAGTCCCTAAAACTGACACTTAGTGACTACAGTCCAGCCCAGAGTACATGAAATGTATGTGTATATGCGAGTACATATTTCATGACCAAGAGGGGTCATTATAAAATTAAAAAAAAAAAAACATGTACTGGTTTGGTTGTACACATTGCTCTTGTTTCTTTTTGGCAACAATATTTGACTGGCGTAAAGTTCAATTCAATTTATTTATATAGCCCCAAATCACAACACAGGTTTTTCAAGGCACTTAACACAGGACAGTCCTTACAACAGAACTTCACATCATTATACAGAGCAACCCAACAATTAAAAAATTATCACGTAAACTAGGAGGAAAAAAAGTCCCCTTCAAGGGAGAAATACCTCCAACAGAGGGAAGGAAAAACTCCCTTTTAACAGGAAGAAATCTCCAACAGAACCAGGCTCATAGGTGGGCGGCCATCTGCCTTGACCAGTTGGGGTCGTAAAGTCAGGTGGGGATGGACAATAACCAATTTGTGCTGACGCACGGTGGACTAAATTGGTTCCAATTTGTAGATGATACATAGTTAGGGGGAAAAAAAATAAAAGCTCAAAATAAAGGTTTAAATACGTTGACTTAGATTTCAGGTGAATTCTTAATGAACCTATGAGTTGATGGATGGTGTGACACATTGGATTCAGTGCTGATACAAACAATCAACACCTAATGAACATCCTCCACCCTTTTCATTATAAAAGAGGTGAGAAAATCGATCATCAATCATTGCTGTGTAGTGTTTTAATTATCCAATGCTCCTGCTGCTTCACACAAAATGAAGCACAACTGTTGCCAGGGCTGCCTAAATGGCTCCATTCTAGAGCCACTTAACTGGTGAAACACATAATCCCTTCACACTCTCTGAGTAATCCCTAGTGGCAATCTGATGCACTTGTGACAAGCTCCACTCACCCATCACAGCCAGAGCTGTGCCTTTGGCCAACTCTCTCTTTAGAGTCTCCAGCACTTCCAGCCCACTGCCGTCCAGATTGCACCTGTTGATTGTGCCATTGGCTGAGCTTATCCAGTACAGCTTGTTAGCAGTGTAGTCTATTGAGAGACCTGCGAGTGAGACAAGTAAAGAGAGGACACCAAGTTAGCTCTCAGAGTGCTAGGATTTGGTCAGATACAGAGCTTTAATACCATAAAATTAAACCCATCATCAGAAATAGACAAAATATGCAATTCATTGATAATAAGATCATAAAATAGTACATGAGCTGGAATCAAAAGTGCATTTCACATTATACATGCAATATTTTAATGTTAAATGTTAATGATAATGTTTCATTAGTATTGAAGTATTATCATTGCACATTAAAGTAAACAAAGCAAATTATTCCTTTAAAAGTTCCACTAATTGACAAAAAAAGTTACATGACTATAATGGCTATGCTGCAACGAGAAAGTGTAAACACAAAACAAGTTTACTTTTGGCAATTCTTAAACATCACTGAAACAGTCCAGTTCAGAAAAACATAACATAAACATTTACATAGTGTAGTTTCTATGCATATAATTGAGTGAGGGCTAATAGAAATGTTCATGCGTTTGCTGGTACATTTGTGGGGGAGCTCTTTAAAAGAACTCCAGCTGGCATGAAAAATGAACAAGAATGAGCCTGACTGCTTTTGAATCCATTTCCTGGCTGACGTGATTGTTTTTCATAGAATATCACTGTTAATGGTGGGAGCTGAAAGCAATTTCAATTGTGTACCTCTGGACGACTCACTGTCTCCCACCATGTGTTGGATTTATGTCTGGCAGATTCACAGTCACAATGCGTCATTAATTTACTCTTGTCCCCGGGTCTACCCCATAATCATAAATGAAGCCAGTGAAATACGGTGCACCCTGCTATCTATATTGCTGACAGGCTTAGGAGAATAAAGAAATACATCGAAGGAAATTCTGCTTCATGTAACAAATGGTGAGTGTGACCTTGAGCTGTGTAAAAACAGTTACTACAGATCAAGACCAGCTGATTATTTTAGCTATATCAAGCTGTAATTGCTTATTTAAGCATAGATCATGTGAGGAAAGAGTTTACAATAATAGAGTCAAGTATAACAATAGAAATATCAGACTCATGAACATGCAGAAAAATATTATAGTATGTCGGCAGTGATAATTCATGGGCTTATGAATTATAGTTCATATCATTTCTGTGGGAATAAGTGTTGTGCATGCTAGGCTAGATTGCCATGTAAGACAACATCACACTATCATATCAGCAAGTTACCAAAATGCCAAATCTCGACAAATTACTTTTCTGTTTTCCCAAATATTGACACGTATGAATACTGGTGGCTCCCAAAACTGAGTGACGTGTCAACAATGCGATTCTACACAGATCAGTTTCCTGTCAGTGCATCATAGTGAAGGACATTCACAGTCACTGCATAATGAATCCTCGATACACTCAAAATCACAATCTTGCTAATCACTGTCCTGGTCAGATTTATTAAGCTTTTCTTTTACATTTTGTATTCTCTCATTTCTATATTCTGTTTTTCTATAAAATTAAATTTAAATGTCCAGTAAATGGTTTCTTATTTTGATTAACTTTACTTTAATCACACAGTACGAATACCAATACTGAAGAACACATGTAACAAAAACTAAATTATAACTCTGGTTTAATGTAATTATTCAAAATGGATTGCACACAATCTTTATTCCACAGATATGTATTGCAGATAAAACTGGTTGCTTTGTTGTGAGCTGAAAAATAAAAAGCTATTTGCATATGTGTCACTACAACCAACAGGTGCATAGACAGCAGCATCTCCACATCTATGCTTTGCAAATAGTTTAAAGAATAATCTGACAGTCAGAGAGAACGACATAACTGTTGGAGCCCGGAAGGTTGGTTGGAGCATTGCTGCAGAGTTGTACAGCTTTTCAAAGGCGACAAAGCCGGTGTACAATAAATGAACTGGAACACAAGACCTCATCATGCAAAGTGGAAGACAACACTTGGCAGATAGACATGGGCTAGACCGGGCTGAAGCAATATGCAGTCCACAGAGAGACCATTACCATTACAAAGCAATTGAAGAGCAGCAATTTTGGATAAGACATTGTACGATGGAGGATCCTTTTACTCTATACCTGCAGACTAAAGTCTTGATGAGAACATATTGTAACACAATAAACCCGGATCAATGTTTAATGTTGTTTCCAAAATGGATGAATACGCTCTACGTGACAATTCTGTCAGGTTGGCCGACATCAGCAGAACTATAATCAGCAAAACTGGACCTTTTCTTTAAATGATTTGGACGTGGTTTCTTTGAGAAAGAAATAGTCAAGGACTCAAGTCTACACAACAGACATGTTTTTTCCAGTTTAACCTTTTTCTAGAGTTTGTCTAGGGTTCAACAGAACTTCAGCTTGGATTGATGTAACAAGACTTTGACATTTCCTGGGGTCAACAGACACTTTGACACCTGTACCCAAAAAGTCTGGTGACTCTCTTTGACGTTGCCTGTTGAGATAACATCACAGCCGAGGAGGTGAGTGTTCTTTCTTGTTGATGATGTTCATACAGATTAAATGTCAACAGGCACAAACATAACATCTGCTTCACTTTGTAAGAGTCACTGGTTGTACACACATGAAAATAAGATGATTAAAAATGAATTAAGATAAACCGATATTATTATAACTTTGATGTTAAAGCTTAAATGCATTATCTTTGTCAAATCAGTGTCCGATTAGGGGAATTACTTCAAATGAATCTGGAATGAAGTGAACACAGATGCAAAGTGATGCAAAGCAGCATAGCTGTCGATGCTGGACGATTTTATTGAATTAAACTATCATTAATTGCATCCATAGCCAAACAATGCTCAAAATATTCTGACTTCTCTTTGTGGTGCGAAGAACACATTCTCCCAGATACCAGTAGCCCCATCGTTAGTCAAATTAAGTGCACCAGAGTTTTGGGGAAAAATCATGAGAATGCCTTAATCAGGTTATTTATATTCAGACCAAATCAGGAACAGCTAAATAGGAGGTGTAGTTGACTAGGCAATTAAAAGCTCCCATACTGACCTACAGGATCTTTCTGGTTCTGATGGAGGACCTTGCTGTTACTCCCGTCCATGTTGGCCATGTTGATGGTGTTGCCATCTGTCCAAAATATTTTCCTGTGTGAAAAGTGTGTGATAAGGTGTGAAGAGAATAGGCAGTATTTCCAATTAGACACAAGATATCATGAGGTTCACAACATAATCAATGAATGTTATGTTCTTTTATAATTGGAATGACAAATCCAATGTGAGCCAATAGATTTTGTTCCATCGACAACCTTGTCAAAAGCTGAGCAAACATTTCACGCTTGTATAACATAGTTCAAATTCAAAAGGGCTCTGATATCTCTTTTGTACTGGGGAGTTTTTCTAATACTATGCACTGAAGGTGAAGTATTCATGAAGAGCACAGACTGCTCTAATCTACTTACCCCTTGGCAGGGTGCACTACAAGGCACCTTGGCTTATCAATGCCGTGGATGATGGACGTCTTCAGGGACCCATCAAAGCGAGCCACATTGATTTGTGACTCGTCATTTTCAGAGCTGAGCCAGTATAAGTTCTTAGAAAGCCAGTCTAAAGCCAGACCGCGGCAGTTCGCTATATCTGTCAGGAAGTGCATGAAGAAGCTGTCACGCCTGGGTGCTTTACAAAACTACAACATAAATAGCTTGCAGGTACATATGCTACAGTGCATCCAACATAAGCATCATAGAGATTGATGTGTACTTCTACCCACATTAGTTGCATTATAATGATAATATCAGGTATTATGTACAATAATTTCCATACAATTAATGGTAATAACTCAATGACTAAAATAAAAAAAGGGAAGATTGCCTATAATCCAGTACTGCATTAAAACTTTTCTAAGACGGCTTCTGTATGTCTGTTATGTACCCACCTGAAGAAATGATGGTCTCTAACTGGGTGCCGTTGATGAACGCCCGTTTGATGGTTTGAGTTTTGATATCGGCCCAGTAGATCCTCTCCTCCTGAGCATCATAGTCCACCACGGTGACATCATCAATGTCTGGCACCGTAAGTGCCGTCATGACGTTCATGTAAGGATTGTCGATATCCACTCCGCGGATTTCAGACCGCCGCACATACAGGAGGAACCTTTTCAACGCTGGTGAGATAATTAAGTAATCAATCATTTGAGATTTGAGACTTTTCCTTTTCTTTTTTTGTCAGATCCAGGTGAAGGTGTGATAATAACAGCCAGATGTAAATGTTGGTGTCAATCAAAAGGGAAGCCAGTCACATGGACAAGAAAAGACCTCGCCTGTTGTTTACATAGTAGCCTATATTTTCAGTCTAATGAGAGAAGTCGTGAGCATGAAAAATGAGGAAGATATTCTCGCTCACCAAAGCAGGATTGTTTGTTGGTCGAAAGCTTCATGAGGTGTGGACAGTTGCAGGACGCAGTGCGGTTGTAATTGATGAGACACAGATGTGAACAGGGACCACGTCCATCATTCTCTTCACATGGGTTAGAGGCTGATGGGAAGGGAGGAAGGGGAAAGAAAAAAGGGGGCATTTCAGAATGCGAAGATATGGGCCGGGATAAATGCTGGAAGTGAACTGAACTAACAGCCTTTACAACATGACATTTACAGGCCTGTCTGAGTGTGCCGCAACAAGGAAAAGATGAAGAAACCATAGCTGAAAACAACAGTGATTACAGTGTTGTTCTTGTAGTATAATAGCAACAAACAAGAGACAAAGCCTGAAAGCGTGGCGGTTCTGAAAAGAAATGTGAAAACTTTGACATTAATTTGTAGCAAAGGTCACTGGCTGTTTGTGAGAAAAACGGAACAAAAATCTGTGTAATCTTTTAGGATGTCTCTTTTTAAACACAAGAAGAAATGTTGGGTTTGGATCACTTATGCTAAGTTAGATTGATTTTCACGTTTTCTGCCCATGCCGGGTTTTCAGGTTGTTCTTTTGTTAAAATGTTTCCAAGGAGGTTAAGGGATGTCTAAATAATTACAAATAATAAAGGATATTATTTATTAGAAATTAAACCATACTTCTCTTGTATTAAGGGTGACATTATCTTACTACTCCTACTACTGTAGGGTAGCAGGAGACCCAAGTTAAGACGTTAAGTTGCTGACATTTGCTACTATAATTGCACAGCAAACTGAACTGAGCAGTACCATTACAGAAGCCACGCTCTCAAAGGGTTAGGTTGTATTTCTGTTTCTCACTATTTCTGACTGTATTTTACTTCCAATAAATCCTCAGCCAGAATAAAGACAGTTACCCACAGTTCAATAATGTCCCATCATGCTGCAGTCACATTTCATGCATCAAACACAACCATTTCTCTATCTAGTCACGATGATTCATGTCAAACAAGCTCATTCAAAGTTCATTTCCCGGCCTCCTTTAGGAACACATTCGAGCACCCCATTGCATCACAAATGTGTCTCATTTAAGATAAAAAATGCAACTCTGTCTCTGCGAGCTGGAAACAACACCCAGCTGACTCAGTATGCTAATGGAGAGGCAGCTGAACGGCGCTGCATTCACCTGAATCATGCTCTTGAGGGGTGACAGGCAGCAACAACAGAGCCAGGATGTTTGTTCGCTCTAAACTGTCAGATTTATTTGCAGTAAATAAATACGAAAATGAGCCCACTGTCGTGGAAAGGCGGTTCAAATTCTACTACTATATTTTCAATCCAATGGTTCTAAATGGTATAGCTATTAAGGTTTATGTAAAGAGCTTCACATATTAAAAAAAAATAAAAAATGATTAAGGTAAAAAAGATCCAACTGGATTGTCATCAGCCCCACCCTTTTTTTTTTTTTTACCACTCATTCACTTAAGCAAACATAATAAACATGAGGTACTAGTGCTACTAAGACTGAAAACTTTACAGTACCAATAAGCATAGAAAAATACACACCTACTTTATACTAGACAGTGGGTTATATTCAAAAAAATGCCACCAACATATTGGCGGAACCATGACTGACAATGGCAGTCGAATGAATTTGGCTGAAATTACTGTAAATTCCCCACTGTGCTCCAAGAATGCATCAATATTCTAATTATTCCATCATTTTATTGGTTGACAAATCTGAAAGCGACACTTTCTCGACGATCTGCTGTTTATAATGGCGCAATTAAAAAAAAAAAAAAATTGTGTTGCTCTGTCTGTAATCAACCAATTATATGATACAACTGCCAAGCCTTAGGCCAGATAATCATCTTCTCAATTTGCAAACTTGTTACCCATTCTTATTTTAAGTCTTGTCTTTTCTTTCAAATGACAGGTAATGTGGTTCTGCCTCAAGTGGAGGTCTACTGTGGTCTCCTGAGAGGAGCAGAGTCTTGGTGTTCAGCTCTCCCCATCTTCATCGCATGCCTCCCTTTCTTTTTCTCTCTGGTCTGTATTATCAGGGTCTTGTGGAGCGTCACATCTCTAGGCATTGGTTTTGGCTGGAATAATAGTCAACTTGTGCCAGTTGAGCTCTTTAGGATTAGGCACGCTTACTGTCATCTTTGGAAAAGCAGTCCCATTTGCTCACATTTATCTATGGTGAACACTTATGAGGATGCAGATACAAGAAGGAAACAAGCAAATTAATTTGTGACACATTGGCAAAGTAGAGGAATCACTGAACAGATGTAAACCCGATTACCGATGTAATAATGCCCATTTAAGAATGGTGGCTCGCATATGGAGAAAGCTCAGGGGGTTAAGTTGAAACCTGGCAATGCAAAGCAATTGTGAGAAAGACCCGTACATAAATCAGGTGGTTTTGGCACACATTGACAAAATATTCTATAATCCAGTGTTTTCATTTGAGGGATCTCTTTAACAAATAAATCCAAAAATAAGTTCAAGCTATTTCTGGAAAATAAAATAATAGCGTCAATTGAAAACTGATTTCACGCTATTAATTTCAAGCTTGGCATTATATCTTGAAAGCTGATCTGCATAGCAAATAAAAAAAATTGGCTTACATATGTGGGGCTCCTGTCAGATAGCACATCAGCAGTGTATCTCTTGTGGTCAGAATCTTGGCTCACTTAGCTTCTCACAAAATTGATTAACTATTCCACCAAGATACAGGTACAGATTCAGGAGTGAATATTAATGAAGTTTCAAAACTATTTCATAAATGTTCTGTAATCACAACACGTTATTCACTTTACTAACTGATCTCCTTATTCAATGTGCCACAGTTATTCGTTGGCAGATGTGGTTCCCATTCTGCAGCTCTCTTTATCCACATTCAACGCAAAGAAAAAAAAGGAAAAAAGGAAAAAGCTATAATATAGTGGTGAGCCAATTACAATAATTTGGATGGTGAGAAAAAACACATTCAGAGGTGCCATTAACTCAATCTAGCTAATTCTCTGCGCGAGTAGTTTTTTCATTCAGACACATGCTCGTTGACTGACAGCCCAAATGAAAGCAGAGGTAGAAGCTAAAATTAATTATCCTTAATATTTTTTGCTCCTTTTGCTACATGAGACTGGATTCTGTGTTAAAAGGCAATATATCCTTCGTCAATATAGAGTGATATTATAAGATTATACACAAATTCAATCTGAATTCTTTAGAGTGTAATATGACAGTGGGATCATTTAGCATCTCAAACCCCTTAACCAGCTGTTAGATCTTTTAATGTTACCCTCATGTTTTGTATGTACTCCTGTTACAAAATAATCCCTGCTGTCACAGTAATAGTATGATTTTATATGGTTTGTACACATTGAATGATGAAGTGTTGTTCTCACAACCTCTAAGCCTGCACTGACCACAGCGCTAAAGGAGATGAATCCCCCTTCTGCAGATATACTGGGAATCAAAACTTTAAAATCATATAAATATATATGCACATATACAAGTTCCAGATAACATGAATTGTTCGTTTTCGGTGAGTGTAAAGCCAGAAATACTTTTCTCACCTTGTGGCTGCCTGCTGGGGTGGAAGATCTGCAAGTCAAAGGGCTGCGCACTTGTCTTCTGGATGACTGTGACATTTTGCCCCGTCCACTTATTGGCTCTTGCTAAAGTGTTTGTTCTCCAGTCCGTCCAGTAGACATTGCCTCCAAAGAGAGACACGGCAAAGGGATGGGACAGGTATTCGTGGCCCCTGAGGATCTCAATGACCCCGCTGCCATCATAGAGTGCAGAGAAAATGGCATCGGAGCTGTTCAAGAGAGACCAACACCGTATTAATGTTTAAACCACTCTTCAAATACATCGGGAGGAAACAGCAGATGCAGCGAGATCAAAGTGAAATCCAACAATCCACTGATGGAACTTTTAAATTGTTCAAGACACACTTAAAACCAAAGATGGCCATCGTGCTCAGATCTCTAAATATTGCATGTCCTCCATTATTTAATGCCCACTGGGAGAATGGGAAGTTAAACTTTTACTCAGTGAATGGTGAATCCTTTACAGTATTGAATGTCACACATGCGTTGAAAGACATAAAAGGTGTGAAAACTCTCACCGTGCATCTGTCCAAACAATCCTCTTTTCCAGATGATCCAGTGTTAGTCCGTTAGGCCAGGCCCCGATCTCCATATCCTTAAACACAATGTGTCGACCTCCTCCGCTCATCGATGCAGCTTCAATTCGGGGGAACGTGGCATCCCAGTCAGTCCAGAAGAGGATTCTTGGAACAGAAAGGCAGCACTTAGCATTATCATAATTATAATGCTTTGCAAAGGACAAGCAACAATATACTGTAAACAGCGCAATTATTTTTTCCACACACCCACAAAAAAGGGTGTTAGAGCTTATTTCCATCTCAGCCATTTGTACTTGTCTGTCAAAGTGGGCACACAGAGAAACATCGTAATTACATATAATGCTTTTGCAACTATGTGTATTAACACGGACAGTGGCAGGGAAGAGTGTCCGAGGACAGCAGTAGTGATCCAGTGCAACCCTCAACATCTGTGACGGGCCTGGAAATGGGAGGCCATCTGTTTTATTATGACTTTTCACAGCTCAATGAGGCCTGAAAATGAACACCGTCATTGATGTAACCATCGACAGCATCCTGAGTCCTTCGCCAACCTGGCAAATACTGTCTCTGTCCTGCCTCGGTCCACAAAGTCATCTCATAGAACGAAGGAGAAAACGTGTGCTCGAGCTTAAATCACACACTGACGACAACGAAACTGTGTTAGGAAGAAATATCCTTGTCCAGATCAATAGCTGTATTCACTTGATAAGGCCTCTCTGATCAATGACCCACTCCTTTGAGTGGATTCAAGTAATTAGATTAGAATTATTGCCCTGTAATGGAAATGCGCCTTTAGGCACCAAAAGCACCCATTAATCCTGCTCTGCACAGCCATGAAATGTACTGTAGTCATCCTCCCAAATGTGAAAGAGTATAGGGGAGAGTGCATGAGCAGATTACTCATTTCTTAAGAGTGTTAAATTGATTTTTAGAATGTCTGGGTTTTGCTTTAATCTGAAATATTCTGGCCAAAATATACCACAAGTGGCTAGTTCTCAGATGCATTAAGCCAAAGCAAGCACCTAATGTGAAATACTAGCAACACACCAACATCAGAGAGGTATGATTCACTTTTTCGTTTGCTTTGCCCCGTCAGATCTATATCTATATCATCTTGTACTGATGCTGTATTCTGTAGATAGGGAGCGCATACAATCTTCCAGCTATGTTTTTAACATCGCAGTAGTTACTCTGAAAATGACTTAGTCTATAATCTGTGATAAAGGTTGCTCATTTATTTAATTTGGATCTTCAACAAATATGTGTTAAATATCTGTATGTCAAACACTGTTTTGTCTTTGAATTATTTTAAATTATGACACAGGTAGGAAGACATTGGTGGGTCAAAGCTGGCGTCACATGTGGAGGATAGATCTCAGTGGCTGGTTATTTTTAGTTACTGATGTAAAACACCTGGGAGACACCGAGACAATCGCTGTTTGTGAACACATAAAATAAAACCCATTGTAAACTGCCTACATCGAGCAAAGTACAGGGTGGAAGAGGCCTAACAGCCAGAAATCTCTTATCACCAACCTTACGCTACATGTGTAAAGTACACTCACAAGGGCCAAACAGCAACATTAGACCTATTACACCCAGGGGCAGGCTCTCTTGTCAGGAGGAAGGTCGGTAACATTTTGCCACATGATAACAGAAATGAGTATATTGTTTGCCATTACAGAGAACAAGGTGTAATCAGTATATCAAAATAATATAACCTGTTGAAATGCTCACAAAACTATGTGAAAAAGCCTGTGCTTTTCCACAATCTGTCTGCAGTAAATATACCTTTCCTCAAACAAAATAAAAATTACACATTATGTTTTGCTAAATTTAACAAGACAACTTTCACAAGACATCACACACTGTTAAGTAAATGCCTGCAATACACAAAACAAAGACCAGAAACAGCCACATCTTTTTTTTCAAGGCTGAGTGCCGGGCAATGTGCTGGAATAGTAGGCTGATGTAATTGTACCTGAGGGTGCATAAAACATCACGCTCTCCTGCCCCGACCCCAGCCTTCTCCACCCAAGTGCTTTGACCAACTATTGGGATCACAGTGCGGTGATGATAATGGGACATGCAGCCAAGGAAGAGGCGTAGCTGCTAGGCAGCGAACATGGGACTCTGCAAGTGGGTTTTCACTGCCCCACTCAGACGGCCCTAAATTTTTTAAATCTTCCCAGAATCTTTCCTTGCAGCATTTCCAGACTTCCAGCAAATGCTGCTTTTCAACAGCTCTTACCTGCATGATATATTAACACATCTTCGACAATTCCACAAGGAACTCATTAAGAATATATGTGGACATATTTGCATATCTAAAACCAAAGTACACAGCTACAGTACACTTATTCAACTGAAGCCGACCTCTGGGAAAATACAACAACTATGATACTGTATATTAAAAATTAAACACATACCTCAACTTAATTTTTCAATTTTTACTGTATACACATAAACTAAAACTGAACATAACCCCTAAAGATACAGTAAGTTGTTGACATCAGAATCCCAAAATCTTTTTTCCATCACTGTCAGCAACCCCGTTCTCAGAAGAACCTTTCCCAAGATTAAAGCGTGTTCTTGGTTTCAACTAAACTAGGTTAATCTGTGTTCATTGAACCACAATACTGTTAACTGACCACTAAAAATGGACTAACATTGAAATAAAATGACAACAACATACTTCAATCAACCAGGAAATCTTACAGAAATTCAAAGGCCATTCCAACAAAATTTACTGAACATCTATTGCCCAGTAAACTCATTAACATTGAAATTACAGAAAAAACACAAACATAAATAAAACAAATACAAAAATTAAAAATGAGTCAGCACCTCCTTCACACACATGCATACTAAACATACACACAGCCTTTTTTTTTTTTTTAATTTTTAAAACATTTTTTATAATGCTTAAGGGCTAAAACATATCGTAAGGCTTTTACTTATACTGTCTCAAGAATACCACATAAATGTTCAATGTCATATTGTAAAAATAATTTACTTGTAGATATCAAAAACAACTATGATGTTATAATAAGAACAAAATGGTAGAATGTGATGTTAAATAGAAAATACAATGCCCCTATGTGAGCATTCCCAGCTTCATATAAATATTTTCCTTTTTTTCTTTCTGTCTTGGCAGCTCAGTTTTATTTAAAAAAAAAAAAAAAGGTGGATGGCAAGTTCCACCTTGTCCAAAACAACACGCGTCATCACAGTCTCCCAAATGTGTAGCACCAGTTGTTTCTTAGGAGCCAAAGTTGTTACACCGCTTGTGACGTCAGTGCTGACCCCGCAACAGTCTGGTTTACCAAATTAAAAAGTTTGTCATTACACTTGCTTCAACAAAAACAAAGTGAAATCAATTGCACTGCAATACTGTGTTTTCTCTACTGACTTGCTTGCTGACTGTGGGGCAAAAGGAGCTGTTTCAAAGCCACACATCGTTCAACAAACACTATCTCCATACATCTCGGTAAGATAAACAAGAACATAATTTTGAAAATTAGGCCCAGCGGGGTAATGATTCAAAAGAGAACAAAGAATATCTTGGGCTTTTTATTCAAAGGTCTCAGTTGAAGCGTGTTCGAGAAAAAAACATTTCTGAGGAACAAGAGTGAAAGGTAGTAAAGCATGTAAAGCCATAGAGATGGTTGGGGTTGGGGTTGTTAGCTACATCAGATGTCATTACTGCAATGAAGAGCAAAGCACTGTAATGCATTCTATAACTGCTGCCTTACGACAGCAGACGTTTTCTTACATAAAGGCAGATGTGAGAAACACAAGGTGCCTGATGAAAAGCCAAGCTACCAGAGGCACTATATGTGGGTGTTTGTATAAAACATACCCCTGTCCTGGGTCAAGAGCGATGGCCCGTGGATGCTCCATGCCTCCAGCGATCAGTGTAGTGCGCATATCTCCATTAAGCTTGGCCACCTCGATCTGGTCCAGATTGCTGTCGATCCAGTACAGCTTCCCCGTGATCCAGTCCACGGCGAGACCTTCCGGGGTGGCCAAGCCGTGCTGCACGACGACCTCAATCCCCATCACCCCTGAAACAAAATTGACAACACAAGAGCATTGAAGAGGAAACTCACAAATCCTAAGAAAAGCTCTTTTGTATAAAAATATGGCTTTCTACAGGTTTCCTTGAAAGGATGGTACAAGGCTTTTCAAACTATGTTTATAATTCAGCTGTTTACAATTATTCTCAGATGCCTGGGCTTTTATATATGTCTCACAAAAGCGAGGAAAAGGTGCAGCTAAGAGGCAGTTTCTACAGCTTCGCAGAGGGAAATAAAGGTAAGAGCACCCTCTGAATGTGCTGCCACCCACAAAAATAAATACAGAAGTTCTGATTCATCATTTTATGATGGGGAGATACTGTACTACAACAGCTGAAGACTTCCAGTCCTGAAGTATTTTTCAAGTTTGGTCATCCTGGGATAAATTATCAAGGATAGGTGATATCAACCATCTGTATCAGAGCTGAGTGTGTGTAAAGGCAGGAGAATAAAACAGAACATTATCACCGTTAGTGTCTTAGACTTCCTTTACAGTTGCTCTCGTAAAAATGAGCAAAACATGACTCTCTAGCCGATACATCACAGCACAGCAGCCTTTAGATACATAACAAATCCCTGCGGATGTCCTTGTGTGTGCAGTTATATGTGTGTGTGTGTGTGTGTGTGTGTGTGTGTGTGTGTGTGTGTGTGTGTGTGTGTGTGTGTGTGTGTGTGTGTGTGTGTGTGTGTGTGTGTGTGTGTGTGTGTGTGTGTGCGCGTGTGCACGCATACCACCAGACTCCGAGAGTCTTCCCCTGTAGATCTTATCCTCCACCACATCTGTCCAGTAAAGCAGGCTGCGGTTAAAGTGGAAGTCTAATGCGATGGTGTTCCTCAGGCCGGGCACCAGCAGGCTGTAGTCGCGCTTGTGAAGGTCTATTCGTCTTATTTCATGCCGGATTGAGAAAATGATGAAAGCCTCAAATGGATCTAGTGAAGAAGAGACAAAGGAAAGAACCACTATGTTGTTTTGTTTTTTGTAAATTGACAATGTGTGAAAGCCTGTATTGGACATTGTGAGAATTTATTTCACTCGCTTGCAAACTGTGGCCGTCGTCTTCTTTAATAAGAGTTTGACTAATGTGTATCAGTGACTACATATGAAGCTATAGCACATTTTCTGGAGGTTACTATTGCTAAATGTTTAAAAAAAAAAAAATAATAAAATACATACATCAGTAACAATATTATATGAAAAATAAAATTAACCATGATTACCATAATATGCTTTTATATGATGTGCATTTTTGAAGAGGTATTAAAACTGTCAGGGTTTGATACTGAACAACTGTCACTTACATTTAGTGTGTTCTGTGCGGTGCATTTTGTATTATTTAGATTTGTTTATTTTTCATGCAATGTGCTTATTAAACTGGCCAGCATTTATTGTTTTACAGTGTGCCCTCTAAATACAATTATTTCACCCTGGGGAAAATAAACAGACATGAGATCAGAGAAAACCCCTATTGCTAGTTTCTATTATTAAAATGTGTCCAACCATACCAGGAGATATAAATGAGCTTGTTAACCACCAACTATCAAAGCTCCACCGAATGATATGAAACAGCTTGCCTTCTGCCCCACCATGATTATTATGCAGTTTATTATGTTAGCGAAATCACAGTCCTTCACATTCTTTATTCAAAACCTGCAATTTTGAGTTGCCTTTTTTGCTTTACTATTAATATCAAGCCCTTTAGATAACTGTAATCAGCATGTCTGTGAAGAAATGTTATCGCAGTAAGTTCTGAAATAACACACTAGAAGACTGCTCCCTGTTTCATGGAGGTTGTCAAAGCACAGTCCTTTGGTTTTCTAACAGGGTTAATAGCAGAGACATTTAACTGTACGTAAGTCTTGTACTGCATATAATTCTTGGAGGCCCACAGTGACAAAGGGAGCAAGAAAAAGAGACATTACAGGCCTTTGTAACACGGCAAATGTAGACATGTCTCAAGGGAAATAGTGCAGATATAAATAACAAAATTATTGAAGGTTGAATTACATTTGTCAGTTAGAGGATCCTGTATTGTTCACACTTCACTGGGACACTTGCACAGAGCGGAGTCAACATTAACGTTATTGGTAACAACTATGCTGTCTGTGCAAGTAAAATTTGCATTGGAATACAAACAATTGAGCCTAATTTGCTTCCGTATATTTCTTTCACTCAGCTTCCTCTGAGCTTGACGCCCCGTGTACATGCTTTCAAACATATCTCACTGTTTTTATACCGCAATGTGGTGCACATTTGCATGTACCAGTTGCAGCCAAAAACAATTTGCAGCCAAATACTTTGGGAATCAACATATTACATTCTTTCATTTTCGGAAAAAGTAGATACATTTCTAAGTAGTCTCTTTTGAGAAATCAATTTTGTAGGGTCTCTAAGATGTTGCTAAATCTAGTGACAAGTCATAAAGCTGGCAAACAGCGCTTGCATACTGAACTTCTCTGGCCTCGCCCACTGAGGTTTAGCTCAATCAGTGAGATTATTTCTGCCTCCAGTGCAGCTCCTCCTCGGAGAAATGTTTATACAACTAAAACTCAAACTCTGCCACACATGGAACTTTGTACACAACCCACACAGACACACACACACACACACACACACACACACACACACACACACACACACACACACACACACACACACACACACACACACACACACACACACACATACAGACACACACACACACACACAACCCACCCACCACACACACACACACACACACACACACACACACACACACACACACACACACACACACACACACACACACACACACACACACACACACAGGCGCGCACACACACACACACACACACACACACACACACACACATACAGACACACACACACAACCCACCCACACACACACACACACACACACACACACACACACACACACACACACACACACACACACACACACACACACAGACACACACACACACACACACACACACACACACACACACACACACACACACACACACACACACACACACACACACACACACACACACACAATTTCAGAAACTGGCCTTTTTGTGAGCCTTATCTTTGCAGCACTCTCCACTAAATCACACTTTAGGGAACGGAACTGTTTGCACACAAATGTAATTAAAACGGTGTCCTTGCTTCAATGACATACATCAGTGTTGGAACCAAACAAGCTGCAATGCTCCCGGAGAAAAGATTTGTACTTGCCATTTTCCCCGAACAAATCTTTTATTACTGAAATGTAAAAACGAAACGAAGCAGTCGATGTGTGCTCGGGGCTTCACAAATAATCCAATAACACCTTTTTTTTTAAGATTAAACTGGAATGTTTGTGTTTCTATGCAAAATTTATGATTTATGATGAAGCTGTACAATTCCTATCAGCTTCCAGGGAAAACTGTGTGTTGTTTTGTGTGTTAATGTAAGATTAGGGCTACGACTGCCATCGATCTTCAAGTGAAATAGAGACGCAAGTAATCAAAATGAGGTTCATAAATCTGAAAGTGACAGTCCAACAGCATGTGTGTAACTATTGTTATTTCAAGCGCTTCCAAGCGGTCTCATCGAATGGAGAATTCAGTAAAAGCAATCAAAATAGCGTAAAGTTTGAATTTATAATGTGGTACTAGTCTGGTGAAACAGCTGTGTTTATGTGGAATCAGGCCTGAAGTGAATATATGAAAGGCTAAATGCAGTGACAAAGCCCCTGTGGTTTGAGAAGGGCCTCGGTCACTCAGTATCAGTGCAGATAAAAACAGACAGGACTCGTTGCAGTGGTGCCTCTTCAGATTTAAAACTGACTGACCTGACAGTTACTCTAAATCAACATCTACGAATATCCTTCAGACTACCTCTACTTTCTCAGACATAAATAACAGATACTTTCAGTTTAGTAGTTTGACTTTTATTGTTTTCCTTTTCACTTTTTAGTGTCCGCTGTGCCAGTAAGTTTTACTTGAAACTCATTTTTCACCAACTCACTAACTCTGCGGCAATGGTTTCAACTCAGAATCAACGTTTGAAGAGGTACACCATGCCTAAGAATAAAATACTGCAGTCACAACCCCATAGCCTTACACCGCCGCGGCAGCCGAAAGCAGCACTGAAACAAACATTAAAAAGCTGGCTACTGTTACCTGTGCTGTGACAGCTGTCTCCGTCTGCGTCGAGCATCCATCCTGGATAACAGGAGCACTTCACCGTGGTCTTGTACTGCTCACACACCTGGCTGCACTTGAGGTGACGGCTGCAGTAGTCCACCACCTCACACGTCTTGTTACTTGAATCCAGGTGGAGCCCAGGGGGACAAGAACACACGACTCCTTTCCCCGGTGCCACAGTACACTGGTGAGTGCAGCCCCCTCGGGCGACGAGACACAGATCTGGGGTGACGAGAGGCCAGAAATTCTTAGAAACTGTACGGAGACCAAAGGAAAAACTGAGGTTTAGAGCATTTGGAAAATATGTGCGGTAGTTCTGCATGATTCTAGTATATGGCTGGCTTACATGCCCATTACTTGCCAACAATTGTATGAATTCAAAAGGTTTTATGTTTTAAGCATAACGAATCAAGTATAAAATACATTATTTTTAACATAAAGCTAGAGGTCATAAGTCAAGCAGGTGTTAATAATCTGATGATAAAGATAAAGCTGCTGTATAATGAGCAAGCCTTCATACGGCAGCTTGTGTGGATTCAGGTGGGACTTTTATATGCATCACTGCTTTAAAAATAAAACAGGAAAAAGAACATTATGCACAGCTCCTTTCAGAAGTTTTATAAAGACAGACATGCCTTGACTTCATGTTCTTTTATCTTGTTATAAACTTGTTATTCTGCCCTACACACCTGATTCTTGTTAGAAGCCGCCGGGTCAAGATGGAAAAGAATATTGGTGAAAATAACTCCAGCCCGGCTTCTCGTTTTCCCATTGTGATTATGACTTTCTTTTCAAGGTGTGCAAGAACAAAACTGCAGTCTCTCAACATGTGGGGAAATGGACTGTGTAGTCATGGCTGCTAATGGCGGGTGGGAATCCTGCTGAACTGATGCAAATCAATCAGACCCTCAAAGTCCCTGTGCACACAACCTAATTGTCTATGAGGACGCAGAAGCCCTCTTTTAAGCTATGATAACACTTGAGGGTCCTAGTAGGACCCCCCTGAGGCTTGGTTAGTGATGCTCTAGAAAATGAACCTTCATGTTTACACTGCTCAATTTAAGAGATTAGATGGCTAGGGCTAGTCACATGGGAACTTTTTCTTCCCTCTGAAGACTGTTGGACAAACACTTAGACATTGGCCATCATTGAGGGCAGAGTTTTCTCTATGTTTTGTCTGTTTTATCTCTGAGTCAATGGGCTATAAGCTGCACAATGTGAAGGAGAGGATGTAGACGGACTCCGCTGGGAGGGTGAGAGTTAGCACAAGTGCCTCAGTAGGTAACATATCCTCCAGGTGAAAGCTGGGAAATGTGTTTCAATGTTTCCAATTATTTTTCTCTTTTCTTTTCCAACTCTAAGCTGGTATATGCTAAATGATGAGAATTAAAGTGCTATAGTGAAACAAAGATTTCAATGTCATTGATCTATTTGTCATTGTTGTATTTAGCATCCAATTAAAGCTTCAATGCTTCTATCCCTGTAAAAAAAATGTCAGTTAAAGTAAAACACGGTGGGAGCATTGCACCGTCCAAACTTCAAGTATATGGAAGTCATTATTTTTGACAATTTTTCTTACTTTTTCCACTTAAAAGAGATTCTCATATAAACATATCCCTGTAGGTTAGGGTTGGTTAAGGGTTTCAACATGACAATGCGTGAAACAAAACAACTGCATGCGCTACCTTTTTTAGCCTGCAGAATCATGACCTCAATCAAATCACAAGCAAACAATCAAACCCATCAAAAACCTTTGGGACGAATCAGTGCCCAACATTTAAAACAGCGATGGCTGGTACGGCCATTTAGTATATTAGGGCATATATTATTTTATATCTTGCAGGATGACAAAACAAAACACAAAAAGACTATATGTGCAAAGACAAGACAATTATTACCACAGATGGGTCCTTCGTCCGAGCGGTCGGAACAGTCTACTTTGCCGTTGCAGATCTTATCCGGTGTGAGGCAGACAGAGGTATCGTTGGCACAAGGGTACTTGGGTGGCTTACAGACAGCAGACTCACAGGACTCTTCATCGGAGCGGTCCTCACAGTCAATGTCTCCATCACAAACCCAGCTTTTTGTGATACACTTGCCTGTAGTAATGACAAGCGGAGGCAGACAAACGTGAACTCTTTCAAGCACTTTTGAGTATTCATAACATTTCACTATAGTTCCGGCTATGTAATTTTAGTAACTGATACTATTATTTTTATACATATGATACAGGATTCGGAGATAAAGATCCTCACCAGAATCAAATCAGATTTAATGAATACATTCAATACGTATATCTTTCGCTTTTGGATTAGACTAGTGTTTAATTTCTCAGTTCATTTCCTCACAATACACACATGACAGCAATAATGCCAAGAATGCTTCACAGAGGGCCACCATCAACAAACTCCCTCTCAGTTTCCTGCTAAATGTTCAACTTGACAGAAGATCAGTATTCCCCACGCTGATACCTGCACTAGAGAATAATTTGTATTTCTCCCACTGGAGTAAGAAAAGGGTTCGTGGAACCACGGACGAGCCGAGGAAGAAAACAACACAGATCCTGGGATTTATCAACATTTCTCCACTCTCCCAGGTGACGCTTGTATCGTAGCATATTCCAATTTAGATGTTTTTTCATCAAAACAATTCATAGCATTTTGAGATCCCACTGGTTTGTGCCGGTTGCCGCATCAGTGCAAACTAACGTGGGAGGCTGAGGCGACTGCTGAGGGTATGTGGATCTTGTGTGTGTTTAGGTGTGTCTGTACATTTGGCTTTATCTCCCTTCTAAGCTTTCCAGTTGTCCCTATCAAAATAAAGTCACATGGCACTGTTGATTTAATCCTTCATGTTCTTAAACGCATAATGTAATGCAGGCGTCGCCAACCTTTTTTTTCTCTGAGAGCTACTTTGACAAAATTAAAGTGTCTGAGAGCTACTCGTGTTTAGTAACATCTATTCACATAGCTGAGCTCCACCCAAACCAGCTGAAGAAGCTTCTTTTATGAAACACATACATTTACACACATTTTGTATCACAACAGCATGTGCTTGCTTTTTCTGCAAGCATTTCCTTACATTTAAATTGATAAAACTCACACTGCTCACATCTGTCGTAGAAAACATAACAATGTTATCACTTGCTTTACTTATCCTTATTTTCTGTCTGTTCACATATCACTGTATCACATCACTTCCCTTCACATCCCCTCCATCTTTAGTTCACATGCATGTGTTATGTATTCACTCCTTTCTACAGTTAATTAGATGGCTGGCACTGCATGGAATCAACAAGAGAGGTGTATGCTGGATTGTATCCATTTAAATTAGGGTTAGGGTTAGTTATTTAAATGTTCATCTGTCAGTCTTGTTCTGAAATTAGATTTCCGACTACTGGTGTAGCTTTGATCTATCACTCAGTCAGTGACAGGCACTCGCTTCACAGCTCTGGCCCCGCTGTTGCGGTCCAGCAAAAATATCGTATACATGTTTTTTACCAATTTTATGAGCACCGGTTTCTTTTCAGCTGAGTGTTAGAGTCTGCTGCGTTTGCAGGCACGTTTCGTCGCAGTTTCTGTCCTGTGTGTTTCATGAAGGGCGGAGCTCAACCTGGCCTGTACCCACTCCCACTCCAAGAGGAGATTGTCCACTATTTAATCAATTGAACTGATAGCATAGTTCGGAGAGGTTCAAAAATAATTAAATAAATAATGAACACTGCATATTGTTCAAACCTTCAATGAGCTACTCAGAAACAGGTAACGAGCTACTGGTTGCTCGTGAGCGACAGGTTGGAGACCCCTGATGATTACATCACCACCGCAGTTACATCAATAAAACTGAGTGCCTTCCCATGCTTAAAATATAGATGACACTTGGGGAGCAGAAATTTTCCATTTTATGTGTAATCAAACTCAGTCCAACACTGTTTGTGGTAATGTACATGGACTGGGGGGTTAATCATTTGTGTAATTGAATTAACCAGTCTTGATTCCACCAATTTCACCTTGACTGAGACAGCAAAAAAATACACAATTTCAACCTGATGAGTTTTGAGTGTGTGCATCTGTAGACCCAGAGGATGGGCCAAAGACTTCATTCAGTGAGTGGAAGGCACAGAATAGGAAGAAGTACTTATTATTTTGTGTGTGAATTCAATTTTTCATATTCTTTACAAATAGAAAAGCTCACTGAAGTTTCTAAAAGTTTCATCTTTAATTCAACAAACATGCAGCATAACAACAGTTGAGCATACGACAGAGCTGGTTAACTTTTTTTTTCTGAAGCTGGTCCCTCTTCTGAGCATGACTGAAGATTTATTTGTAAATAATGAATGAGTAAATTCACAGATGTTCGGGTTTGTTAATGTTAAGACGAATATTGATATGCATAGAATTCGGTAAGCATGCAACCTCCATTTAACTTCATGTGAATTAATCACATGAGGCTGGATCAAAAAGTTCAGAGACTGATCCTGTTGCGCATGAACTGAGCTCAGCCACATTATGTGCACAGAGCAGTTGGGAGCTTCAACCACTGTGAACAAGTATTACAAGTTACGTCGCTTGATCAAAATCAGCACCTAACTTACACTCCTTTTGGAGCAGCTGTACATGCGCAGAAGCAATTTCACCATGGAGCACAACAAATTTAGTTTCCAACTCAGGAAATCTGCAACCGAAATCCTTGTAATTGCAACAAAGCAATAAGCCGGGAGAGGTGTTTTAAGTGACATTTCAAGAGGGCCAAAACGTCATTGTTCAAGACCGAAGGAGGTGCAAATTAGGTGGATTTTCTTTGATATCGTGGGGTTGTGCACCCTGAATTCATCCCACAGGGTCGGTCTGTCAACAGAGATCTACTTTGATGTTCCGGGGCGCCTGAGGGGAAAACATTTGGTGCAAATGATCTGTACTATGGTGTGATGGCACTGTGGCTTGTTCATAGTGCACTGAATGTAAAATTGCCCTGTTTAGAAGTTAAAACGGTCTCCAATTTAAACTTCTCAAAATCGCCTCCTTCTAAATTCCAATACATTTAGGGAGAGCGATTTGATGGTTAATTTTATTTAAAGAACTGTGCTCCTGGATACAATATCTATGATTGTACTATCACTTTATGTTCAGCTATTCAATGTTTGAGTCAACTTATACTTTTTCCAAATGGACATGGAAACAAATGAACATGTGTATGAGTTATGAGTGGCTTTTTGTTGTGTTGTTGCATTTATGAGCAATGGTCGTAAGAAAGAACCACCTTTGTGTGTTTTAGTAGAGTACCATATTCCCTACCTGTATCTTTGCAGGTAAACTTGGCCTTGGGGTCACACATCCTCTTGGTGCCTTCGCAATCTTTCTCGTCACTCCCATCCTCACAGTCCTTGTCTCCGTCACATCTCCAGCGTTCGGGGATGCAAGTTCCATCTGTGACACAGTGGAATTCCTCTCCACTGCACTCAATCACAGATGGCAGCACTGCAACAAAAGCAATTTAACAATTAATGCTTCGCAGATCCATACAGCACAACGATGCAGGCAAAAGCACAACAGTAATTCTCTATTATTTAAGACATCTTTTACTGTTTACAAATATTTATGGTCGCAAGCAGGGCATTTGGCAGCTATAATAGGTCAGTGAGTTCCAATGAAGGAAGTTGTTTCACAAGTGTTTAAGGTTTATGTCTCCAAGATGTTTCTGTCTTGTTTAATGGCGCTGGTCAATATATCACCAGTAGAGGTTTCATTTCAAATGAAAGCAACTGGTGAAACTGCCCTATAATGTTGTACAATGTGTGTGTCACACTGCAAGTATTGGATACAGTGGAAAATGATAAGAAAATGTACATGCTAAATGGCAGTGGGGAACACGTTGCATGATTTCTATTTTTTTCAGAATTCTAAGCCTAATAAAACCAAGAAAATAACACCAAACAGTCTGTATCATCACGATGCATTGAAAAATGTTCAGTAAAACATAATAATGATTTAGATGTGATTAACCGTTTGCCTCATAGTAAAAAGTCAAAGCCAAAAAAAATTTTTTTTCCTTAACAGCTGAAGCAAAGCTAAGACAAATCCCAGCCCCCGGGGGGGAAAGCCGAATCAGACACGGGGGAGGGTAGAAGCCGGCAGTTCCTATCAGGAAACGGTTTGATGAATAGTCTACACATTCTACTGACAAGCAAGTGAGCTGTGAGTTTTCTAGGAGCTTGCATGAGGTTTCTGTGGTAATTAGATTAAATGATTCAACTCCTCATGGCAAAATTCTCCAGAACGGAGACTAGATAAGATTTTGTCTCACATGAGTGTAAAAACAAAGATAGCGGACTCATGCAGATTAATTGTTAAACTTGTAATTACAAAACCTACATTTTAACACTAATTTGCGTTGCAAATAAAATAATTTGCACAGTAAAATGGATATAAGGGCAACTCACGAAGGTGCTACCAGACAGCTCTTCTGTGATGACATATGACAGGGTAGTTATAAATACACTGACTTCATAATACCAATCATTTGTTGTAAAACATGAATATCAACAAAGCTCGTCTAATGCTGAAGGGGACGTGTTAGTCATGCTATCTTCGGTTTATCTGACTCAACACTTTTACACAGCACAGCCTTTTAAAAAGTAACGTAAGCATTCTTACACGCAGATCCCCCTCTGCAGGTCGTGTTCTCATCGCTGAAGTCACCGCAGTCGTTGTCACCGTCACATGCCCAGTGGTCCGGGATGCAGCGTCCACTGCTGCATTGGAACTGGGTGTTGGTGCAGGACTGGATGCAGCCCACCTCGTCGCTGCCATCTCCACAGTCGTCATCTACACACATGCACAAAACACTCGTAAAAGGTGTGAGCACACAAACATGTATGTTGCTGATAAGTGTGCTCGAAAGGATGCTGCCCTCACCTGAATCACACTGCCATTTCACATTGATGCATCGCCCGTTGGAGCAGCTGAACTGAGTGAGGGGCTCACAGGTGGGGAAGGCTGAAAAAGTTTGCATAGAGATAAACATCTAAAATACACCAAATCCAATGGAAATCCAAATAAATATGTGCACAAAAATTCAACAATTGGAATCTGTGGTTTAAGAAATTTAACAGAAAATAGCATTCTCCATGTCCACGTAGCAACATCTACACCAATGTGCTTTTTAATCATCATCTGAGTTAGTTTGAAAAAATAAATGTTTATAAATAAATAACTCCAGTCACATTGAAAATGGCATAAATAATGTAGAAAATCCATTCTGTTGTAGCGGTTGCTCACACAGATTCAAGGTATAGCTATTGTGAGAGTCATCTCTAACTATACAATAATTTAAAATGAACCAAACACCTAAGCCTTTTAAGTAAAAGATATAAAGAGTTTCAAAAGCTCACTAGCAGTCATTCTTTGGACACCAAGGATACCTGTACATCTTTAATAGTGATTCATTTGGTAGTTCCTGAGATATCTGATTCTGGAATGAAGTTATATGTGCTGATCACATTATTATAGTTACTTTAAATTAAAGGAGCAGTGTGTGTAGGATTTAGTGGCATCTAACTGTCATATTGCAGATTGCAACCAACTGAATACCCCACCCCTGACCTTCCCCTGACCCTCCCCTTTGAAGCGTTGAAGGGAATCTACGATGGCTGAGACACTCACAACAAATGCGAGAGAGCCCGTGTTTAGTTTGTCCAATTTGGGCTACTGTAGAAGCGTTCCATAGAAGAGGAACCACTCACTATGTAAATATGAAGGGCTCATGCTACGAAAACAAAAACAGGATTCCTCATAATCTGTTTCTGCCAACAGATTTCCCCAAATCCTCCATACAAGACCTTTAAAGTTATGATCCACAATCTAAATTGTAAACGTCGTGCTAAATATTTGCCACATTCTGTGTAGGTGGCCCTGGCTGA
This sequence comes from Brachyistius frenatus, assembly GCF_029030835.1. Classification (NCBI taxonomy): domain Eukaryota; kingdom Metazoa; phylum Chordata; class Actinopteri; family Embiotocidae; genus Brachyistius; species Brachyistius frenatus. The sequence continues at coordinate 4,394,232 of NW_027210626.1, forward strand.
AAGTTGAAAATAATGTGAAATTCCTTTCCTTAATTCCTTTTGATTAATGACTCATACTAAAGGGAACTTTGAACAGTAATGTTTTATTCACAGTAAGTTATGTTTCCACATTTTATCTTTTGATCAATGTCTCCAATCACAAAACTATAGATTTAAAAACATGCTTGGCCCTGAAACAAAACGCAATCTTCCCACAGACAGCAGCAACCCAGTGGCCACGTCATGGTTGATGATTTTCATTGTAAGGCAGATGATACAGAATATGTTTATATGTATATATTGTAAACATTTAGTCATTTCCACATCTGTAGTCACCCAATATCTCATGAGCTCATAAACTATTCTGGTCTACATTAAAACATCAATATTCTTTACCAGTATTGCAGTAAGTATAGGAATACAGATCTGACTGCATTTTGTGGACTGATGACTTTGTCAGAATCGACATTAGTATTCCCATCAGATACCCGTCTTGTTTCCGATTTTGAGATACTGTATATACTGGGTGCCTGAAGCGTTATTGACTTCAGTATGAAATGCAAGTCTACATTTGAATTGATTTGTTGGCATCTGCTGCTACTGTCTGGAATACCTTAGGCACTGTGGAGGAGACATATTATATCTTTATCACACAAGTGTCTTTGACAGTATATTTCCTTCAAATGTGTTCGGTCTCACTGACAGCACATGACTTGCTGGAATTTAGCATTCTTAAAAAATGAAGCAAGAACATGCATAAATAATGAAGGTTTCAAGTAAACAGTGACTGTTGCTAAAAATGAAACACCGGCATCCATAAATAATGATGGCTTCAACTAAACATAGAGCCCAATAGAAGACACTGTGTGACAAGTACTAAACTACTGACAAACAAAATCCAAATTAGTATCAATCTCTAAGGCGGCCACCGCTGAGCTTCAGGTGTTCCAAAACCCACAGTAGCTCCACTGAAGCTAAGTGAGCTGCCAGAGCTGCATGCTAGAGTACCTACAGAGAAGTAAAGCCCGAGGAATCTCAAACAACAGTGTGTGAGAGAATATGTTTTGCTGCACAGCTTGATTATGATTGAATGAAGCCAAGCATGAACTTTAATTACTGCTTACACCCTGGTTGTTTGTGACTGCGTATTGAAGCAGCTTAGGACACACAAAGGGAGGCTGAGGCGATACAGCACAGAGCAGCATTTGGCAAACATCAATCACAGTTAAAGGCTGATTTAATGCAAATAGTGATTAAAGGGAATCTTAAAACCTTTACCCCCATCTTTTAAATGTATGCTGGTAAGTCATCCACTTTAACTTCACTGCTGAAAACATATTTTGCAGCCCCAAACACTCTTTCCCTTGCATAATAAAAGGTTAAATACGTCTTCAAAGAATTCTAAAAAGCTCAGGCAATCATGGCAAGTCATGTATTTTTTTTTCCATTTATGTTTTCCAAGATTAATCCACAACACAGACTGCAACTTTTACTAAGTGAAGCTGACAGATTGTATAATACTACTGAGACACGACTTAAGAACAGTGAACCACTGTACAAAAGTATGCAGTTTACTCAGCACCACCCCTCTAAGCTGCTGCCATCCGTGAGGACATGTCTAGTTCTTGGTCCAAAGAACACAGCATCAATAATTCAGTCATAAAACTCAAATGAATAAAGTAATGCATGCGAAAGAGACAAAATATTCAACAAGTCACAAAAAATGATAAGCAGCTGTGAGTAGCTTAGTGCCTCAGTGCCTAGCAAGGACTACACTATTAGATGTTTTCTTAAGTTTCTCAATACTTTGTTTCAAAATAACCACGGAAACAGTTTTAGATTGACTGGTAGGTTTTTGTCAAATCATCTATCAAGACACATCAGTACCTTCTATTAGTTTAACAGTTGCTCTAAATAGGAGCCCAAGGTACATTCAACTACAAGTATAAGTAGCAACCAAGTTGCGCAACCTTTTTACTTATTGGCCTTGGTACAAGCACAATATAAGCACAAACAGAGCACAGTACAGTTATGTGCATTGAGCAGGTGGAAGCAATAACTTCGGTGAGTAAATATTCCAAGTTACATTGCTGGATCAACATCAGCACCTGTGCAATACAAGTTTTTGTGACAATGGACTTTGTGCATTTGCATTTTCACTACGTACTATAGCAGAAAGCGCACACCAAATTTTGTGTCAAACTTGGGAAATTGATGACAAAATCCCTTGACATTTTTCAGAAATCCTTTGGCAATGAAGTAATGAGATGAAAAACGCATATCAGGTCAGGTATTCATCATGGTGGGTTTTCTTTGACATTTGTAGGGTTTTGCACTGTGAATTTGTCTCCCAGGGTCAGACTGTCAACAGCGATTTCTATTGTAATGTTCCAAGGCATCTGGGGAAAACATTCGGTGCAAACAACCTGAACTATGACACCGTGGTACTTGGGTTCCCTGTAACTACCCAATTATTGCCCCAATTATGGGGAAAGTTATGGTATCATACAGTTATTATACGTAAATCATTATTTGGGGATAGATTGACTTCATCATTTGGAGACTATGAATATTGGAATAGGCATGGGATCACCAATACCATCCACAAGGGAGCAAGAATATCTAAAACACATTTCATGCCACTCCATCCCAAAGCTGTTGGAACATTTCATCCAGATGAAAGTATCGACCCGATCAACCAACCAGCAGACATTGCCATCCCTCAAGACACACCATTGGTTGACTAAAACAAAATCCTTTGCCTTGACTTAATGTAATGTCCTGACATACCGGTGTGTGTTATGTCTTTCATACATCTACATATGGTGTGTCTTGGAGGCTGCCCTAGCCTACACCACTAGGCAACTAGCTGATGTCACCTGAGCCTCCGTTTTATCAGCCCCAAATAAAAATAAATATATCCAATTATTTTCATAGTCTGCATGCTGTATCGTTCAATCAGCAGTGTAATTTTATAGCCCTCACACATTTTTAAGGTACAGAAAAAACATCACACTCACTGTAGCTTTAAATATACCCAACTAGGACATACCATTATCAACTGTGAGACATATATTGTTACAGATTCCTCTAGACACCCCTGTTTGTCTTACATTCATGCATTAAGTTGTTCTATGCTGTTATCTTGACCAAACAGAGTGAACACAGACAGCCACATACACACAGAATGACATTTGAATGGCTTGTGGTTAACAGTGATTGTGTGACTCACTGCATGATATTTCATCTGACATATCCCCACAGTCGTTCTCCCGGTCACAGCTCCAGCTTTGAGGTATACATCGTCCGTTTTGGCATGAGAACTGGTCGGCTTGACAGGGCTGGGCTGAGAAAGAAGAAAGGAGCCACTTAATTCAATCACACCTGCGTAAGTCAAAGCAGAATGTGAGCAACAACTCTAATGATCACTAGATCACCAGGATGTCAATGTCCAGCCAGCGCAAACTCTTTATCACTCAATCACACAGGAGAGCAACGAGTCTGACGGCCATGGAAAATGTGCTGTTGTTTGATGGGCCGTCAGTTACATGCTGGTGTTCATGCACATGACAGCACACGAGTGATGTCTTGCTGATGTGAGATATTCATGTCAATCAGCCGATGAAGGAACATTCATCACCCTCTGGCTAATGCTCATTGATTGATCCTCTAAGGATAAAAAGCTCCTGAGAGGCACCACTGAGGACATGGGAGGCAATGTGATTTACTTTAAGTGTTCCTGACAGATAGTTGCCTCTATAGTGGCTACAACTCTTTGATACTATAGAGTGCTCTCACACAATGAAATTGATTGCAATGTACCAAAAGTACTCAAGAGCCTCACATTATAACAGTGAAGGCTCCCTCGAAAAAAAAAACCTGACACCTTTGTTCAAGTCGTATACAGACAGCACATCTGAAGGAAAACAAAAATATAGATCAAAAGCTATCAAACAAATATGTTTTACGACTAACTTAATAAAGTGGAGAGCTGCTTGATCGTTAATTCTTAGAGTCTATATACTGTAGTTTCGTAAGCTTCAAAATCAATTTAAAAAAAACATTAGTCTTCTGAACAATAGTTAGGTCTACAACAACATTATGTCAAAAAATTGACTTCATTAAAGAAATTATATATGTTCTGAGGCAAATGATTGAAAATCAATCATTAAGTGTGCAGAGGCAGTCAAAGATGACAGATGACTACTACAGTATGTTCCATACTTAGGTGATAGAATCATGAAATGATAAAACTGCAGCCAAAACTACACTGAAGTCAAACCTAAACGTGGTACGGTCCATACCTGAACATGTCGTGTTGGCCTCATCCTCATTGTTACCACAGTCATTTGTTCCATCACAAAGCCATCTTTTAGGAATGCAGCGATTGTTGCTGCATTTAAACTGATCAGCAGGACAGGTGTGGTTGTCTGCACAAAGTTCAAAGAGTAAAAAGTCAACAATGTAAATAAACAGGGCTAAAAGGTAATAATATTGAAGGAATGACAACAAATGTTTTGAGTGGTGACCCTTTTTTTTTATTGTTTATTTCTTGCCTCAATCTTAATCCAAATCCTTTAATAGTGGGTATATATAAATTCAAAAATGTGACACCCTTGAACAAAACTATTACACTGATTAGGTAAATTTTTTTACATGAAATGAGAAAAGTTAAACAGAAGAATGCTCCTGAAACTGATGTGATGCAATAATTTACTCTAATAGAGTTGTTGGCACAAAGGAAACATTGTCTACTTACTGTTGTGCAGCAGTGTTACATAGCGTTGTGTCTTTCACCACATTAACAATTTTTGCCAGATTACAAAATGCAGATGCCACACAAACAAAATAACGGCCCATTTATTTTGGTCTGTAATGAAGTTACTCATGATATACCCTGCCACCTGCAACTTAGTCATTTTGACAGTGAAAGTGATGATCAGGGTTACACCATATTGTTATTGTAGGGGTGTGTTGCTGCATGGACGTAACTTAGTGCAAGACGTTGTTGCTACTAACATTACATAGTCTTTAAAATGGGTGAAAAAAGGGCCAAGTACATGACAATGTATATTGAACCCTGACATATTTTCTGTGTTAACTCATCTTTGAAAAGGGTGAGAGAAAGGCCAGGTACCTGATAACTACAGGGTAGACCTTTTTTAAGTTTAATTTCCCAGTGGAGGTAATCACAACAAAATGAAAGTCTAACAGACAGTAGGTCATTCAAAACTGGGACCCTACTGCGCCTGGAAATGGACCCAAATATGCAGAATTTTAATATTGTCATTGTATTTATGGTGACACCCACTTCTACAAAGTAACATCCAATCAATGGGACACCCTTTTTTTTTTTTCTGAGGATTGTGTCAGGCCTCTTAATGCTTCACTACATCTTATTATTAATATTGTCAATAATACATTTAAAGTATAAATCACTTTATCAGTCCTATGTGGAAATAGGTGCATGTTCACAGCGTATATTTACAGCTTCTTAGTGGGACTTCATTAAGGTCACAAGCCAACTAATCTTGTAGACTGGCTCCACTAGACTTTTGCTCACAGCTTCAGTTTTCACTGTGATTACATTCTGGAAACTCTGTGCGCGTTAGTGTGAGCTCAGCCACTCTAAAGGGCAGGCCAATCAGCGACCAGTGTCAGTGGCTCATTGCGATGACGTTAAGGTCAAGCGTTGTTTTCTAAATGTTTCGGTGCATACCGATTGGTTAAAGCTACTCTTGTAGGTTTAAAATTAACCCGAGGTCTACGCCCAGTAGGATGCAACGACTGCAAACGATTCCCTGTGAAGCATACCCAGACCCATATATTCACACGGAGAATTAGGTTACCAATCTTGTGCTGATACACCAGCAAACCATATTAGAAACTATAAAAGGCAATGATATTTTAGTGCGTTTACAATCTCACTCACGTTTCTCCTTGGTGGTTTGTCCTTTAATTGAGACTAATGAAGTCTCCTTAACATTTTCAGAATGATCTCAATATTTTTGTGTGCTTTCATGGCCTTGATTTTTGTTTTGTAAAAATGTCTTTATAGTTTTACTTTATGAAAGTCACTTCAGTGGAAGTAGCAGCCAAACTCCTTCTTTTCAGCTTTGTCCTTTTATCATACATTGACTATTAAAATGCATTAAGCCTCACCACTCATACATTATACTAAATGAACAAGCAAATTGCTCTGCATATTGTACTATAATTGACACTACTAAGACAGTGGCAGAGGAGTTTGGTTGGGATCTAATGTATCAATATCTCAATGTCAGATACGACAAGAAAGTACAAAGCTAAGACCAGTTTTTGAGTAAAATGAGTTCTGTAATCATCACTGCTTCCATCATGTAAACCTAATTTTGATTTAACAGGTTGTATTTGTATGAAGGAAAATTACTCTTATGGCCCCAAGAGACCAACCAATTCCCTGAAGCATGTGGAATTACTTTCTGTATTTAAATTGTAATGTTGCTCAGCCTGCTCGAACAAATGCTCAAGACTCAGCGCCCACTAAAAGAAACCACATTTGATGATTATTAAGTATAAGACATCCCAGCAGAGCAGATAATTGATTTTTCAATTCTGATCATCCTGGCAGATGATTACATTATGGTACTTTGCTGCTACAGCTTTCTAAAAAAAAAAAAAAAACAACGCAGCATGCATGCATCTAAGATCATGTTTATCCAAGTGATTTCTTAAAGAGCAAAGTCACTACAGCGAGAGCAAAACGGTAGACAGCAATGTAGAGGAAGAACACTTTACAGCTTTCCTACAGTGACATTTAGGAACGTAGGAGCTGACAGCAAGAGCGAATTATCCTTAAAAAGCACAGGCTTTTTCTTGCTTGGTGTGGTGCTGTGCATGTAAGCGTATTCACATGTTACGGCCTCTATGTGACGTATTGTATATTTACACTAGCATGCGGTGTGTTTCCTGCAGACTAATTTTAAGATGCTCACAGCAGCTGTGGCTCTCCTCGTCGCTTCCATCCAGACAATCATCGTCTCCGTCACACTTCCACAAGGCCCGTATGCAGCGATAATTGTGGCACTGGAACTCATCACTTTTACATCGCTCTGGCTCTAAACCACCGCTGGAGCCTTCTGGGAGAAACAGTGGTGAGACAAATTCAAATTGAATGGCGTACCTTCAATGAAAAATGGTGTTTAGGTGAAATTATTGGCACAGCAATAATAGCCCAAAAAACATGTTAATAATGTGTCGTGACCCAATGTGAAAGAACTGGGACTTGGTTTATATTTCTGGAAACCTTTGGGATCATTTCCTTCCTGTATTTATTTGTTTATTAGCAGATTTGCATGTGAAAAGATAAGGTTATTATTTGATCTTTCTCCCATAGGATGAAGCCAGGATTAGAGTATACTGGGACAAAGATGATCCTAGGCCTCTTGTTCCGTCTGATTCATTATGTCCTCCTACCTGCACAGGTGACATTGTTCTTCTCCAGAACCTGGTTGTCAGCGCAGGCACACACTCTGCCTCCTGGGATGGCAAGGCAGAGGGTACCACAGCCGCCATAATTCACACTACATGCGTTGTCACCTGGGGAAAGAAATACCAAATACAGTGAGGTGTCTAGCTCATTTAAAGCTACATTTTCTAAGCCCAGACTGTTTGTTGTTTTGTCTACTTTCCCACATGTTCAGGAAACATCAAAGAGGTTCAGTCATTTCAAATTCTGCAAAATAAATCATCTCATCGATACAAAACTAATTTCCTGCTTTGGAGAGACATGCCCGGTGCATGACATGTGATCTATAACCACACGTCTAGTGAATTATTGGGAACACTGTGGGTGAAAGACATTTGACATTTTTATCAGTCTGTGTGGAATAATTTGTCTCTCTGGACAAAGCTGACATTCTCCAATGGAAAAAAGTCACATATGAAGTTAAGGCATTACACACCTTTGTCACTTTCATTTAGCACATAGCCCAAAGGCAGTGCCTGAACCAATGAGATAAAGCTTTTGGTTTTGTAAGAGCCAATCAGTAAAACTCAGAGTACCGGACAGCCAATTCATCTATTCAGTGACATGAACAAAAGAGAAATGTCCAGAAAAGTATCTGCAGTGTGAAAGAGGCTGTGCAGAAAGTATGTAACAATTTATTAGCGTCATATGCCTGGAATTTTCTCCTGAAAATACACAATCTTAATGTTCTTGTGTAAAAAAAAAACCTTGTTTTGGAAATGCAAAAAACTCATGCCACACTTTTAAAACCTTGTCCTTGGAATGTGTAAAATAAAATGTATACCTTTTCAGCAACAGCAATAAGATCCCTTGACTATGGAGCGTCTGTCTGAACACTGTTTTTACATGCCTGTTATAGGGTCACACCAGTTCTCTGCTGACAGGCATATCAGATGCCTCTCCTATCTGCTCTTTTCAGCATCCTAACACCATGAATCCATCATAATTTGTTACAGAAGTGAGCAGATCTCTCCAAACCATGGTCACCTTATTTAACTTCGAAAAGCAGAGCTCGGAGTGATTTGAAAGCCACTGTCACTGCTGATCAATGCACTGGTTTACACCATTAAATTTAAGACCAGTAGGCATATACATAACTCTCTGGTGTAGAAAGCATATAAAGTGCTCTCTATTCGGGATAGGGGTAAGGGGATACAAATGCTGGAGGTTGCAGTGCAAAACAGACACTTTCTGTATTAGGGAAGTCATGGTTCAGCAGCACTAGATAAGGACTAAATGAAGGGAAAGCAGCCAACCTTGCTGAGTCTGTGCATCATAGACGCGCAGGCCAAATAGTGGTGGTCTCTCACTCCGCAGCAGAGTGACATCGCCCGTGGACAAGTCCAGCTGGAATACTGAAGCATTCATGTACTCCGTCCAAAAGATGAAATTGCGATAATGAGATATTCCAAATGGGTGGTTCAACTCTTTTCCGCTGTACACCACCTGCAACAGCAAACAGCAAGCATGCAGTATAATCAAAAGATTAGGAGAGCCACGGAGAGAAACCATCAACAACAGAAAAATTAATCATCTCAAATAGGGGTTGAGCTGTTTGAATATGGGCTTAGAAATTATTTGATCACAGTATATGATGAATGTGATTCGATTTCTTTGCACAAATGTATCCTCACAGAGCTGTCTGCTTATAATAATGTTTTCTAGAATCGTGGCATTGATTAAATAGCATTTGCAAATAATTCATTAACTTAATATGCCGGTACAACTACAGTTGACAGGTGCAGTTGGGGATGAAGGGATGTCTTGCTGGCAGTTGTTGTCGGAATTTTGAAGTTTGAAATCTTCTCAGTGCTTTGCAGATTAGCATGATTACTAGTAAAAATATATAAAAGCAGGTTTGAGCCCTGTTTTTCAACACTGATCTCACACTTAAGATGGATATTATTTTAATTCACAGTTAATGAGGTTTTAAATTTGTATTTGTACAAAATACCTACAATCTTAGCTCAACAATAGGCTGAGAGGTGCCACCTGTGTGGACTGAGACTGGAAAAAGGAGTCTATTGTATTATGACCATTGGTCTTATTATGACCTGCAGGCGAGACTCAATTTAACCTCTCTCATCTCTGTATCCAGTTTCAAAGAAAAACTTACTGCAGTTTTTTTTTTTCTTAAAGTTTTTTGCTACAACGTAAATTTCATTCATTACATTTTCTGTGTACATGTATCTTATTCTGTGATGTGTGGGCATTAGTTATTACTTTCTAACACTTGTAATGTCTTGTTTGTACTTTATTGTTTGTATCTAATCAACAAGCTCCTGATATGTAACTTCGTTATTGGCCGGGTTCCCAATAAAAATAAATCGTATCTGTTTATTACTTGTTTAAAAGAAAATTAAAAGAAAATGTAAACGTTCTCTGACTATTAACTGAACATGGCAACAATATAATGTACAATTAACTGAATTCTAACACTTAGAGAGAATATGAGAAAAACTTGGAAATGCATATTTAACCAAAACATGACTGTTGATTTTTTTTTTTTCAAATCTTACATGAGATGTAAGTTTTGCAGTACAAAATACTTAATATCTGTAAGTACACAACTGTGTTACTTAGATTAAAATAGACATGATTATTCTGAGTTGTATATTCTATGGAGATCTTAAATTCCACTTATATTAAAATCTCACAAGCTGACCAACTCTCAAATGACTACTGAATGACACATAAACTGACTCCTACAGATAAGTTTGCCTCATTATGTGTGATAATTTGCCACCTGTCAAAACTTACCATTCTTCCTGTGCCGTTCAGGTGAATTTTCTCAATGTGATCATAGTAGGCATCACACCAGTACATGGTGCTGGTGCTGTGGTCCAGTGTCAGACCGTTGGGCCACAGCATGTTGGACGTGACAAAAATGCGGCGGTTGGATCCATCCATCCAGGCTTTTTCTATCCGCCCTATGCTGTCATTGACCTCATCCTCTTCCCAGTCTGTCCAGTACATCCAGCTATCAAACAGGAGAGACACAAATACAATATAAACACAGCAATTATTGCACTAATATACTAACCTGAGTCACTGTATTAGATAAGGTGGCTCATGCAGCATTATCAGTAGATCATAAACTACTCCAAACCAACACTGATCAAATCTCACCTTCAAACTACGGCGGTTCAGTTTAGCCGTCTGATCCTCATTCATCTCTGCCCTTACTTCCTGTCACGCTGGTGTTAAATGGTTGTGCTTGCTGCTCCCTCTACCACCTTCCACCTTCTGTCATTTCTTATCAATCGACACACATGTAACAGCATGTTGCTCTTAGCGTTTCTGCAAATTAACTATTCCACATCACGGTGAAATGTGTCGCGTGAGCTTTGTTCTGGATCCCCACCGGAAGGGATGAGCGTGCTCTCATGCCGAGTGTTTCATACACTGCTTTAAGTCATACAGCAAACATTATAGAGAAACACAACCTGTACTGACAAATAAGCCTTGGTTCAAAAGACTGGCTTTACCACCACACAAAGAGTGTTCCCAACTGAAGTAGAAATAAACCGCAATCCGGATTTCCCATATGTAAAAAAAATAAGCAGACACCCAAGGTTTGACAACATCCTTGTCAAAGGAATGTGCATTGTAGCCTAAGAAACTAATCAGGCTTATCAAGGTAAAGATTCGCTTGACTGCACATCAAGGCAAAGTTAGGTGTCTCATATTCCCCACCAAAAACAAGCGTTCAGTCTATCTTGCGTGTGCCGAGACCGAAACTCTCTGTGGGCCCGTGGTATCTGAAACATGATTGGGTCAACGATTTGACGCGATATTTTCTGTTGTAGCCAAGCCTGAGGGATTTGTTCCGTTTGAGTGTTGCTGACTGAGCCATGTGCCCCCCCGTAATTCATCAATGATAGCGGTCTGGCTAAGGGAAGACGAAACAGAATGGGATATGGAGGTGAATGAAAACTCGCTCTGTCTCGAAGTCATCTTTATGACCCCATGAATTATTCACACCACACTCGCTTCACACTCACACGAGTGCAAACATATGCCTACATACAGCTACACATACACAGACACCATATGAGATGGACACCAATGAGTTGCAGTGTGACATAACAAGAATGCTAATGCTACACCCACTGATCTGAATAAAGACTTAATATCATAACAGATGTTTATCCTTGTTCCAAAGTTTCCTTTAAAACTGCAATGATGAGTTGATACAAAAAATAATCATTAAAGTAATTTTGTAGGAAAATGGCAAAAAAATGTTTGAGGTTGCAGCTTATAAAACGTGACTATATTTGTGTTTTCTTACTCCTCAATGATCTCAATATCTTTAAGTTATGGATTGTTGGCTGTAAAAAAAACCAAGACATTTAAAAACATCACCTTAGACGTTTTATTTTAATGCAATCCTCATTCTATGTTCAGAGGGACTATACATGACCTTACATTAAATATATGAGATGTAAATTGTGACAATAAGTGATGATCGTCACATGGAAAGGTAAACCTAGCTCACCAGATGTTGTGAATACATGTATGACATTAAGAAAGGTGTGACACTATTAAGTTGACACTAGCAGTCTTTATCATGTCAACAGACACAGACTGGAGGTGGCAAACAAAGCAGAAAATAAGGTCTTGAAAATGCAGTCACGAAATCATCTGGAGAGGTGCATCCATTTCACCTGAAAAGACCCTTTCAGCAAGGAAGATAGAAATCAAAGGACTGTCAGGTTCAGGCTGAATGCACACTCAGAAGCCCAAAACTTGCTCTTCTAATCATTTGTGCTGTCAGTGGGAAGGTTGGAATAAAACTTTTTAATCCTTATACAAAAAATAACATGATATGTTGCCACCCCAACACTGCTGCTACAGTATATGTCAGGGCTGAAGCTTTGATTTAAAGGCCAGAATGATTTTTCCTCATTAGTCTCAGAAGTTTAAAGGTCCCATATTTTATGCTGTTTTTGGTTATATTTTACGCTGTTTTTTTCAGGCTTGATAACCCTAAGAATATAATTGAATGGTTTTCAGTACCAAAAGCCATCTCAATTTAATTTGACATCTTATGTCTTCTCTACCAAGAACAGACTGTTTTGTCTCTGTGTCTTTAAGTCGCTTTGACATCACTGATCCTCTGTTCTGATCTGAGGTTTACGTCGACAGAGTGGCCACACTGTGTTTCCTTCCAACAGTGAGCTCTGCTGATTGGACATCACAAACTTACACAAGTCAAAACTGCTTGTCCAAAGAGCACAGTTGCTGAATGTGAGCTGTGTGCATTTCTGGTTGACTGGGTGTTTTGACACCTTCAGTATTTATAGCTCCTAGACCTGCTTCATAATCAAAAAATAATTGAAAACTTGAATTTTTCCAATATGGGACCTTTAGGGCCGTGCTCTCATTGCACATGTTTTTTTTTTTTTTTATTTACACATGGCATGACACTGATTTCTTTTTTTTCTTTTTCTTTTTTTTTTTGGGTGGGGGGGTTACAAACAGCGTGTTTTTATCACTGTAATAAATGTCCATTTTATTCCATATCCACTCTGCACCACTGTGACATACTGTATAAGACAGGACTTTTATACTAATGTTCGAATTAGTATCATTGTAAGGCTGGAGAACGAGACACAATAGAGAACAGAGAGCCAAATTGTCAGAAATAAGGGGAAAGAAAAGAAATCGATACGAGGTACGAATACGTTTTGGTTTTTGGTTTGGTGCACTGCCTACTGCAGTGAAACAGCTGTGTATTGCAAAATGTTTGGAACAATCCCTTGAGGCTTGAAAACTAATCTCTGACTGCTATGGATTTGGTGAGTGTTAATACGATTTAAGCCTTAAAGTGTTAATCCTTAAGATCCATAAGACACTCAATGAATTTGAGTTTTGCAGCATCAACTCTGTATGTTAATTACCAGCTCTGCTGGCAGGGTCTTCTATATATGAATCTGCTCTGAAATGCTAAGGAGAGGATCTATGCAAACTACACAGAATAATCTAATGGATTAATTGTGGTTAACGAGTTGGTTGTTGTGGAAGAGTTGCTTGTTTATTTTCAATCTGTAGAAGGCTGTGGGGGGCGGTGGAGGGGGGGGGGTGTCAGAGAAACACTAAATGTTCTTTCAGTTTAACCATGTGGGTTTACCCGGTGGTCGTAGGCTACGCTCCCCACATTTAGTCCCAGTAAATGCCAGCTAACACAGATTACTTCCGGTACTTACATTTGAAGCAAAGCAACACCAATAGACAAAATGGCCCAGTGTTTTTTCCTAACTGTGACCAAAATTTATGTATTTATGATAAGATGTGAAAGAGCTCAAAACATATCGTTAGAAATCTGGATAGGATGAATCATCTAATGCCACACCTCTTTCTTTATGGTTCATGGACAACATCGGTTGTGCTTATCTGGCTGTAAAAATTGATGAAAGTTTTTAAAAACTGGTATCTGATGCTGCATGGCATATTTATTTACATCAATTTAAGGATTTCCATGCAATTTTAATTGAATAGACCCCTAAAATATTGTTATCATAACTTTTGGGTTGTTGTTTAACTACTGGTTGTCAATTTTACCAGACGTTTGCCTATTGCAGTTAATGAAAAACAAAAACAAACAAAACGAGATACATCCATGCAGCTACATGAGAAATGAGTCAAATTTTCCAATCCATACATAATTAATGCCCATAAAGTTTAGCAGCAGAACTAACACACGATCCAAACCTGTTGCTAAATCCATTCAAGATCCGCCTCAACCTTTACTCATTATAAAATTGGCTTGATGAATAGTCATTATCAGGGAAAATGAAGTGTCACCAAAGTACTGTGGGGAAACACCATGGTTGCTTGGAAATAACAGTGTGTACTTTCATTCATCATTCTAATTTAACCAAGATGCAACAAGATCCACAATATGATGGTACTTTGAGTTCTATGCAACACACCAGTGAGTTAATTTGAGGTAATCAAAAGCATAAGTGCCACATTTTTTTACTGTAAGAAAATCTCCACACCCGATTTATAGATTTGAGTGGCAATATAATTACTTTTTTCATTGACTGTCAGAGCTGAAAGAAATTAGATTGGAAAATACTGCAACGCGTAAACATGTTTTTTCTTCTGCTATTGTTTTTTAACCTTTCTCATATATCACTGAAGACTGCCTGTTTGTATTTAATTATTTCAAGCCCAAACTTGTATCTGTACCCTTGCAACAGAAGTAAACATTTTTACTTGAAACAACTAGCTGCTGGCAGTGTTTTTTTTTTTTTTTTGCTTGCCTGACCTGTTAAGAGGATCAACCACGATGGCCCGGGGGTGTGACATATTCCCTTCCAACAGAGTCTTCCTGGTCTGGGAGGCTCTCTCCAGCCTGGCCACGCTTATGGTCTTCCTGTATCCATCGTTTGTCCAATATAAATTATTCCCAATCCAGTCCACGGAGATTCCTTCGACATTGTCAAGTTCTACAACAGAATTAGCAGCACAGAAATCAACAGAATCCCTGAATACAAATTGTATCTCATTTGAACTTTTCCAAGGGCTGTATTAAGAAAATGTGTATGCAGAATCATGACTTTGATTGGTTCTATAAACGGCAATATTTGTATCTGTATTTAAACTTATTAGAAATGCAATTATAATGCAGTTAATATCAATATAATTTGTGTCCAGATATCCAGTAACTTCCTTTGATGTTTTGTACATTTATGTGGGCAACAAGGCATTAATTGATAAGAAATTATGTTGTTATTTAGTGACATTAAATCTATTTAACACTTTTTTGTATTATTCTAAATTATAAGGAAAACTATATTTGCGTAAATAATAAATAACTAAGTGTTGTCTGACTAGAGTCTTAAACGAGAATAGTAAAACAAATTTTAAAACCTTTTTTTTTTTTTTCTTAAAGTACATTTGAAGTATGTTGAGCAGATTAAACATGAGCAAAACGGCTACAGCATTACATCAATTTCACAGGAGGAACCCTCATAAGATTGTGGAAATAGTTGCTGAAATGCAACAGTTAGTATAAACAAACATTTAGACCTACCATCTTTGAGTATTGTCTCTCTGCTGTTTCCATCTATTTTTTGCCGCCCAATAAGAAAACTGGTGGTGTCTGCAAAGTAGATGTGTCCCAGTTCTGCATGGTAGTCAATGGCTCGCGGGTTGACCAGGTCCTCAATTGGCACCATGTGCTCATCACTGGATTTGATGTTCATATCCAGGCCTCGGATGACCCCGGGACGTCCCTTACCGTAGAACAGGAAGAAATCGTTTTTGGGCTCTAAAAGCAAGAATGGACAGAGCCTTTTTTACTGTTATTGTCAATTAATTGGCCTAATTCATCAATGCTGATCCTAGCATTAAACCCTTTTATTGGCCACATTGTTCTTATATGGTTGCCAGAGCCTGAGCCATCCATTCACCTTAATGGAGCCAGTAATCAGTGCCAATGACTATACTCGCCACCCTCAATCACGCTCCTGCTACAAGGGTGCCTTTAGAGTAAGAGGAGAAAAATGCTTGAGCAAACAGACAATCGCAATACTTACCTTGGCTATGAACACTATTTCTGATCTAAAATAGCATGGTGTCTGGATAGAAAGGCAAACAGAAAGGCCTAGAAAGCTGAGGCAGCTCCTCGGCGGCCCGCCAGCCACTCAGGGGAGTGTATGTTCTCGAACCCTTTGGGATCCTCTGGAGAGGAAAGAGGAGGAATGAAGGAGGGCTTCCATTGAGAGAAGCAGACCTCTCCTCGCTCTCAGCCCCTACCCAGGAGACTGGGATGCTGGGGGTGAGGACCACACATGCCTCACTTCAATTTATCATTTTGTGAGGGAGAAACCAACTACCCAGGAGACAATTAAGCATTGCAAGAGACCCAGATATCAAACCCCACTGTGACTGCTGTATGAAAAAAGACTACCATTTAACACAAAATCTCATTATGCTTAGGGAGGTGGAGAGCACGAGCAAGAGAGAGATAGCTGGTGTCATCAGAACATATATGAGGGGGGAATAAATCAAATGTGTCACGCCAAGCCTCCCAATGCTTCGTTACCCCGATCGAAATGTGGTGGGCCCTCAAATTGTGTCATCAATTTGATCTTCTGCTTTTATTGTCAACTACACAATGTCCAGCAATTGATCAGAACAGCCAACAAATGCAGACAAACTTAAAACCTCATCATGGCAATAATCAATCCGGGTCGCGGCAGGTTGATAGCGGAACGTCACTCTCAAATGGGTTTGTATTCATCAGCCGTTGTCTTTATCACTGACTGTCTAAGGCTGTGCATGGGTGGAACACCCTCAGCGCTAATATGACTCATGACCTTTACAGGCACATGACAATATCAAAAAGAGCAGCGATGCAGAAAATCCGTTTCAGGGATAAATCAGGATTCTTAATGAGTATGAGCAAAAAGCTTTACCAGTGAAAATCTTTTTGGGCAGTAGTTCTTAACTTTGAGGTTGGTACCCCCGGGGGTTCATTGGAAGCTTGCTAAAATACTTTTTTTTTTGTTTGTTTTGTTTTTAGAGCAGATACAAATATAGTAATTGCAGAACTCTTGATGACACAAGTTCCTTTGCCAGTTGTACTACAGAGATGTGGAGCAATTTCTAATCGTTGGCTGTGTGAAATCTCAAGATGCTGACAATAAACGATGGACAGCAGAGGGAAAAAAAAAAAAAAAAAAAGCAGACAGTAAGCCAAAAAGTACCCAGTTTATGGCTTTACTCAGACCTTGGATGATGGTGATCAAGGACCACCACCAGCAGCTGCTGTGTAGAATAGTTTGTAGAAAAGTTATCTTTCTGCTTTGTGTAGTCTAACAGGAGCTGAGGCTCTAGCTTTTAAAAAAAATCTGCAGGCTGCAAAAATTTTAGAAGAAAAATGGCTTATCGCCCCTTTTTCCTCCATCGCTCTGCTTTTGGCTTCCGTGCAGGTCTCCTGAGGATTGTGATTCTGCTCCCAGAGACCTTCCCTTGTGGAGGTTGTGGCCAGCAGAGACCAGTGCTCCTTGTGTCTCACCCGTCTCGGGTGTCGTGGTCAAAGACACGCTATAGTCTGTACTGGAAGACCCTGTCCCCCCCCGGAACCTCCACCTAAGCAACGCTCTCCTGGCAGCCTGCTCTGAGGGCTGACAGACTTGACATCTGGGTTCACATGAAGGCTGGTGTGGGGTCCCTGTCCAGTGAAACCTGGTCCTGGTCCGCCACTCAAAACCTTAACCTTAATCCCACCTTGGTCGCCCTTCGTCAGCCTCTGGTACTCCACTGTCCTACCACGGCTTGAAGAATATCAGTCGACTGAGGGGTCTCTGACAGATAACAAGACTTTTAGTTAGCAGCCCTACAATATGCGCTCCTGAGCTTAACTCGCCAGATGCAGAATGTGGGTATATAAACCTGCCACTGGCCAACTATCTCAGGAAACATTATTCTTCTCTTTTTGCTATCTCAGTCTTACCTTTTTCAAAATCCCTGTTGCTGCAGTAAACAACAACCTCAGAGCGAACAACCTACACACTGAAAATAACGAGTTTTGACTAATATTTGGATCATGCAACGAGGCGAACCTGCTTGGTTCTTTTCTGTGTTTTGCAGGGATTTAGTCTCCTCACAGCCAAATGTTCCGCCAAAACAAGTTCCTTCCTGATACCATTTTGCGAGGGTACCATTGCTGCATGCAGGGCTTTACGCTGCCCAAGATGATTTTGCCTTGTTAAAAGAAATACAAACAAGCCAGAGAGTTTTTTTTGCCCCTGTGCCAGAATGATATATGGGTGCAGCAAGACCATTCTCCAGCACTGGCACAGGGAGGTGGAGATATTGTAGGTCTGGCTGTGCAAGGTTTAGCACTCCTAAACTTCCCTGGGGCTGGGAGATATTTTCATCTTCAAAAGGGAATTACACTTGTAAAAACGTCAAGAACCACTGCTTCAGATCAGGATTTGTACGGAATAACTTTCTTTAAAAATCACAATTATGCATCTATTCATATCCAAGGAGAAATATGTACTAACTTTTACAGGTCTTTCCATCGAAGCCCAGGCTGTAGCCGGTCCGACACCGGCAGGTTCTGGACTTGTAGCTGCCACTCAGAAGGCAGATGTGGGAACATCCACCTGGCTTTCCATACGAATCCAGTTCACATGCATGACTCCTGACTGTGGATACAATCACGATGGACAAAAGAAATCTGTGTAAGCAAGTGAAGCATCCTCTTTCTGATCTACAACAGACCATAGCTTGTTGGTCATAATGTGGGGTCAACGCCGACACATACTTGCACATGTTTACTTATGTAGAAAATGTCCTTTACCTTTTGGTTGAGTGAGTTTGTGGTAAACACGGATTCCTCTAGAATTCCCCAGTCTGGCTAGTGTCCTGCTTTCTGCTGTGATGTTGAACCTGTGCATCTGTTGTAACTCTACAGTGGAACTCCCTTTGGAAGGGTCAGAGTGGATAGCATAGAGGTAGTCCTCAAACACAGCTAATGCATAAATGTACGACACCTGAAAAACAAGAAAAATCCATGGGGCTTTTTTTTTTTTTTTTTAGCATTCCTGAAGCAAAACACAAGTAAAACCTCAAGAGAAAGAATACAACAATAACACAAATGAATTAATGAGAACTTTTAACTTTTAACATGCATCAAGCATGAGGCGGGTGGGAGATGATCGTGGGCCTGTCTGTATGTTTGGCAGCCCATAGAGGGTCCAAAGCTGGATTCCACTGGGAGGCTACTGGCCCTGACACCACAGCCTTCCATGCTACATTTAGCAAGCTGACACCCACACAAAGCGACATGGCTGGATGAGCTGTGTTCACAGGAAGTACACCTAAGCTCACTGGCCCTCACCTTAACATCGGAGGCACCGAGCAACACGCGTCAGAAAAAATAAATAAATAACAAACAAACCACTCAACCATCTCTCTCTATGGAATTCGGCCTCAGCGCTTCACTGTTACACTGGAACTTTTCAAAGCAATCTAACACTACTTCAAAAGGTGTACATATACTGCGCTTCTTTACCTCCAGCACATGTAATGTATACTATTTACTACTTTTTTTTACAACAAATCTCACTCATATAAGGGGATTTGAAAGGCAGGATTTTCGTAAGTGGATGGAATTTTTGCCATCTTCTGCGAAATGATGCCAAACATGGCTCAATGTTTACTTCAATATTAAATCCATTTCACATAAGAATAATTCAAAGACCTTCACAGTAGTAGAGTATTTTTGAGATGACATGTTTTACTGTGTGGGAATTGAGGCAAAACTGAGAAAACTCCACATTGTCAACTGGAACCAGCTTCAAATGAAAAAAAATCCATATACAGTAAAATCATGTAAAAAGAAATGAGAAAAGAAAAAAGAATGCACTTGAAATTATTTGAAAAGTTGTAATTTTGTGAGTAAAACTGAATAAAACATAATTCTGATGACTAATGTTCTTATTTATGACACTTAAGATCCCCCACAGTTCATGGAAAAGACAGGAAAGAGCTGCACGACATCTGCAAAGCAGATAAAATGACATGAAGATCCTCTAACTAATGAGGGCACAGGACAATGAGGCAATATCATGCAAACAACACCTGTACACACAATAAGGTGCCTAATATGTAAGTGTGTCTTTCCTCGTGAAGGGTGAATAAGTTATCTAAAAAGGATATTTTCTTTTAAAAGGAAGAGTGAATTACAAGAGCATGCAGTGAATATATCACCTGTCTTTAAGAGATAAAAGACAGGGCCTTAAATTAGAAAAAAAATAAACAAGAACCCCCCTCTCGTGCAATTATTTTAGTCTGTCAAATGAAGGAGAACAGTACTGATAAGAGAAGCTCGTTCCATGTTCAGATTCTCACTGATATTTGTCCACAATGGCTCTTTATGGTGTGTCCATGGAAGACAAAAAGCAGCGCTTGAAGTGAAATGTGACACTCACTTGGCTGCCATGGATAATGGTGTGTCTGTTCCTGCCATTGTAATCCACCACATCGATGTAATCCAGGTAGGCATCTGCCCAGTACACCAGCTTCTTGACCACATCCAGTGCCACAGCAGTGGGCTGCTCGATTCTATAATCCACCAGCCGGGTCCGGTTGGTGCCGTCCATGTTGCAGCGCTCCACCTTGGCCACATTCCCGTAGTCAGTGAAGAAGAGCATTCTGCAGAGGGTGGAAGTGTTAAAATTATTAAATGCTGTAAAATATGTTGTTTAAATAACCGAGGGAAGAGTTTCATTCTTTGCTGCACAGGTTTTTCATCTGTGACAGGAAGTTTATCACAACCACAATATGTACAGACATATTTCACCTTACAATACACGTGGGGATTATATTGGCTTAGTTGGAGTGAGGTTGCATTTAATATAAGCCACCTGGCAAGATGGCATTTTGTTTATATAACGTAAAATATGTTAATCCGAGCATAAATTGACTGTTAATCCAAGCATAAATTGACTGTTAACTGATCCCGACCCCTGACCACTTCTTCTCCACTGTGAGAAGAGACGTTCTTGAGTGTTAGAATTTCCTCCAATATTTATACTTGAGTGTAAGTCCTTGACAAAGTAGAAAACATTAGTGGTTCTGTTACATTTTGTGTTGAGATCAAGGGAACCCCAAGATAAACATGCCACCTGAGATACGAGTCTACCTAACCTTTACCTTTTCCCAAAAACAGTGGTAAGTTCCATCTCCAAGCCTTCACTCTTGTAACATTTAAAGTGACATATAAACAATAAAACACAATCTAACCTCAACCCCAGGTATGCAGGGTAAGTGGTTAAAATTAAAATGCAGTCTAACCGTACATTATTCATCATACTTAACCATGTACTGCAACACAATACACTGTTTTTATATCCATGTCTCCCATGTGGTTCATCAACTGGTTTAAATGATGATTTATTTTACTATTGGTCCCTGTCTTTTGGCATAATATCATGTATTATGCAATGGGGTGCATGGAAAGCCCCATTTACAAAATTTGTCTTTAAAACATAAACAAGGGCTGAGCTAGAGAAGGCCTCCTTAACTCCACTGCCAGGCTAATGTAAACATAAACATTACCTTATTTTGGTCGTTGAATTAAGCTGAAAGCTATTACAATTTTCAAGTGACTGTTCTCATGATAATTAGAAGCCTGCATTTGTCTACTTCTCTCGGCAATCAATGGCACATTCTTTCAAAAATGTGTACGACTTGTGAGCGCTAAATGTGACTGAATTCATATAATAAGTGAATATTTGTCCAAACATTGGAACAAACCCTACAGTGGTTTGCCCTAAAGGGAAGTGATGAGGTTTTTTTTTTAAGTAAAATGTATGAATTTAAAACAAAATAACCAGTAAAGATCATAATGTTTTTAAAAATATATCTAAAGTCAACCAACAAAATGCAGTAAATACCACATTAATGGATGTAGTATAACAAACAAAAAAAACGATATTGTAGAAGCACAATATGGAAATTAGAAGTAACTCAAATTTAGGCAAAATTAAGTACTGCACAAGTCCCTATTAACTGCGTAGCAGATTAGCCGTAACGATTAAACTCTAATAACAATATAATGTAAATCATGACTCGTGTATGAAAAAGGTGGAACAAAATCTGGTAGAGCACCACTTGACATGTTAGGGACAAGGCTGATTTGAATAGTTGGATCAGTAAAGACAGTCACTTTAATAGCTAGATGCTGCTGTTTGCAATTAATTTCCTACCAAATGTTGAAACTCATTTTCATTAACATTGACTGGGATCTTAACCTAACCAAACGTTGCCAACAAAAGGGGCACAAGTTCAGAAGACACGCATATAAATCATTTTAGGAGGCAATGACACAGGTTTTATCCTTTAGATTAGACAACTCGTTGCCCCGTGGTTGAAGAAACAAAAAAGTTTTCTAAAAATACAAAAACTCCAAAGTTATCATCAGAAAATGTCAGTAAAAATTATTTTCCTCCTTTGGACCCTGACTGATAGTAAAAGAAAAGGAGTGATGAAAACCTAAACAAAAGACTGACATAAAATACAATGTAATAAAATGTTCTTGTCTCATAAAGTCTCATAAAATTATGCAACTTAATTGTTTTACAAAAACTGTGATTATTTAAAACAATTAAAATATAAACATATAAATGGGCGGGGAGTAATTCTTACGTGAAAAAAACAAACAAACTGATAACAGCATCAAAATATTTAAATACCGTCCAGTTAGACTGCATCTCTGATAGAAGCCTCATAACCTGGAGGCAAATACAATAAAACCAGCATTTCCCATTTCCTCTGTGGTAATTTTGGGGACATTTAGACGGCATGCTGCAGAGGACCTCGGGGTGTGTGAGTAAGACATAAAATGATAGACAAAGTGTGATGCACAGAGGTGCCAAAGCATTTTGTGCCTCAAAACCACGAGAAAGACTTGAAAATCAATTCTGAAAGACGCAGGGAGTGTTACCTGTGGAAAACAGGCGTTGTTATGCAAGTGTAATCTGTCTTCTTACCGTAGGTGCGAAAAAAGCATCAGACAAATGAAATGTCAGTAAGCCAAAGTAAAGATCTCATGGAATACCACTTCAACTACTCAAAACTGCTCGGGTCTGCACATTCACTAATTAACATGGAAGGCTTGCCATGCTGTCTTGCTGGGACTCTGCGAGGACAGAGCTCCAACAGCTTCCAATGATAACAAGCTCCAGCTGGAGAGCAACTGGAAGCCGACTTAATCTGCACGAGTCAAGTCGGGGAGAGATGGGCTGCCCTTTGAACCAGAGACCTGGCTGCGCTGAAAAACTGTCAGCATCAGCAAGAAGCCCAACTCCCCGAACAGGTGCACCTCCACGTGGCATACCAATGATTGCTTTCTGGGATTAGGATGGTGCTGATGCTGTACTTGTACATTCAGCAGCTACAATGAGATCCATGTTGGATTCTGGAAATGAGCGCCCAGGATAAAATAAACTGCATGGGACCAGTGAAAAATGGCACGTCTCAGTGAAACAGAAAGCAGTGCAGACATTGTTACAACTGACAATCAATAAAAGCTATACACTCCAAAGTTGTTTTGTGATTTATTTTTTCCAAGTTCTGTCCATTTTATACAGCTGTGGCAGGGAATAACTGATTTTCTTCAGCTGCTCTGTTCAGATGAACAGTTTTCAGATTGAAACGCAGTTTTACAATACAAATCAGTCAAAACTCTGGCAGAATTTCTCCCTCTTGAAGGAAATTAATATATTATCCCCACTGTAAAAATCCTAAATAATGTGGCTTATTTTGACTCTGGCAGCAGCTTGAAGGCTTTTAGATCACTGTTTGTAAGACTGGCATTACATTTTGACATTTATGGTGCTGAGAAATGAATCCTACTGACTTTGGTGATCCCCTAAATTACTGCAGCCCCACATTAGCAGTTATGGGTGAAATCTCACAACAACTATTGAATGGGTTGCCATGAAGTTTGCCACAACTTTGGTTATTTCTTATAGCTTCATCTAGCACCGTCATCAGGTCAAAATAGTAAATTCTCCAATGCTTTGGGTGGTGATCAGATATCTGCAAAACTAGTGACATTGGGAATACATCATATTCCAGGCCGCAATGGTTCCCCAAAATGTATTTAGCAAAACAATTAAGCATAAATACTTAATTTCCAGTGACAAGTTTTAGTCAGTGATGCAATGCCAGTATGAAATAAAACCATGAGATTCTTGCACTCAGCAATCACCAGAGAATGTTACATACATTTCTTTCCACTATTAAAGCTTCACTAAACTTGCATGACAGCAATTAATTTTCAACAAAGTAGACTAAAATGGGACTTGCAGGAAGTTTCAATTTTGTAGTGCCGATAAAAACTCTAGCCCATAAACAAACCATGTCATCCATCAAACTCTTGTCAAGAAAGCTCTCCAGAAAAAAGAGGAAAACGTTGTCCATTAAAAGGCTTTCTGATGCCAAAGTGAAAGTGCCTCATCCAATAGTAAGAGAGGCAAGGAGACGGTCAAATAACAATAAAAATGAAGTGCTATACCAGGGTATATTCTATAAACAATGTTCTTCATGCTGTGCTGCTTCCTAACACCTCCCTGATTTATTTTGTTTTCACTCCATTGCTCCAGGCCGACAGACCTCTCTCAGGCTCGCTTCTTCAGAAACAGCTGTACCTATTTCTCTCCAATTAGAGTCAGGAAGAAGGCTTGGAAAACATCTTTGTCTTATATAGTCAATCTAACCAGCAACCTGCAAACCAAGCTCCCTTGTGGGCCAGCAGATTCTATATCTACACTATCCCCCAACTATACATAAAGATTGGGCTTGTGTGTGTGTGTGTGTGTGTGTGTGTGTGTGTGTGTGTGTGTGTGTGTGTGTGTGTGTGTGTGTGTGTGTGTGTGTGTGTGTGTGTGTGTGTGTGTGTGTGTGTGTGATTACAAGAGAATCACAGAAAAACCAGCCTGACTTGCATCACACTGAGATTCACAGGGAGCCATCTTAAATAGAAATAGAGTGTATTTACCATAAGCCATATTGCTTTCCAATGGCCGATCTGCATTTAATGAGAACGGAGAGACGCAGCCAACCAAACCAAAACTGTCCATGCCATTAAGGAACCAGCAGCTAATTATGTTCATTAGGCCCAATGGCTTACAGTGGGAAACCAGGCTGCTGAATAAAATTCAGTACAGTTTCTGAAATAAAAAAATCCACAAAGCCGCAAGGTAGTTCTGCTTTCACCTTTAAATTAACTATATGTTGATATGCAAGGTTTACACTGTATGACCTAATGGAGGGTGGCCATGACAGTTTAACACAACTGCAGTCGGGCAGCAAGATGCTCCCATTTTCGCTAAAACTTGTAGATAATCATTACTATGCTACAAACCCCAATACAAAAAACACTGTGTATTCAAGACCATGTGTATGCTTTTTATTGGGTGCATAATAATCTCCAAAATCCCTATCACAAAAGGTATATCATTAAAAATGTACTTTGACTCTGAGTCTGCTGCGGGTCCTTTGGTCCTCATAATGTAGATCTGCTCTTGGCTAACCAGAAATAAGGGTAAAAAAAAAAAACACTGTTGCTGACAATTGGTTCACTGGTGTTTTTCTCCCCAGGAAACCATACAATACATTTTGCCTCATTGTGATACCTGAATCTGTTTGCCACATCCTGTAAGTGTTGTAGTTTTCACCGAGAGCAGTGTGCCTGGAAACATGTTTTCCTCCACTGTTGAGCTGTTATAGGGATCCTCAGAGACAAAAATCCTGTAAATGAAAGTCCTGCAGGGGAATTTCTTCAGTTGGGTGTGCGGCAAAATCCGTGAATACAAATGAATGTCTGGACAGAGGAAGCTGTCTGAAGCATCACCAGCCATCAACCAGATTACACAGCAAAAAGAGAAAAGAGCTGAGTCGAATGACAGGAAATCATTTAAATCCCTTCATTGTAACTCACTCACATTCCCCCCGACAAGTCGATTGTTATGAATAGTGAAATGCTTTTTCGATGATTTTTTTTTTCCCTCAACAGGAGTAACATGATGAATGAGCCTCATGGAGCTTTCAGAGAAGGTGTATTATCCAGGCAGCAGAACACTCACCCCATGATAGGATCCAGAGCTATTCCTTTAGGATTCACAAGGTCTAGTTGTAGGATAGTAACACACGTGTCCCCTCCGCTGTCACAGACAAATATCTTGTCAGTGACACGGTCAACGAAATAGAAGTTTCCTGTCAGCCAGTCAATGGCCATCTGCTCCACATCTACAATGGAAAACAAGTTAAGAGTTAAAATATTGAGTAAAACCTTTAAATAAATACACATACTGTATATGTATGTAGTCTCTGGTTCAGATGTTTATTTGCTGTTCCAGTATTAAACTGGGTGACAACAGCAACATTTTAGACTTTAACTCAGAACATATAACAAATAACAAGGGCAAGTAAAGCAAATGTAAAGTCAAATGTATTTGATATTTGTGAGAATCTACGCTACATGCGGAAAAAGGAGCACTTTTGAAGTAGCAAAGCTACAGTAGCCAGCAGGCTTTAATGAAAGCAGTGGGAGAAAGGTGAATGCCAAAACTGCTGAGGCTAACCTGCCTTAAACCACACAGATAATGAGGAGATAAAGAGAGAGCTCGCAGGTACGAGTATAAAGAACAGAGAAAGCAAAGGGGTGAGCCTGTTGTGTTTGAGAGAGCGTGTGCCTCATCAGAAAAAAAGCAGTTATCCACTATTATTGTAGGTGAGAGTGTTCACCATTATCGGAAAAGTTAGAAAAAGAAAGGACTGTATAGGAGAAGGAAGCTATAGACTGATATAAACATACTTTGCAAACTTTGTTGTGTTCTTATTTCCTGTTCCCGTGTGAATCCACGCAGATTTCTTGTTACGGCGCAGCGGAGTTGCCCAGAAGACTCTGTGGACAGGGCCCAGCATACACTTTCCTGGTTTTGCTGGAAATCCAATGCCAGTGTTCCATTTATACTCAGAGACCTCAGGGGCTGAAGGCCTGTTCCATTTAGATTGGTGATAAGAATACGATCTGGGCCACCAATGAGAAGCACTGGACGGCTCTCACCAGGATCTGTAGTGAAAACGAACATATGGAAGTTTCAGCATTTCTGTATTTCAGTTGCACAATTTTTACTTTGGAAGCATTAAGAGACCTTATAGTATAAATATAAACAGATACAAGAACATATATGTTTAGTTTTTCATCAATATCTTATAACTAACTTCCAACTTAACAGTTAATTAATGCTTTGAGTGATTTAAATTAACCCATTAAGACTTAAACCTGCATACATCTCTACAAAAACTTAATTAATAATATGACAATGCTTATTACCAAATAAATACATATCATACAATTGTCGATTCATAAGAATAATTCTTAACCCCAACCCTGCTTGACAAAAGACTTGTGCATGTGTTCAATTATTTTATTAAAAGTTATATAATTACAGAAATCCCCTACAGGTTATATGACTATTTCAGACTCAGCATGTGTAGTCATCCATGAATCCATTCATTCTTGGGTGTTTAGAAAAGCAAAGTGCTCATTGATTTGTCCACCTCCTGTGTCTATGAATTACTGTTAATTACTTTCCAAAACTGCACTGTTGGAAATCCAAAATTATGCAATCCAAGTATTTTCTGCTAAAAATGACTGCTTTGTTTAATTATAGTCCGTATCTTTTCCAGGTTTACTGGAAATCTGTTTAACACGAGTCACATAATAATAAATACAAAGTAATATTTGTTAACATCGTTGTGCACTATGTGTGATTTATTAATGCTGATTGATAAAAATGTATTATTTACTATGCATTACTTTTGATTACATTGGACTGGACATCACGGTTTACACAATACCGTTATTTCATTTGAACATGAATTATGGTAAATAAATAAAATAAAACTAATAAAAACAAACAACAATAAAAACACAATCCTCATTAAAGTGTATGTTTTGCAAGGGAGCCCAACAAATTAATTGAATGGTCAAAGCTGTCATGTTATCATTTAGGGTATATTGATAGATTCATGATGTCAATTCGAAGCCTCGTTTTGATTCACTACCATTTGCCCTGTTCAAGTTTCTGTATTAGGCTTAAGTAAAAAACTCAAAACTTGCTTTACCCATTTAAAATGAAAAGGCCTGAAGTGTTTCAGTAGACACTCAACCCCTTCATTTTTTTTATAACAAGGCTTTTGTTGTGAAACATTTGAAAACATTTGTTGAGACTGAAATTGAACAATCGCACTTTAGATTACCACAGAAGGTGAATGTTTTTCTTGACATTCATGGCCGACAGCACAGATGAGCTTCTATTTTGTTTTTTACATATTTCCAAACATAAACAATTGTTATCTCGCTCACATTAATATATATAAATGACAAAAAAACAAAACTGTAACCGGAGGAGGTTGTGCTAAAACCACACCAAACAGGCTGAGTAGGAGTTGAAAAATGTGTGGAAAATTCACTGTCCAATGGGTGTGAATAACAGTTATCAAACAATATTAAATGTAATAATTAGACAAAAATAACAGGCAAACTACTTGCCATGCATGTACTGATAACTTCACTTCACTTCAGCAGAACAGTTAGTGAATAAACTCTAACTGAATGACAAAGCATCGATGCAACCAAAAAGGATTGTCAGATCGAATTTTAACTAACACAACAAACTGAGAGAGAAACATAAGCATTAACTCAGGTAGCAAACTTGCCAGCCCATCCTCCTGCTTGTGCTCACAGAATGATAGTCTGCAGTGGTAAAACTGAAATAAGCTGCTTTATGGGCTTAATTGACCGTGAACATTCTCTGACACTAGGTTCGCCCTCTGAAAAGGGCCCTTATTTATCCCAATCTTCCACACAAGTTCAAGTCAAGGGCTTCTCTCGTAATATAGGCAATACATCAGAATGTCTGGTCACACAACTGTGAGTGCTCAGTGCTAAGACTCTGATACATTTTTCTCCCACACCAGGGGGTTGACGGGGTTTTGACCAGACACTTTGATAGAGGTCTGACCATATGCTGTACAAGGCTAGCAATATTCCACATTTTTCTTATTGTCACAAAGTCCCATAAAAAGACAGAAAAGCAGTGATGAATTGACTTGACTAACAAGGACTGTGTGGCTAAGCAAAACCTGATATAACTTATTGCTCTGTGAATAGGCCTCCATTCTTGTCCAAAAACAAATAAAAACGATAAACAACGAGGCACACCTGACATACGGGCATTACAGGTTACTTCACTGCAATGAACGTGGCCGCACTCGTTTATTTTGACACCATCCTGCTGCTGTAAACACTCACTTGTGCACCAAGTGAGTATTTAAATTCGTTCAACTGAACATTTTCAGCTGGAGCAAATGGGCTTGGGAGACTTGGAGTGGAGTGCCATGTCAGTGTAGGGAAGTCAGAAAGTATCGAGGTAAGGACTTACACACTCACTCACACATGGTTTTAATGTCTTTTGTTGACATCAATGTATATCTATCCTTCTGCAATTTCAGTTTTTTTGTGATTGTTGCGATCAAAAATGCTTCACTGAAAACGGTGGTTTTCTTCAAAAATTGTGATGATATTTGAGCAGATTTACAATTAGAAGTGTATAAAACCTAATTATCATATTTGCTATTCTCCATTCAGCTAGCATATAGTTTGTTTTTATAATAATTAGGAGAGGTTGCAAAGTCTTGCTGACTGTAAATGAGGATGTTATTTTTTGGTTAATAAAGTGAGTTTTGTTAGAGAAAGCTTACTTTTTCCTGTAATACCTTCAGTTTTTATTGAGTTGCTTTTATGCAGAAAATATTTAACAAAATTGCAAGATCTTGCAAATATTTCAAATCACCCCGCAATTACAGTTTTATACTTCAGGTGTATTATCAGGCAGAGATGAAAACCATCATGGTGTTATCCAACTCATGTTAGGAGTAGAAAGAGAAAAAAAATATATACCTATTACTCTGGTCTGAGCAAAATGAAAAGAGATTAAATCAAGATTAAATTCCTAAAAGAAAAATGTGTGCTGCAGAGATTTAACTTCAATCTCACACTCGGCACGTCAATGTGTTTTCCCTACCCTGCTGCTCCTCATCTTCTGGCCTGTGAGAGCTCTATCAGAAATTTATATTCATGAGCTTGTACAACTAATGGTAACCCCATAGTTATCATCGTACCACTATCGCTCTCTGCTAAATTAATATTAATGCATGTGAGCATTGGGTTCAGTTAAGTTTATGGGTAATCATATTCAGTTTATTCCTAGTAGGACACCAGTCACAGTGATTAAAAGCCAGTGTGTGTTGCCAGGGTGTTCAGTGGTGTTCTCTCCAACAAGGTGTTTTAGGCCTCCAGCTATTTTCAACACATATATGCCATTGTGACAACACCCTGAAAAAATATCCACTTCAATTTATGTTTCCATGTATGACAGAATATATACTGCACACAGTTAGGATTGTTTATTTGCGGATGGTGGACCACCGAAACCCAATATCCCTTTTGCTTCTTTGATTTCTTCAGAAACTGGGTTGTTTTCGTCATCGGGACAGATTTGTATCCAGCGTCAGACATTAACATTAATCAGAGTGATACTGGGCATTGTTTTAGCACAAAATACTCCAGACTGAGCCCACTTAAAATCTCATGCTCATTAATTTTATCATTATCCTGGCCTGACCACATCTACCCATTCCCATGTGTGTGATGGATGTGGTCATTGCTAAACCACATTAATCTTGCCCTACCAGTTCTGGTGAACACCAAGGCAACAATAAGCAGGAATTCCTCTCCGTTTTGAACAAAACCTCTCTGTTTATTATTAGAAATGAAACATACAAACCATGCAGATTATATTGTTTGCCGATGCAAGTGTGCCGCTCACCTTGTTTGGCTTTGCAAGATATCCTGTCAGGCTGCAGGATATATCCTTCTGTGCAGCTGCATCTGTATGACCCGTAGGTGTTCGTGCAGGTTTGGCTGCATGCACCATACATGGCACATTCATCATGATCTTATGGAAAAAAAGGAAGAGAGTCATTTGTAACAAATTAGGTGTGCTCAAACATGACCCAAATACATAAAGTATACTTAATGTGGCCTCACTCTGGCACCTCAGGCATAATTACTTTTATAACCAATGAGCCTTTTTTTGAAGCTGCAGTACCTTGTAAACTGCTCTTTCTCACGTCTTTCCAACATAATCAAATTCAGGAAGCACTGCTACTTTGTTAAACCTTTTCTAACAGTATAATTATGCAATTTTATGCCATGTCACTGGTACAACGTATGCGTAGCGTCCAAGATAGACACTGCAACTCCAGAGGTAACTTTGACAGCAAAATCCTGTCTTCCTCGCTGGCTGTCGGAAACTTGGCCTGTGGCACATATGAAAAGCATTAAATGACTAAGACTCACAAAAAAAACGGTGTTCGATGTGTGCGCATGTAACTGTGCTTGGGTTGTAATGTGCTGTGCATGAAGCCCTCCCTACAGACAGATTGTTTTCATATACACAGCAACTCCTGCTTATTCATTTGAAAGAAGTCTGGCTGAGGGCAAAAGGAGAAATTGTTGGGGGGAGGAGGGAGAAAAGAGGGGTATCCTTCCATGGCAGGAGGCCCCCCCACCAGCGCTTCAGACTCCTACCTCTGCAGCTCGTTCCGTCCTCGCCGACCTCAAAGCCGTCAGCGCAGAAACAGAAGGTGCCGTTTCTCGTCATGACGCAACCGTAGCGGCACCGGAGCTCGTGGCAGGCTGACAGGAGCTCTGCAGGGGGAAAGAGAAAGAGAGAAAGGGTGAGGACTAGAAGAGGGGGAAAAAAAGGGTGTGAAAGGGTATGTGAAAATGACTTTTTTGTTTTGGGAAATTACTTTCTGAATTTATCTCGTTATGGCTCTTTCCATCAAAACTGCTCCCTTATCATTCAGTGAACAATTTCCAGCTGACCATTAAAAACCTGATCATGTTCTTAGACCTGGTTTAAAATGGAGTGAACAAATTGAAAATCGTTTGGATGCTTTTTTTTGGGTTAGAACTTTTTAAGTAAAGGTTAACAATGAGATCAATACAGGAAGGAAGTGAAAAATATATGAAAGACACTGTGATGATTATTAAATGTCAAACGGTGGGGGCAGTTTCAGAGTAAAACATAATTTTCTAAAGTTTAAATTATAATAAAATGCAAGTTTGATAAATTTGTTACCCAGCAGTCTAAGGGCAAAAATATGAAGATGAAAAATGACATGTCAAAACAGCCCTAACTATCATTTCCTATGTACGACTCCACACTGTTGGCTGCTATAGGTGTTCGCCAGCGCTGGTCGATGGGCCGCACCACAACACTTCCATCCAATGTCCTATTTCCAGCCTCACCGCACCTGAAAAAACATATTTTCCCCAGAGAAAACTGTTTTGTACTGCAGTTCAACTTTCTGTCCTCACCTCCTGCTGTCACTGTCCCAACAAGGATGAGGAGAAACCAGAAAATGTAGAGGCTAGCTGGTGTCCCAAAATATTTCTATCTATATTAGGGCTATGCTTCCTATTGGAACTAGAAGTGGCACTTGACATGCATCATATGTCACGCTGCAGCGCCATTGTGTTCTCCTCTTAAGTCTTCTGAAGAGCACAATTGAAACGTGCTACCAACCTCGCATTGTAAAGTGCTCAATTGACTGACTGGTAGCAGAACTCAGGAAGTGACAACCTTGTCATTCCCCATGTAGTTTCTGAATGTTATAATTGGTTCTGATGCTCTGCATAGCAGTGGAACAGCTAATTATGGCATGATGAACATTCAGCAGAATAAAAGAATAAATGTCAAAAAGTGCAAAGAACAAACCTAAAAAAAAAAAGCTTAAATAGGGCAAAGATTGATATGCTACTGCTGAACATGAATTAATGTCAACTTAATGCCCAAAAGATAAAGGCCTGTATTGATTGCCCTTGGTCTTCCCTGTGCTAACCCTTTCAAGACATGAAATGCTGCAGCAGCAGACCAAATCCTTTCTTGACAGGGTACATTTATGATCGATAGCATACTGGGAAGTGAATGGCAATTGAAGCTTCGGCTATCATTACGTTCTGAATTATGGTCTTTAGTTGGATTTTCAATAGCTGGGATTATGTCATGTCAGTGTATCACACATTTAAACATACTGAGATATAAAAATGTGTTTTTTTCGTTATACTATCTAAACTTCGTACGAGCTCACTGACATATGAAGATGAATGGTGCAGTTTGATTGGTTGTAGAGCAACAAATAAATATCTGTGAGAGCTTATTATAGACCAATATGTCAACTGATAACCATAAAAGTGGTTCAAAAGTGAAAGGAAAGAATACTATTACAAAAAAAATACAGTGAATGACTTGACTAACAAGCTGGAGACCAGCATGAAAAATGTACTTCTGACAAATTTGCACACACGATGAAGCTTCCTCACTGTTATTAAACTGTTTTACAATATCAAAGTGACTTTAATCATTTTAAAATGAGCAAATTTATGTATTAATACTGCTCACTGGGCAATAGTGATGAAATGATTCAGCGCAAACAAAGAAATGGAACTTGATGAACTTAAAATAAAGTGTGGCAGCTGTTTCTAAAGTGGAGGTTGCTAAATGGTGTTGCTATAATGTGCTCAAAGGACACGCAGTTGACATCACAGAATGTATATAAAAATGGATGGATGGATTGAAACCAATGTAGAAGTGCCTTAAATTGCAATACCACTGAGGGCATCTAGGGTCTGACTCCAAAAACCTCTGGCTCCAATACACTCTCATTTAAAAAGGCTCAACTTCTCTCGTGAAATACAAGGTCAAAATAATTTTTCCACAAGTCATTGTGGTGTAATTCATTATATTGATCCCTTGATCAGCGTTCTGGTGCTCCTTCTAAAAATAATTTCATAAATAATTAGATATTAGGCCTCAAAGAGTAATATGTTTGGAGGCCCATCTGGTTTGAATGATAGGCCTGGGATACAGTCAGGTTTTTAGTATAGGTGGGAGGGGCCTAGTGTCCACCCCTCACCCCTTCCTAGCTCATCAAAATATGCTCAGTACTAGCTCCAAAAAAAAAAACATAGAGAAAACCCAAATGTCAGACTCGAGGCTTCAAAATGGCAGTTCACAAACAAATGGATGACATCACAGTGGGTTGATACTGTGGCTGACATTAATTATTTTCCTGTGAAATACATTTCATTCATTATTGGGTCTTTCTGTCTCATTAATCAGGTCTCTCTGGCTCATCAAGTTTCCTTAGCTTATGAAGTCACAATACCCTCCGGAACGCTGTGCTGCCATAAGGTAAAGTCTGTTATGGCTATAGACGGAGACAAACTGGTGTTACAAGGTTAATCAAGTTTCAAGGATGAGGTCGGTGCCTGCAAGAGGGTCAATCAAAAACTTCCAAGTCTGCTCCCGTGAACGGTAAAGAGCATCGTGATGTGCACGGACCAGGGGTAAGCTATAACCTTGATGAGTACGGGTTTTGTGGCTTAATCAACATCAGCACCTGAGTTACACTTGATTTTGTGAGCACAAGTCCGAGAGCACACTGCGATTTTGCCACAGAACTAAAACTTAAGCAGAGAGAACACATCAAAGTTTGCGATAAATTTTAGGAGAGCAGAAAGAAGTCAAATGCTATGAGTAGGAGCGGTAGAGACGATTTGTTTTTAATGCAGTGCGAGTGGGCGTGTTAGAAAACCCAAGTACCACCGCACCAAAGTTCAGGTCGTTTGCACCGAATGTTTTCCCTCTGTCACAGTTGAACTCAGTGTTAACAGTCTGACCCTGGGGGACGGATTAACGATGCACATCCCATCAAATGTCAAAGAAAACACACCTTGTTGCGCTCCTGACATAATGTTCCTTTTCTGAATTTGGACAGTTACGTTCTGTCTTTCTTGGAACGCGAACGTCAGTCAAAAAAACCTTGCCTGGATCACTGCTTCAATGCTGAGGACTTTCTGAAGCATTTCAAGGTTGTCTGTTGACAATTCTGATTTTGACACAAAATTGTATGTGCAATCTCTGGTAATGCCCATAGCCAAATCACAGTAGTGCCAGACCAGCGCCCACAAAAACAGACATACTGACCTTTAATTATCTTTTGGAAAAAAGGTAACGTCTACATTGGAAAGTGGGTTTTCAAATCAACAAGTCAGAAAGATTAGCAAGGTCCTACCAGTTTCAACATGTTATCATTATTGCCTACAAGAGACTGTCCTCCCATGTTAAAGTTTGTTCCTGTTACACTTGAGATCTAGCTCTGTATTTTGTTCTTATGCAACTAATTTTAAATGGCCAATAGGTTTTTCAGCACCAGATATACTACCAAACTCAAATTTTGTTTTGATAAAGTAATGAATAATTTATCATACGGAAGTTATAGCTTATCACAGTAAATAACATCTGCAAAGAGGGTTTCTTTGATCAAGCCTGTTGAAAAAAAAATCAAACTGATATGGTATTCGGTTGCCATTAAGTGCCTGTAACTGTCTTACCTAGTCTTATCAATAATTATAAGCAGCAGCCCTGTAATAGACTATGATATCATAGCCACAGGTATTTTTGAAGTATTTTCTAGTGGGAAGATGCACAAGCCTCATGGATTCAGACGTTTGCACTCCTAATTACACCTGGGCTAAATCATCTTGTGTGCACTTTATTTGTGTTCATGTGAGTCCATAATAAAATGAGTGCACGATAAGTATGCCCCTTTTGTAGTTTGGCTGCTGACAAGTGCCTTTGCAGTCCTTATCATGATTTGTCAGCAGCTCCTCGCTCTGTAGAGCTGTTTTCATTTTAAATGTGTGAAACAGTCAAAAACAAGGATTTCCCCTTTCTGTTCGACACAAATGTGCAGTAAAGTAGCAAGCACCAGATATACACTGCTCAAAAAAATAAAGGGAACACTTAAACACACATCCTAGATCTCAATGAATGAAATGTTCCAGTTGAAAATCTTTATTCATTACATAGTGGAATGTGTTGAGAACAAAATAACATAGAAAACAATTAGCTTGACATCAGAATACTGCAAATCTGTCTGAGCATACCCTCTTCATACAGAAACCTGGTCTGAATGATAAGCATAATAATATTATTTTTCAACCTTGGTCATATTGTCTGAGTGTCTGTCATCAGGATGACTGAATGTTTTTAAAGTCTGTTTCTTAATAAACTCCAACAGTAAAAGTTACGAGTCATGAACGGCACATTGACGGTCACAGCAGAAAAGTGGTTTCAAGACATAATCCACGTAACATCACTTCATTCACAAGAAAACGACATGCTATAGGCTAGTTTAAGTATGAGCTAAATTTAACATAGATCACTCAGTCTGATGCGGCATTCAAACTTTACTTTGAATATGAGCAGCTCACAGGAAAGCCAAGCAGTCGTGTAGTCGAGTAATTCCTCAGGATGAAGATGTGCTGTGGTTATTTTGGGGTAGTATTGAGTCAAATTGTGCTGGGTATATTGGGAAGAACTAAAAAGGGGCAATCCTGGCAAAGTGAAGCAATGTAAATCTGTACAGTTAAATGATGATACGATTCAATACAACTGCTGGAAAAAAAAAAAGCACAGGCAGAATTACACACACCTATAAAAAGCCACATGCCAGTAAATGTTGTCTGCTTGGATGGAAACATTGTCATTGGCTGCTATCTTTCTCAAATATTAGCATTTTAATGGCTCAGTATAAACAGACTTCGACTGCCCCTTCTCACTTCCACACAGTTTGAATACACTGTATGTCAATGAAATCAAAGAAAAACAATAGCTTTGTGTGAAACAGCTTCAAGGCCAGAAGCTCGTTATGATGTCTCTGTAGTTGGGGCCTGAAAGGAGCTGCTTTCAGAAACTGTAGTCCCTCTGCTAACTAAAGAACTCAGCAGGCTATTTATGCTTGAATTCTCAAATAGACCAGAAGACGGAAAGCGATTCTCCAGGCTATGTAATAGTGATGTACAATATACGTTCGAGAATAAAATTGTATTACCGTTTCAATTCAAATAATGTGTTTACATGTGTAAGCTCTGCAGAAAACATAATTTTTTTCACAATTTCCTCAAGTAAATAGTATTTAAAAATATGCACAATAATTCAAATAAAAATCAAGTGTTTCTAATATTGGCTGGTTAAAGTATTTTGGTGTCAAAAACAGGCACTGCATGCATCTCTGTTTACTCATTGTTAAGCTTGTGTGTGGACCCTATGTGCTCCGTGTATTACTATTCATCCCATAGTATGCTAACTTGCATGCTTCCCTGTTGTGAGGGAGTATGCAAAATGACTACATACCGGGATGAAGATATTCAAAGCTTATCCATATATCTGCTCAAAGACGGCAGATGATCAGCTTTCCCTCTTGGCAAACACAGAGGGCTGCTGGGATTCTGTATCTACCACTAAGCCTTCTAGATGCTTTGCACATATCTGGAGCTGTGCAGCACTACCTCTGAGAACATGAGTCAATAGTAAAGTGCATGTAGTAGCCTTGATACTATGGTCTGCAAATATGCTGTATATGGAAGAAGAAACATGCAAAAGCTTTTCATTTCCTGGGATCTCTCTTTTCTAAAGAATGTGAATTGTAAGAGCAAAGATGATGTGAGAAATGGCATCCATTACTTAATCTGTTATCTTAAAAAGTATCATGACTGATAGCAGAAGCAGAACTATCTGTGCGGTGCAGAACAAACAGATATAATATAAGCCACACATCAACTCTATTTTCACTTTGTGAAAAAAAACTTTCATAAAATCTTTAAATTACTAAAATATATGGTCAAATGTTACGCAGTCTGAAACACAGATGCATATGCATCCAGAACAGCAGGCTCAGTTTAATTTGTAGTCTACTGCAGTCTAATTATCTATAATCAGAACAGAATGATTCGACCAATTGTGCGAAATTAATTCCATCTGTGTTCACATTATGTTTGGTAAAAACAAACAAAAAAGGAGGGTTGGTAAAGATGTGTGAAAAAAAAAATGTTGAGCATTTTTATTATGGGTTTGGGAAAATGTATGATTCCCTCAAATTGAATCAGTAATCTGGAAATTGTAATGTCAATATGTCTCTAGTGGAGCATGTACTTAAATTAGCAAAAACCACAAGGTCCATTTTCGATAAGCGGGAGGGTGACTAGACAATTTTAGAGCGAAGACACTGAACAATTGCAGCAAACAGTATATAATCACATCATTTGAACAATCATGCCAGTCGTTGCAGTGATTATGCACATTAAGTAATTTTGTTCCATTAGATGCCAAAAATCTTGTGTGCAAACTATTAAATCAAATTTGTCATACTACACTAGTCATTTAAAGTCTAGTGTAACATATAAAGGATAGAGGATAACCCATTACTAGTAGTTTTGACAATCTGCAACAAAGTAACAAAATAGCAAAAATAATGTCTCGTAACAAAACGTCTAAAGATCTCCAACACAAAACACATGTTGTATCAATGTGGGCTATAAAGAGCTTTCATGTAGATACTGGTCAGTACAGCAACACAGAGGTTGACAATGCTGGCAATACTGAATCTCAACCATCAATCAACAGCAGCCAAGGGATTTTCCACTAAATGACCAAGTACCCACTGCCGGTCTGACCACTGAGGTTACTGATGTCTTAATGTCTTTTACGAGTATTTTCATGTAGTTTTTTTTTTAATATTAAAGTGATTTAACGATAAAGTGAGAGGTTTGGCTCGCATCAGATATCTTGACCATCTACCCCAATGAAGCAAATCACCCGATGGGATTTTGAAGAACATCAGTGACTTTGCGGAACAACATATTATGGAACAGAGCTACATGCAACTGTATTAAAAATGCCGATCAATATAGGTTATGTCACCTCATCCCACCTCTTCTAGAGAGGGAAATCCAGTTCAAATAGGCCTTTCTTTGTTGTTTCTACAAATGCATCCAAAATCCTTTATTGTCTTTTGAAAAATAGCTGCAGTACCAACATAGTTTATTAATTTCCTCACAAAGTGAGGAGAATTTATTTCACTGTAATTTCAAAACGTGTCATTTTATGACATTCCTTTTTATGTAATAGAAAAACTGCAGTTTTGTGCTGGATATTTGCCGATTTGGGACATAAAAAACACTCCACAACATCTCAAACAAAAAGTCGTGCAACTGTCTAGCAGATCACTCGAGCAGACGTTTCTAAGACCTATCGCATTCAGCCACACAGATGGCAGACTATGAATGGTGAGTGTGGCACTGTTCTTTTGCCAGTACTAACACAAGAAGTCTTACCAAAGACGAGAAACGACTAATCCAAGGCTAACATTCAGATTGCCCCATCTGGCCTAATTATGGCTTCCCTTCAGGGACAGCCATGGCCTTTGTCTGCGAGTAGCCAGCCTTTCTCCACAATTCCAATCAAGGCCTGCATTTGATGTGGGAGCAAATTAAGATGCAGTCCCAACACAAAAGGTGCACCAATGATTGGCTCTAGGACCTTTTAATGATTTTTCAAGCATAAATTAGAACCTTTACCCATTTCCAAGTATGTAGCTATAGTTACTTCCCTCTGGGTGGCAAGAGTGCCATGATTGATTCCACAACAGTGAAATTGGGTCATATATTCTCTGGGGTTCAAACATTCAAGAAGTGCGAGCAGGGAAATACCATTTGTATAAGATGTGCTACGATTGCAGTGACATAATTTATTGGCAAGTCTTTAGAAAGTTATCTGAGAAGCTTAAGTATGTCAGCTTTGATGTGACATGGATCTGTCCGGAGAAGGTATACTTTTTCCCAAGAAATTGAGAGATACATGCACATATACATGAAAGTTTAGAAAAAAATAATAATCCTGTAGCTCAAACTAGGCCTCAAATGTGACAGTAAACGTTGTTAATCCCTCAAAGCACAATTTGCTGAGAGATTTGAGAACTGGTGCACAGCCAGGCTTCTGACATGCCCTTAAATATTGGAAGAAACATCATGGGTGTGGGTGTCGAAATCTTCCAGCAAACAATTAAATTTTAATTCTTACCACTCCTGAGGAAGAAAATCCGCTGTAATAGGATTTGATGATACCAGATTGTTTCCTCATAT
The DNA here is from genome assembly GCF_029030835.1 of Brachyistius frenatus. Classification (NCBI taxonomy): domain Eukaryota; kingdom Metazoa; phylum Chordata; class Actinopteri; family Embiotocidae; genus Brachyistius; species Brachyistius frenatus. Next base: position 4,434,377 of record NW_027210626.1, read on the forward strand.
TAGAGAGAGTAATGATATGAGTGACAATATCTTGCCAGACTGTGGAACAACAAAGTAAGACGCATAAAATATTGATTGCCAGTGTCTGCTGTTGTTTATATAGTGTGTAGTGGGGCCTGGCAGTCAGTCGTAACCAGTGTTACCACACAAATTGGAGCTTAAACTTTTCAAAAACAAAACCTGACCGAATTAAGAAATTAAATGAGTTTAATGAAAGTAATACTTTGATAAATTCCTTGGAACTGACCTTCAAATCATCAGATAGATGCATCTGTATCAAAAGCAGAAGCAGGAACTAGAGCACTAAAGAAAATTACAACCTCATATTCTCTGATAAAGTGACTGCAGCACGGTGAAGTTACACACTAAAAAGCCCGGCACATCGCTGTGTAAAATAGGAGAGAGGAGAGCTATCACTTTGACTACTTACTGCAAATGTTTCATCCATTAGAGGGGCAAAAATTTAATAAATATGCTAATACGTTTCAGTCTGCAAAGCTGGATGGCGGCACATTTTCAACCTACTGAGAAACAGTAAAAAAAAAAAAAAAAAAAAAAAAAAATTGAGCTGTATTCATGGATAGTCATTTTGGAACAAGAGCATCACTTATCACAGGCTCCTTCACCCTGGAGAAAAGTGTTTGTTTGTTTGTTTGAGTTGTCATAATGAAAAGTTAATCATGTGAGATAATTGAATGTTGTTCAGAAACGGAGGGTGGGAGGATGCATGTTTGACATTGTTTATTTTTTGGAGGCATTATCACAAGAAGAATTTTGAAAAATGTATACTAATATTTTCTGTACTATTTTTATCACCAGAATGTCAGAATCATAGACTATTAGAAAATGTGACTACGGTGTGTGTTTACCAAAGGAGACTGCAAAGACAATGTTTGCTTTGATGTCAGTAATTATGTTCTTTCTATGCTACTTTTCAGCTGGTGTAAGTCTGAAAGCAACTATAATTCAAATCCCCAAATAACCTAAATCAGTGTGTTCTTCTGTAGAGGGCAAACACATTGCCTTTGACAAGTTGTTCGATGACACAGACATAATTGCTGCATAAAAGTCCAGATTACCCTTATGAGGCAGAAATTGATCCATATATTTTGGGATCAAATACATTAGAGAGCCTGTCAACACAGTGCGCTGGGAGAGGCAGATGCATCTCATCACTGGAACGTTCAGCATTGTTCAGAGGATTATTTTTGGTGACAATTTTTTCTGTTGGACTGAGTGAGATTGGCACAGGTTCACATCACACTGAAAATCCCATGACATAAGTAAGCACAACCAACCATGCTCTCTAGGAATCAATTTGTAACAATGTTTGGCTGTTATCATTCATTTAAATGATTCCCCACAGATCAGAGGCAATATGCGTCTGCCATGGATCTAATTTTCAACATGTATAAGTAAACAAGGACATAGTGTCTAAACTTTTAAAGCTTCAATTTTTTAGCAAGGCTTTAGTGTGAAATATTTGCAAGAACATGTTGTGACTAAAACTCCAGTTTAGATCATTAGTCCAGAACAACCATTAGAAATAGTATGATTATATTGGTGACTTCCTTAAATTAAAGTCATGGAAATATACATTATTGACTATTGTATGCAACTTTGCCACCGTAAGAACAGCGGTTAAACAACCTCAGAAACAGCAACGACTTCACATGCACCATTGTACGTTCTCTTGTGTGTGTCACGGATGCAGTCCTCCCGGACTCCAACAAAGAGCACTACAGCCCTAATCAGGATGTACATTATCTAACTTAGAAACCAAGATTAGGGCTCAGAATCTGAGGTAGACCATAAACAATATTTAAACAAAATAGTGCAATATCTAAATCAGAGACAATTTATTTTAATTGGAAGGATAAGAGACATAAAAATGGCAACAGTAGGTTAATGGATGATATCTACAGTGATATGCCCGTTGAAAGTTAGAACAAAAAAACAAACACATAAAAAAACTTGCACGTTAACTCATTTACCAAACATCATTGATGGATTGTTGCTCAGCATGCCAACAACAACTGTGTTCAAGCGATGTCCATTCCTGTTTAGTGCCCCTTAGGATAATTTCCATTGAGTTCTGTGCTATTTGCAGATTTTCTGTATTTGGCTATGTTTTGAAATGTGTAGCTTGTTTTTGTATTCGCAACATGCTTCTGTATTTAATTGAGTTTTTCTGTATTTCAGTATTTGGCAGAAGTTTCAGTATCAGCAGCAATTTTATGAATTTGGTTGTGTTTCCTGTACTCACAGCTCATTACTTTATTTGGCTGTGCTCTCTCTATGTGTCTATAGTCTTCTCAAGCTGCAGTGTGTGCTGTAGATAATGTTAAATTAATGACATGATATGCTGAACAACATCACTAACAGATTCCAAAGAATCTGTTCACCTGCTACCTTTTACAACATCTGTTTAGGTATCTGCTAGTTAAACCATTTACAAAACACAAAGCCCAAACATAAAAAAAATGATACAGAATTCTGGTTCTGGTTCCACATAACTATCTTTGGTGATTGTAAATATTACGGACACGAGCATGCACAGAACAAACTAGCCTGAAAGCAGCCAAGAGTTTCTGTTTTGTTGTTTCGCCAACTCTCAAAATGAATTATAATTAGATACAGCTGAGTCAGTTTGCTGACACAATTATGCACAGCTATGGTGGGTGATATTGACAGTCACCAGTGTAAAGTAGTTTTATAAACAGTCATAATTAAAACAGTGGGTTTTGGAAATCGCCACTTTCAGTCTAGGGATGGGGTTACAAAGATATTTTTACGCTGTTGATGTGTTCATTGATAAAGCAATTGGATTATGCCTAACCTAATTTTAACAGTAGGGCTGAGGTTTACAATCCACACATTTTGACAATTTTTGACAAGTCAAATACATACATATACATATTACATAAATATGTATATGTAAGATTATACATTACATAATACACTGACTGGCCATTTTATTAGGTACACCTTGCTAGTACGGGGTTGGGCCCCCTTTTGCCTTCAGAACTACCTTAATTTTATGTGGCATAGACTCAACAACAGGGGTGTCAAACTCATTTTAGTTAAGGGGCCACATACTGCCCACTTTGATCTCAAGTGGGCCAGACCAATAAAATCATAGCATAATAACGCATACATAACGAAATCATTGGTGAAGGTTTTTGGATGATAAACCCTATTTTAAGGTCTTTCTACAATAAACAGGAAACATAAAGACCAAAAACTCAGACATCAGCCGACTGTTTATCTGCCCCGGCTCTCCTCTGCAGATTCCCTAGCTTTGTGACGCGTTTGACGTCAAACGCGTCACAAAGCGAGCAGCGAGCACTGCTGCCTCCGGAGCAGACGTCGCATTTACGCTGTTTTTGAAGCAATTACTGGATCGATTAAAAAAAAAACGTACAAAACGTTTGTACTCATAAACCTCCATATTCTCATAGAAATGCAATTTATGTCTTTCTGTAATTTTCACACTTAGCAAAGTCATCCGGCGGGCCGAGCTGGACCCCCTGGCGGGCCGGATTTGGCCCGCAGGCCGTATGTTTGACACCCCTGCTCAACAAGGTACTGGAAACATGTCTCAGGGATTGTGGTCCAAAATCGACATGATAGCATAATGTGGCTGCGGCAGATTGGTTGGCAGCACCTACACAAATCTCCCATTCAATCACATCTCAATGGTGCTCATTGTCATGTTCAAGAAATCAGTCTGAGATGATATGAGGTTTTTGACAGTGTAATCCAGCTGAAAGTAGCCATTAGAAGACCAGTACACTGTGGTCACAAAGAGATGGACATGGTCAGCAACAACACTCTGGTAGGTTGTGGCATTTATGCTCTGTTGGTATTAGGGGGGCCTAAAGTCTGTCATTTTGCTATGACATTACCAACACCCGCATGAATTGATGATACAAGGAAGGATGGATCCATGCTTTCATGTTGTTTATACCAAATTCTGACTCTACCATCTGAATGTTCCAGCAGAAATTGAGACTTTTCAGACCAGGAAACCCTTTTTCATTCTTCCATTGTATACATTTTGTGAACCTGTACCTACTGTAAGCTCAATTTTCTGTTTGTATCTGACAATAGCGGCACCCTGTGTGGTCTCCTGCTGCCGTAGCCTATCTGCTTCAACGTTCAAGGTGTTTCATATTGAGAAATGCTCTTCCTCATACTTTGGTTCCAATGAGTGATTACTTCAGTTAACAATGACTTTCTATTAGCTGCAACAAGTCTGGCCATTCTTCTCTAACCCCTGCCATCAACAAGGTATTTTTGGCCAGAGAATCTCAGATAACCGAATGTTGTTTTTGTTCTTTTCTGGACCATTCTCTGTAAACTCTACCGATGGTTGTGTGTGGAAATCCCAGTGGAGCAACAGTATCTGAAACACTCAAATCTGCTGGTGTGGCACCAACAAGACCACATTGAAAGACACTTAAATCACCTTTCTTACACATTCTGATGCTTGGTTTGAGCTTCAGCGGATCTTCTTGACCGTGTCGAATCCACATGCCAAAAAGCATTGAGTTAAGCTATTTCCTTAAATGAACAGTTGAACATCGATTCTCCTTTCCACACGAGAACATATTTTAAAGCTTAACACAAAGAGAGAGATCAGGGAGCAACGAACTTCCCTACTGGGGGAAAACCTAAGAATCAGAGCTCATGCAGGGATGAAATAGAATAGTGAGCAGCAGCAATAACTATGACAGCTATGGTTGTATTGTGAGCAATGAAGAAGCTCTTTGATTGGCAACGAGAGAGTCAGCACATGCATGGCAGATTAAACAGAGCACCATAATAGAGTAGAGGTGTAGATATGTGTATAAAGTATGTATATTGTGTGATTTTCTCAGAGCTGTCTGGACTAGCTTCATAGGCCGCACTCTTGAGACTGAAATGTTAACAAACCATGAGTTATATCTATCAGGTGCTGTTTTGGATATTACAACATAAAATAGATCTGTGTTCTGTGTTAGTATTTTTTTTCGTCTTTACACTTAAACATTAAGAAATGAGCTGATTCTGCAGTAAATGTCAAGAATTCATGAGCTCTTATTATATAAGGTTGTTCGTGATTAATGTAATGGTGTGGGTTCGAGCTAAGTCCAGAACAAATGTACCAGAGTACGAATTAGTGTTGTCTAAATGTCAGCAGAGGTGAAAGATGATGCAACCTGCATGTGATTCTCAAATTAGCAGACACCGTTTACATGTACATGTAACTGCTCATCCAATTCTACAAAATACTGAAATCGAGGAATGTACAGTATGTATGTTTGTTTGTCGCTTGCATATCTCAACAACCATTCATCCTTTCTGCTTCAAACTAAGTGAGGGTATCGCAGGGGACCGCAGGATGTGCATTGTAACATTTAGTGCGATTTGGACCTACGACACATTTAATATTAATTAACTTAGCAACAGTTCCAGAGAACATCAGCACGGCAGCTGGCGTAGTTAAGTGCGTCTTCACCTACGTCCACAGCAAACTGTTCTCAAGAAAGCTACACAGCGATACCAAAAGCCAGACAATCATACTGGCAAACAAGGTATTTTAATCAGGCACTGCATCAGTTATTTGAATGAATCATTCTCTCACAACTGGTTTGATTTGATCGAAGGGGAAAATAACTACCAGAAGAAAAACAATTAACTGTGTATCACTTTAGAATAAGAACAGATGTAGACGATATCCCAATAGTATTATTGGCAATTTGAAATGAATAAATAAAATGCTTAAGGCTTCTCATTGTTATGTCAATGAAAAATAAGAAAGCTTAAGAATTTGTTTTATCTCATAGTGTTTGAAATTGAATTACATTAGATATTTTTGGTCAAGCATATACAAAAAAAAATGCTCGCACATTAGAGATTGTGCACATCAAATGCAGTAAGAGTTGTAATTTTGATATGTTATTTCTTACTATAACCGATGAGTAACCTGTATTTACATGCAATTACAGGTTGGAAAGTGTTGCACTACAATTTACATGCAACTCCCAGTTAATTGCACTTTAATCATGTGCACTGAGAAGAGCACACAAATACAATTTGAATGGGCAAAGCACTGTATTGCAACCAATCTCATAGCTTTGTTTGTGCCAGAATTCATACAGCCATGAAAACTGAGCCTACGGTATGATTATTTTCAATCACCTGTATCCGGCTGAGGAAATCTCATGCTGATGATATGTCTGAACACAAATAAATTCCATATTCACTTTTTGCAATGACACAATATGCACAGAAAAGTTCAATTTAGGATCTAAATTTTATAAAATGCCAAAACTTTATTTTAAAATGTAAGACATTTCTCATAAAATAATTTAGAATATAATCAAATAACTGAGGAAATGAACAGTAAATGAAGTGTAAAAAAAAAAAGGAGATCACTGGATTTTATTGTTTAGTTATGTAACTTCCCACACTATACATAGCTGAGTTGATGAGATTAAATTTGAGACACCAATGTGACAGCACTGAGCTTGCATTAATCTATCAATGATCTTTGATGAAACTGCTGTAAATGTGCCATCATGACAGAGTCTTAAGCAAGATTCACAAGTGAAAGACACAAGCCCAAGAGCTTAAAACTGAACAATATTTCTGTTGAATTACTTTGTCATCACAGTTTCTTCCCAAAAACAAATACTGATACTTTCATTCATTGATGTAAAAAAAATATGTTTTGATATTAACCAGAATTATTCCACAATATAGGAGAACTGTAAGTCTTCTGGATTACGACTGATAAGAGCACTTTAATATGGAACAATATTTGGTGCAAGAGTAACCGATGTTAATGTAAAATGAATTTGTTAATGTTCACTTCCTGGGACTGCTCTAAAGATAACATATGAGGCCTGAAGCTGAATTATATTTATTTAGGACTGACATTTGTCTTCCTCATTGCAAGCAGCAGAGACTTCAGAGATCCCACGGCACAGCCAGGGGCATGCGATTAAGAATGAGCAAGTTTCCTGAAGGTGAGCACAAAGAGTTTGGTGGTTTTCCATCTGGGCACCTTCATATCAAGGTCTCTCGGGATGTTCAGCATGTATATTCATAAGAGGTGGGCAGGAAAGGGAGGGAAAAAAAGTTTTAAGAGACCCAGCTGGTTGCCTAAAACTTCTCTTTGGTGACCTCAATTTCTCCTGCTACCCAATGAGTTTGGTCTGTCCATGTGGGACTTAGCATCCTGTACAGTATGTGTCCCTGGCTGAACTTAAGTAGAAGGATGGCAACATACATAATCAGATCATAATGTCTTGTGTTTAACAGGAAGTCAAAAAATTTGCAGAAATAAATGATAGATTAATTATTCAATTAACAGATTCCTATTTTATACAACATTGATTTATTCACTGATAATGAATAACTCATTTTACCGCTTTAGGCTAGGAAGTTTTAAAGGCAGCTGACTGCAGTGTTGTATTAAGAGGAGAAGTGTAAGTATTCCGATCAGACATTTTTAGACGGTGCATCAGACACACATGCATTTTTTAGGAATTTAGAGCACAGAGGTGATGTTACCTATTCAATGAGAAGGAATGTATGGTATGCCATCATAAAGAAAATAAAGAGTTGTATAGTTAACAAAGTTATGACAGTTGGACCCACAGAAGAGATGTAAAAGACTAGAAGATAAGTCCAATATTTTGTGAAAAAATTAGTGAATTGAATGGTCAAATTTCATAAGGTCTATGAAGCCCTGGTTCAAGGTTAAGGTTAAGGTTAATTAACTCTTGAATATATGGGTTGTTTAGAAGAAGAAGGATATGACAAAGTGGGTCAATCAAAGTTCAAGATGCATTTTTATGATGAAGTAGTATGTCCCTATTGTACACATACTACATGCAACAGCAGGTACTTTTTAAGGGACGCTGTAGTCCATACTAAAAGTAAACAGAAATAGTATGCGACTCGGCACGCAGGGAATGTTTTCCATGAGCGTGCGTACTTGTGAGATCTTCTGCAGTTGAGGTAGTTATAGGAGATCAGCATATAATCGTCATCAACAGTCCTAACTCCTCTTATGACTGCCTAGTTAATGTATTTTGAGTGTGCAAATTTGAATGGCTTTGTCATTGTCATGCTCTGGTTCTGCTAATATAAAATCCCTTTCATCAACAGCATAAAATCAAATTCCTTCATCTTCATTTGTTGATGTTGTCATCAAAACACTCTGATATGGAAGAAAATGTTGTGCTGCACTACAACTGTGTTCCAGGTGCTGCTCAATCATCAATGTAACCCTGTTATTTTTAATAGTTGTTCTGGATTACTCATCTAAAGTCTTGTAGTCTAATTTAAGTCACAACACTTTCAAATGTTTCACAATAAAAAAAATGTTTAAGAAATTAAAGGTTTCTGCAACGCAACAGGGCTCTGAATTGGAAACAGATAGAGGAGGTGTTTAAGTTTGTATTGACAGCATAATACAGTAACTTTAAAAGAGCAAACGGGAGCACATTAAGAGAACTGAAAACGTGTAATTTTCTCACTCAGAGAAAGAACAGTGGCAGAGCATTGCTCCAGTACGCTCCTGCAGCTCTACAACTATGATTGTCACATACCTGGTCAAGAGTGACCCTTTGTACTTCTTAAATAGAAATGACAAGTAAGAACACATTTTATAGGTATGTAGGTGTATGATGTATTTATGATTTATTACAATGCTTTACAGTGCACCTTGATTGAAGGCTGCAGGAAGATAACATGTACAAAGTTTACACTCTCGATTTTGTGTCCTAAGTTAGACACAATTGATGTTAATGGTAAAAAGCAGCACAACACAAAGTTGTGGTTAATGTTAGATAAATAATAAAATGTGAAATATGCAGAATATCTCCTGGTTGTGGGCTTTAAAATACCTGACATTCTAACCCTGACACATTGTGCAAAAAAATTGAAATGCAAAGCAGTACATCCAAATTAAGCACATGCCTTCGGGTGTAACTGTGACTTTATCCTTCAGTTATCCTGCATTCTAAACTATAGTGAAAAATTATATTTTTAAGTGGAGGTAGGAGGTTTTGAAACAATGGCCCGTACAAACACTTTAGGCTTGTGTATTACACAAAGTTACACACAAGCCCTTTTTGCATTCTACAAAACTTGAAAAGATGAAAAAAAAAAAACCCTGAAAAAAGGTATCAAATAGCTCATTTATTCAAGTAAGAATACTAAAATATTTCTAAATACCAATGAGATGTGTGAATTGTATTTCTGATGAACAGAATAATTTACCAAATTGTCTGATTATAATTTTCATTGTTTGAAAATGCTATTTCATGTTTCTCTTGAATTTAAAAAGCTTGAAGTATTGTCCAATGAAAGCCTTTTTTATATTTCTCTATCTTTTCTTCTCTGTCAATTTTACCTGTCTCTCAAGTTAATTTTTTTTAACTTTTGAATGAGATTGCAGGAAGTCTTTGTGCTGTTTTTTCCCCCTCCAAATACAGAAAAGAAAAACCAAGCACACATCCTACTCAAACAGGAGAAAGAACAGAAAGAACTTTCTGACTCCATATTTTCGCTTATATTTTGGGAGATTCTGGTCAATGAAGTGAGTCATTAACATTCACAGCAAGGTGAGCCCTAATGCTATCATATGCTAATCAAATTATAGATGTATATTAGAATGATGTATAATTGTTTTTTGGGGAATAATTAACAAGTTTCAAGAGGTATGCATGTATTATCATTATGGGTATTTATCCCTGCTGTAGTGTGAAGGACTCCTTCCCTTGAACATATAGTTAAATGTCGTCGCTGATATCGCAGCTGATAGATTTTTATCACCTTGTCCTTCCAGCATCGATGAATTAACTGCCATTTTTCTGCCTGTGTTGACACACTTTAGCAGCAAAGCCCAAGGACTAGGAGATACTGAGCCTGCAAAAATATTGCCTGCGTGTTCTTCCAGTGCTGACTTGAGCATCTCTCCCAGGTGGCATTTTGCATTTTCATTAAATCTGACATGACTTGAACACAGCATTTGAACCAGGTTTGCAGACCCCTTTCCCTTCTTTGCTGTTTAGTCAGAGAAACAGACCTTAAGGTATTATCTCTAAACATTATTGTGCAGTTCAGAAACAATTCAGTACATTTAGGAAATAGAACAGGGAATCAAACTCATGCTGGTGCAGTTGCATTCCAGTTTCTCTGAATCCCAGGCCTCCATGCAGCCCTAAGGTAGGTTTTGTAAACACTTAATTATAGAGTAGGTGTATCCATTTTTAGGTGATCTATAAACATCGTAAATTTTGAAGCCAAAAGGGACACTCTGTATAGTGTATGCACAGAGAGTTTTCTGCTCTGTGCAACAAAACAAGCTTTCTTTCTGAGTCTTCACAGCCCCGAGTCACAGACTATGACTTCTTCTCACCCAGCTATCACACAGACACAAAGCCCAGCATGACTTTAACTGTCTTAACAGGTCAGAAAAGGTTGTGGGTTGTGCCAGACTGGAACCACTGTTGTGCTAAGACTGCAGCAATCACGAAGCACACACTGGCTTATCACAGAAGCCAGGTGTCCATAGCAGCTTGGTGTAGTTGCAAAGAAAGCGAGTGACAACAGAAAACTTGTGTACAACACAACACCTGGTGCTGCTGTCCTGCTGTTTCTCTTGCCTGCTCTGACAGCAAGGATGAGGAGAAGTCACCTTGGCAACCAGTTTAACCAGAAAAGCGCAAACCAACATATTTTCAATTGATATTTTCATTGTCAATCATAATGCAGTTTATATTAGGTTAAACAAAGAAAAGGTTAAAAATGTTTTTATATATTTGTTTCAATGTAGAAATGATCCTTTACATCATATTAAGAAGGAAAAGTGACTTGATTTAAATTTGGAATAATAAACTTCCAATTCAAATCCCATTAATAGGAAATAAAAGTTAAGCATTTTCCGCAGCTAAATATTTCACAAATTCAATACTGATTTAATGAATTTTACTATCTTAATAATCCAAATAAGATAAAGCCTGATCTGATTAATTACCATGATAATGAGAATACTTATTAATTTATGTTTTCTGAACCCAAGGCAAGAAGAATCAGGATGTGAAAACATTGTTAACTCTTACCTCGACAGTGAACTCCTTCGTCATACCCATCCTCACAATCTTTAGCCCCATTGCAGAGTTTGTTGAAGTGAATACATTTTTTTGTCCCAATACACTGTATGTGATTGAGGGGACATCTGATCACCACCTCCTGTGCACCTAAAGCAGAGAAACAAAGACAGCATCAAACATCTGCATTTATCTTAACATTAATAATTCATGTTTGCTGCAAAAGCCATATCAGCTTCCACAATGTGTTTTCAGCATATAGAGAGGCACTTAAAATGGGAGTCGGAAAGAATACATGACATAATCTGCATATTTTATTGTCATTCTCATTTGTATTTTGTGGCAGCTAAACACATTTTATCCAAGATATAAACCATTTTTGGAGTGTCCTCTGAAAATGCTGATACTTCAAGACCCTTTTTGTATACGAGAAGGAGGAGGAACCTATGCATATGCAAATGTATTTATACTTCATAGCATTGTTCCTTACACACAACAGATGTTCGCCACACTGCCTTGCAGCCGCACCGCAGCCGTGAAGTCCTATAACAAAGTGCCCGACTCTCCCTGCCAGCCAGGCAAACAGCGGAGAGCAGCTGTTTAAGGATTCATGAGGCACATAGGTGACCCTCATTCATGTGGCAGCCACGAGACCACATAAAACACAGCTGACCAGTACACTAGCATTGTAAATGTGTCACATCTCCACCTTAACTACATTGATATCAATTACCAATGTGCCGCTGCCAGCACTTAATGGGAAGATTTATCACCCATGTGATGAGATCCGTAACAATCCCCCAGAGTTCTCCCAACCCTCAGAACTTATATCCCAGCACACTTGGACCATCTTGACTGGACAATTACTTATCCACAGCATCCACTTCTACTTTGTAAGATACGGGATACCCGAATAATGTGGCTATTACAAAAAGTGTTGTCATCCAATGCAGAATTACAGAAGGGAGACATGGACAAATAGGTGTATGTCTGTCTTGGCACAATAATGACTCATATTAGTTTCTCCTCCCAAGCATTTTATTGCCTCAAAATGGTGGGAGGAGATCTTCTTCTTTAATAAATATGTGTTGGTTTCAAGCACTAATGATTCACACTATTTTTACGACACATTTAGGTAAGTCAAATGTACCGGAAGTGACCTTGTCTTTGAAAGTTCGTATTTCATACATGAGTAAACTGGCAGCTTCATCTGTTTGTGAACCAATGTACCTCCAGTATATAAGAGAATACATATGACAGAGAAGTAGCTTGCTTTTTAAATTATAATTACTCTGTACCGAGGACTTAATTTTAAAAATATTGCCAGCTGTCCTGAAAAGGCTTTTATAATGAATTGACACACTTGTATAAGGAATCATTTCATAAAAAACTAAAAAGGTGAAAAAGAAAATCCTCTTCAAACATTTCATACAGAAGTAAAGTCATCACTGACAAATATTGCACAGTAACGGACACTTACAATTTCACCAGCTTATAACTATGTATCATATAAGTCACTTATCAAAGGTTTTTATACTATTAAAAGTAAAGAGTTAACGGCATAGGTTTTAAAATACACAGAACAACTTTAAATATTTCAGAAAAAAGGACACTGTCACAGAACATTCACTATCCATTTGGCAATGTGCTCTTTAACACACAGCCGTAAGGGTCTGTGACAACATAACCGTGTTGTCAGCCTCTCCCCTTGCTTTCTCGCCACATGGGTTCTAATCTAATGTGATAAGGGGAGGGATGGTGCATGAATATTCAGTGGCTCTGATCTGTCATGCAGGGGCGCACAGATGGTCTCTCTACAGTTGAGGTGCTCTGAATTCCTGTGTCAATTCCCAAACTACTCTACTATATTGGATGATCCCTCAAAGTCGAATCTACAGGACAGTACACTATGTCTTGTAACTCATCCTCTGACAGCTACACCGGAGCCTCTCCCTCCTTTGCCTCTCATTCTAGTGTGCTAATAACACTTAACCCCAATACCCTGCATACTGTGTGTGCCTGATCAGTCCAGGAAAGATCCCCTTAAAAAAAAATAGTGCTCTGAGTTACAGCTCGGCCAAAGCTGGAATCTCACAGAATACATTCAGTTTTAGCTCATAAAAAAATAAAAAAATAAAATAAAAAAGCAAACAAAAATCCAGCAGTAATTGCATATCCCTGGACACCATTAGCATTATAAGATCACCTTTAGTACGTCATCTATGCAATATTATACCTGTGCTGCACTGAAATGTCATTTCGCAACTGCATTCCTGTAATTCATGTAGTTAAAGGCAAAAAAGTTGGAGTTAGAGACCAAGTATAAGACCACTAGTATGTTCTCTCACCAGGTTTGACTATTATCAGACAACTGAGTTATCATTACACATCTGTCCTAAATATGTGGACTAGCAGGGATCTACTGAACCTACCAGTGGACATCATCAATTAAACATAGTAAAACATTACCAGCGACAGGCTTACCAGACCTTTGTCATCATGGCAACAATAATAAACACGTGGGCAACACTGTGATCAAAGTCGGAAAAAGATTGGGATACAATAGATACATTAATGACGTTACCTACTGTATGTCACATAACTTTTGCGACATAGTTAGCATGAATTAATTGGGTTATGTATAACTTACCTAGACAAGTTAAAAAAAAAAAAAGTATACTAACTTACTATTTTTTTTTTCTTACATGAGAAAAAAAACACTGGTCTCCTGGATAAAAGTCCTGTGTTTGAACAATAAACACCCGTGACCTTCCTCCTGATACAAACTTAGTCACAGCTGGTGCTAGACTGGATCAGTGGGAGGAACGCTCTGTCTGTGATTGGTTGTTACATTGTGGTAAGGTCATTGATAGAGTTGGGGACCAGTTGACTGACAGTGAAACCACCAATCACAGCAGTTTACTCAGAAGCATTACGTTTAGAGTGTGCGACCCTCTGGCAGATCCAATCTAGACCAACCCTTTGTCACTCTTTGACCTATGTCACGGTCTAATCAGCTGTTTTTGTTCTGTTTGTTTGAATCCTCTTGAAATGATTTTGAAGGAATATGTTTCTGTTTGTAGAAAACAAGACAATCTAAAAAAAAACAACAACTGTGCAGTCTACATTTCAGTGTCTAACTGGTCAGATCGGAGACCGATGGATGTATTAACCTACGCTGCCAACACACAGATGCACACAGCTGTTTTCTTTTAAGGCTGCTTACGTTGGCGTTGGGTAGTCGTAAACTCTGAATTGCATAAGATTACATAGATAGTTGGACAGATGAAAAGAGTTGGAAAACCGATTAACTGTAGCAGGTCCCTGTTGTAATATGTAATTTCTGATCTATAAATCATAAATCATTTTAGATTAAAACTGTGCAGTCCCAGTAATGGTTTGATAAATGTGTAATGTCCAGTGATGAAATGGGAACGCAACGGAAATACCAGTTTAATCATAACACCTTAAGTGGAAGGCAGATGTTCCCCTGGTAAGATGAAATATTATGTTTGTATGTTTATACCGTGAAACATTTAAGTACTGCATTAGTATTTATAACTTCCTGCTTTATAGTAACACAACTATAAATTAAAATAAAACATTTCAATGGAGTTTTAATACTCCACATTTATTACTAGCACTGTTGCGAGCGGTCTTATATTTGTGTTGCCATACACCTTTTTCATGGCAGACATTTTCACTTGTCACACACAAAGGAAATTAATAACATTAATGACTCAGTTCCACTAAGCGTCCCGGTAAGTCGTGACAGTGAGCCAGTATCCACAACAACACGACCACCCCGAAGTGGGACGCAGCCGTCATCAATACACCCGCGACTTTTCTGCTCTGACAAGACAAAGCGGCTGCTGTGAAAAAAAGGGTCCGTTGAGCTGAATATGAGCTTCAGTGTTAAATTATAATTTGCAGCAAGTGGATGATAAGAAATCCCTTGTGGTGTCCAGCAGGTCAGCTTCAGGGATGAATGCTGAGTCACACTTTGCCTATTATCTTGTTTGGTAAACTCACATAGAGAAGATATGACCAGACATGATTTTCCCTGTTGTTAAAAACAACCTTAATCAGCTGGGGGGGGGGGGGGGGTCTAGTTGTTTCATATACATCATTTTGTCAGTGTGTTCAGTTTAGTTTACAGCCATGTGAGCGGCTCTGTGACATTGTATTTGTTAATGTATGTTAATGTATTTGTAAATGTTAATGTCAGCACACTAAGCTGGTCACAGTGTAAATGCTAACATGATTATGCTAAGTGAGTACAGTGTCTTCATGCTCTCCAACAAATGAACCTTTTCTATTTATGACAGTTTCTTTACTGTCGTCTCGCCACACTATCATCACAACGTTTACATTTTGAACCTTATTAAATGTATTTCTAGGCAGAGTAGTTTTTCATCCACTGTGGGTTGTAGAAGTCGCTAGCAGGATTTAATTTTATAGAACATGTTTATTTAAAATCGCATTGCTATCTACTTTCAGAGTGAATGAGGAGGAACCCGCTGGCTCAAACTAATACCTTTATTTAAAATAAAATGAAAGGCTTGTAGGGAAATTTCAGATGCTATGGTCATGATGATAATCATGTGTTAATCTAAGCCACAGCCAGTTTGTGTGGAATAATGAATTCCTGAAAGAAAACAACAGAGAACCTATCAGCAGGGGAGACTCATTGAACTTGTACGTACAGGGATTCATCATATCCCTTAGAAATAAGGACTTGATTTTCTTAATTTATAGTTAAAGTTGATGATCAAATAAGCATAATGCTTGACCTATGGCAACAGTAATGTTGTTTCCATAATATTTTTTTAACAGTATTAGACTGTTTGGTAGTAAATACTGCAATTACAATGACATCAGTATGTGTATGCAACACGAAAAAAATCCGATCATGAGCTCGATGATGTGCAAATCATTTTGGTGAACCTCAACCAAAGCCAACATCTAACAGCACAGACAGCAAATAGCTGTCACAGCTATGTTTGTATGTTGTTTTCTGACAAAAAGGCAAGCAATGATTATTGTAAATTGGGTGGCTTGGGTAGAAACAAACGTGTAATTAAAGGATAATTCTGGTTTATTTTAATCTGGCATATTTCATATAAAATTTCCTGTTGTGGATCAATGGGTCGAGCTAATTTTGCACTGACCACCACCACTGCAAAGATTCAAGGAACCAATGGCTCACGCAAAGAAGCATACAGAAAATTGGGGCTAAAAAGCGGATGTCCTGCAGGTTTTTAAAATTATTTTTACATTAACCATTCTCTCTCATTAACATTAACCATTCACACTCTCCGTCGGATCAAAAGCAAACACAAAAAGGAGCTGTACGGGACAGCCATTGTGCTGAATTCATTAGGGGTCTACATCTGAGGCAACTTGCCAGCTGACCTAATCCCTGCATATTCATCCACACACACTGCTTTGTTTACATATGTGAGGCTGACTTTCCCTTTGGCTATACTATCTTTTAAGGAAGCTCAAAAAGCTAAATCCAATCGAGGATTACTCCGTGGACTATTTCACTTTGATGACTGACCATATGTATTCAAACAGACAAAGAGCTGCTACATCCAACAAAAGAAGGGACACAAAGGAGAGACAGAAAGGCAACAGGTCCATCCCAAAAGGCAGCCTCTTCTCTCCATAGCCGACAGAGAAGGAAACGTTTTGTTGCAGAGATTGGGAATTGTTAATTATTAGATAATAATATATGTCAACAAAACAATTGTGATTCCACTGTAACTACAATAAATAATATTGCAGTGCTTATCACCACTCTCATCCTGGAGTATTTTATTTCATCTACCTAAAACTGAAGAAATGACAGAGGCCAGCTGGACCAGTGGCTTTTAATTACAATGAATGAAGCTCTGTGTGAGGAATAATAATAGCATGTAATTATCATGGTAGGTGGGAGAAGGATTTGCAGTTGTGTTGGATAATTAAACCTTAGTCAGCAGATACAAAAATAAACAGCGTATGACATCTTAAACAGACAGACAATCCATGCGTGATGTGTATTCAGCTCCGGTTGGAGCTTTTATCTGAGAATTACACTAAATAAATAACATGTCAATATAGAAGTCCCTTTTCATCGCTCACGTGTACACGCTTTCTATTTCTCGCTCATTATCTCGCTTGTTCTCCTTTTCTCTCACTTTTTCAGACAGTTGGTTGAATGAACTTTACAGGTCCACTGTATAGGATTTGGTAGCAGAGATGGAGTAGAATTTTCATAATTACAACTTTTCTTTTTTTTTTTTAATCAATGTTAGAATGTTTATGTTTTCATTACCTAGGAATGAGCCCTTCATATTTACATAGGTAGCTAATCCTCTTTCTTGGAGTGCACCCAAGCGGCAACCAGCAATGACGTCGCCCATTGTTATAAACCCTCGAGTTCGGATTTTGGCCAGCACCATCTTGCTAGTTCAGAGCTGTTCGGAGACAGAAGTCTCCGTTTTTGGATGAGCTGTGGGGGAACGGGCAGTGGATCTGACTCGATCTGATTGTAAACCCGGCGATACTGCGTCCCGCCCACCGATAGCTGTAACCTGACTACACCACTGGTCTGTCAATCAAACTGGCATGCCCACAAAAACATGCCTTTTTGAGGCTTATTTTCTAATTAATGATGGGATTATTTTCAGATTGAACGGCAGAAAATGTATGAGAAGAACCGAAATAACTCATGGAGAATTTGTATTGATTTATAATTGTGTGAGAGTAGATGAATGGGAGTCTATGGAGCCTCGTTGGTATTGCAACTTAAGGCACTTCGGCAATCGGCCTCAATTTTCAGACCCGGAAGCTACGTCCACTTATATATACAGTGTATGCATGCACCATGCTGCACCGCCAGGTTTCTACAGTAGGCCAGAATGGACAAACCAAACACTGGCCATCACAAGGGTTTTTTTTGTTGGGTTTTTTTGTCTTTTTTTTAGACATTGGTATTTATAATGTATTTACATGTGTGATAGAAAAGGCAGGCCACCAAAGCTAAGCAGGATGTGACTAGCGTCAAACCGTGATTGAAAAGACGGTCCTGAGGGAGGACTGACCTGTACAGATCAGAGTGTCTAAGCAGGGCATCAGTGTCTCGTCAGCATGACAGCCACACCAGCCTCATGTATTGGATTTATGACAGGTTGAAATATACCACAATTATCATGTATTGTGCTTTGTTACCTTAGTAACACTTGTAGCAACAGTCGTGCTGACTTTCACAGCATCCATGGACCAGCACTTCAAACAAATCAACTGTCAGAGATGAAGTTGCAGAAGTGGTGAAATGTTGTTAACATTTATTTCTAGGCTTATAAGATGTGTCGCTGGTGTGGAAGAATAAACATCAAGTACAAAAGGCATGAATTTTTCAGTTCGATCTGCTTGTGTTCCTGTCTGTGTGTGTTTTTGTGTGAGTTCAGGCATCTGAAATCCATAGAAACAGTTAACGCTTCACCTTGGCATGTATGTGGTGAAGTCATTATTAGGCTTGAGGATGCTTGTATTACACTATGAGGGCGCTGTGATTTATTTGCCTGACTTCAAAAACTGATGGTACCGAATGATACATTTGTCATGTAACTGTGCTGCTGATGAGCCGTTTCTCCCTAATCTCATCTTGATTTCACTACTTGGGCTGTTTGTAACCAGTAGCCTGTATCACATCTCAAAGGCACACAGTCCCTAGATGAACTCTAGATGTGTGGTGGCACTTCCTGTCACAAGTGAATGCACCATCAAAAGTCTGTCACGGAGACCTCAAACACTTCCATGGCAACAATGTGAACGGTTGAGATGCAGGCTGATAAAGTCTAATGGGGTAAACAAGAGCAGAGTCTACTATGATTATAGGCACATTTCACTAGATGTAAAATACAGCTTTTGCTATGTTCTCCTTTCAAAAGCCACAATGGTCCTTACAGGGAGGGCTCTTTAAAATAATTATTTTCCTGTGACCTTTACATCCTTGGCATTTGAAGTGCTGTACTCAGCCAAAAGACCTTGTTTTTGCTGTATGTGTCTGACCCCACAGACAGAGGCAATATTTTCCACAACCTCCAAGGATCGAGGTCCAACACAGACAGTGAAAGAAACCAACTTCCTGTCCAATGATAGGACTGTCACGGTCTTTCTTCTATTAAGTCATGCGTTCCATACCAGGTGGAAATACTTGCCGAACTCTGTCAACGGTGCTTTCCAAAAACTATAAAGTTTCCACACCAAACAGGTCACATACACAAATAAATTAAACAAAGATTTAACTTTTTTTTTTAAAAGACATCACAAAGTGAACAAGGCGTTTCCAGGAATGATGAAATAACATAGCACTACTGTGATCAATACGTGTAATGGGATTAGTGAATTTTACATTCAGCTAACTGTAAGCAAAATAATATGGACACGATATGGCAACATGTTATGAGTATGATTAGATCTACCGAAGACAGTTTTATTTAATCAATTATGTCACTTATTTATTGGCTCTGAGGGGTCTTGAATGAAGAGATAATAGGAACATTACTTGCAATAAAACCCAGTGGATTGCCATGACAAGCAGGAATTGTGTTCGCTAATTCATAACCAATGTTAACAAAAAAATAATAACATTTTTGAGCTATATCAAATACATTATTAAGATAATGTTCACCATCACAAAAGACAGAGGGTAACTTTGGGGTAGTCTTTTCCCTTTGCAGCAACTGATTTATTGTCTTTCATGTGGTTTTGGTATTTTTTTGAACAAGTGTTACATTTTTCACAGAAATATTTCTTTTTTGCAGATCTAATGGAATGAATATATTTATTTATATAATATTCATAAACACCATTGATAAGAGGAGTAGGAGTAGAGACATATTTTCTGGACATTTTTTTGTTTATTTTTTCTCAATTGTTTCAGTAAAACAGCTGACTAAGAAAAGTCTTGATTATCTTTCTTGGTCAAAGTACCAATTGGAAAACAGTCATTAAAACTAGAACTAATAACTTTAATTACATTTTGATATGCCAAATCAAGAGAAATTGACAGACTTTCATTAAAATATTTGATGCTAGAGTCAGGTGAGCGATAGACAACATCAACAATAACATTTTTACCACTAGAGACACCAAAGAGCTCTACAAAGACATACTCCACCTGACCTCTATCTGGCTTTAGAGAGAGATCGTCCCTAATTTTACATTCATAGTCATCATGAATAAACAGAGATACTCCACCTCCAGATCTATTCTGTCTTACACAGTGGACTGAATTGTATTGAGGTAATTAAAAGATTTCTTTCGAGACCTTTCTGTTAAAGCAATAACAGAAAATGTGTGTTTGAGTGAAGATAAATAATGGATACATTTATTGTAGGTGTTAGGGATACTTCTTATATTCAGATGAAAAGTGGAAAATATATTAGGAGGCATAGAAACACATAGGTCATTAAACTGAGATTCATCATAATAACTACAGAGATTAGATGCAACAAATGATGAAAAAAATATTTGGTCTGGGTCTACATCAAAATTGTAAGAGTCAATTATAGAGGGCTCAAAGGGGTTAAAGGTCTGGTCTATAAAATATGATTTGTTGTGAGCCACATGATGAGTGTGGTTTAAAAAATAAAACCGTCTAAATTGCAAATGGTGGAGGTTAAAAACCGAATATTGAGTATACCGTATATGCAAATACATCACTGCATAGTATGTCATCATAAACATACTAGTTGATTTGCAGCATTTATATTGATATGTACGTGGGTTATTTCAACACTGAAGAAATTAGTAGTTTTTCTCGATTTCAAAACCCTAAATTCAATCCCTCCTCTGCTGCTATGATATTTCAAAATGAGTGATTTTCAACTGCATAGTACAGCGTTTCAATCAGAATCAACAACCTCTAAAATGCAATATCATTTGCAACATGATACATACACTCAGTGCAGTCAATGAGAGCAAAATCATAATGTGCCCTACCGACTCATTTCTTGTGTGCAATTACTTTTTATTCACTGTAAATTAGTCTGAGTTGAATCTGTTTCCCGCCAAAAATTCCCAGTATCATTCCAGTGGAATTAGGTGGCGTATTGGCATCAACAACATCCCTGAATCTGCTGTGCACCAAAGTATCAATACATCAGTCTTTTTGGAGAAATGAGCACGCTCGGGACAATGTAGTAAAGCTGCACTTCAGAAAAACTATAAAAATAATAATTAAAAAAAAAAAGAAAAATAGCAAAAAGGCCAATTTATCATTAATTAGAAAACAGCGACATAATTAGTCAGTGGAGATACTTTTGTGACCAACTATTATGCAAATTTTATAATCTGAATGTTCTGGGGGCAGCTTCAAATGAATAATACATACAATATACTGTAGTTGGAGAGGCTCAAACCTATATTCACTGCGAATAATGATCTCATTAAAAGTATAATACTCAGTGTTGTGTTTAATGCTGGCATTCTTTCATCAAAGACATGTCTACAGCATTACGGGCAAGTTTCATTGGAACTGAATTAGTTGTTATCACAGCATCATGTTGACTTCACATCCAGTCACTGCATTATGATTCCTGTATACATGCACTACGATGTAAGCTAATTGATAAAGTATCTATTCCGTTCCAAGGCAACACTGCAGCATCACAAAACTGTGGCCCCACCTCGAACTAAATAGCAGATTTTCACTCAAACAGAGCTTGCATCTTCTTCTAAAACTGAAAAAAAAAAAAATATATAAATGACCCTACTGTCTACACTGGATTGTATACATTGTATGCTCATGCTTCTGCCACTAAACTACTGTATTTTGATTTCTAGAGTGCCATTTGAGATTCATTAAAAAAAAAAAAAAAAAAAAAAAGCTGTTACAAGAAGGTTGAATGGTCATCACTGGCATTTCATACACTATTATTTTCATTTAGAAAGCTTTTATATTTAAGTTGTCAAGATATTTAACATCCTGGAGTTAATAACCGTGACACTAGATCACAGGATAGATTGACAAAGTTCCTTGGATCTAGAGAAGACTGGTTTCCAGTAGTGTGTGCATTTACACTGGAGTGACCTGAAACACGGCTTGTAATTAGGCTCTCATCCCTTTGAGACAATTTAAAACTGTATGAGGTTATATTTCCAAAATATGTGTGACAGTTTTAATTAGTGTGTTCATGTGTGCTTAGGATTTGAGAAAAATTAAATTGTTGTGATCTTGTGAATACTCTGTTATTTAGTCTCCATCTTGATCTTAATTAGATTTCCTGAATAAATAAAGCTAAACTAACACATAACATAAGATATTTTCAACAAATGTCTAAGCCATCAGTGTACAGAACCCGACTTCATACAATATTTCCCTCAAGATGAGTTCCCTATTTTTATAACTACCGCTATATTGTGGCTTTTATAAAAAAAAATTATAAAAAAAGGCCACTTGACATGTGTAACCCAGGCAGCCAAAGCCTCACACAACCTTCTGCTGAAGACAATCCTTTTTTTTGCACAAAAGAGGAGTTAGGTTTCACTTACACTGAAATTGCTTTAGAAAGGGATCTCTTTGTGGACAGGAGGACCAATTACAGCAACCAATAAACCTTTCAGTGTTCAGGCTGTCATGTTACTATCGTTTGAAGAAAAAAAAAAAAAAAAAAAAAGTGAAGCTATTCATTAAAGAGACCGTCTCCAGAAGAAAAACAATGCAATTGGTCATTTGTTCCCAGCGAAGTGTGCGACTGCAACACAAGAGGTCGCTGTTAGCATCCCATCTATTCTCGTCCCCTACTGATTGTCGGTGTTGTTGCTTTTTTTTTTTAAACTGAAAACGATCTTTAAAACCTAATAGCTGTTGGACAAAATTCTTAAGGTTAACATGCTACCATACAGTTTACAGAATTTTGTTTTCAATAATTGATAATACAAATTGGTCTTCACCAACTTTGGATGCAAATATCTGGCTCTTTAGCTGTTTACTGCTTTGCTAGTTACCAACTTTGTCTGTCCACCAGGAACCAGCATTTATTTGCATACTTACCAGCCTAATTAGGAGATTAATCTCCGCCAGGTCATCAGTATGAGCAACCTCATGTACGAGTAGTTATTATATCCAAATATATCCAAATCTTAAGCTGTGGATGGAGGCACCAAATCAGAAAACACTTGGGTTTTTTCCTAAAGCAGTGACAAACAACATTTAGTTTGGCAGACATTTGGAGCTGTGACAAGAATAATAGAACATATTCACAATTTTCAAACTATATTACCAATTTCCAATAAATGAAGGTGGAAATCTACCACCTCTCTTGCTTCGGTTGTTTTGTTGTTATTGCAGTCACAGAGGGAACAATCCAAAATGTGGTTTGAATTTTGTATGAGGATGACTCTGCAAACTCACCATATGTCTTTCAAATAAAATAGAGCAGCTCTTCCATCCAGTGGCCTCAGATTCCTCCATTAAATTATAATAGTTATAGTGAAAAGCCTTGACCTTTGCCTTGATATATATTTCACATTATGTAATGAGTTTTAGGACCTAGAGTGAAGCACTGGCCAATAGGGTAAATCAAGTGATCATAAGCCAGTAAATAAGTAATTATATTTGGCTCAGAGGCTCTGATAATGAGGGCCAGGGCCAATTGACACACAGCTATCTGGAGGACATGTATTTTTCTCTAAATATCCTCTGGTATCAACACGTCTTCCCTGAATTCATCATTGAACTATGTTTATAGAGTGGCTATAGGAGAAGGCTTTAGCTCATTCATTTCACTATCTATTAGGTAACCCATTATTCATTGTAAATAAATTAATAAAGGTGATTGTCTGTGATTCATACTGATTAGGAGTCAGGTCCTGGCTACAGTATAACTGGGATGAACAGCACTCATCATGACAACAGGAGATTTATTCTCACTGGGTGTCATGGTAAGTGCAGGTACGTGCCACCGTGTTTATGTCGAGTTTAAACTCAGCACAGTGACACTTTGTTCTCTGGTGCAGCGGCAGGGGTATAATGCAGATTTTAGTGCTTAAATGTCACACTGGTTACATGACAGCGAGCATGCCAAGTTTATAAAATATGCTCTTTTCTTTGGCTCTTCAGGTGACAAGCTGGGACGCTGTCCTTTATAACACTCGTACTAAGAGGGAATACAAAAGGGAAAATGTGTCAGCGCAGCTTAGCTGCTGAAATGGGAGCTGTGAGAGCAAAGACAAAGCAGTAATGTGCTCCTCCCAGTGCATCACTTCTGACAAGGATGAGGCATAGTGGGTACAAGATTGTCACCAGGCAACAAAATTCTCGCACTAATGGTTTTGCCAAAGACAAATGCTCAAACATATGGAAATGTATTAAACTGCAGAAGGAGAAGCAATGCAGCAAGCACAGTACTGATAAAATGATATATTAAGGGCAAAGAGGATGACTTCTCTTTCATACAACTGTCAGACAGTCTTAATCACAGAGACTTTTAAAAGCATACCATGCCTTGGTTGGAATGACTATCTTCAAGTGCACAGACACACACATACACACAATATTTGTTGTGTCTTTTCCCTGCTACTGGTAAAACAGATGGCACCCGCCTGAGGAAGTGTACATAGGTTCTGTTCCAAATGTAGAGAGGAAGATTGAGAGAAATTAAAATTCTTATTTCAAAGTCTTACGCCTCCTGCTACAAAAAACTAAACAAAAAAGAAAGGTGCCAAATTACTGTGCCTGCAAACAAGACACATGTGGCAGGTTGAATATGCTGAGAGCAAAGAGTGAATTTGATCTCAAATTAAACCCAGGTGACAGACACAGAAGTGAAGACACAAGCATGAGACCCAATTAACTTGTGTTACACTAATGCATACAGTCATATTAAATCGTGTAGAAATAGTATGATGGTAATATACTGTAACCTGTGTGCTCCTAATAACTTGGGAAAGCAATCTTCACAGAAGATGTGAAAGCAGAATTAGCATGATCAGCAAACGACTCTCACAATATCCAGAAACGGTGCCTGAACCTAAACAGGCTGCTTCTGAAATAATGGCATGCTTCACGTTTTTTTGATGAGTCAACAGAGGAGTTCCATCTCAGCAGGGAGATAGACATGGAGAAGAAGGAAAATAAATGTTACATAATGCAAAAGTCCCAGTCCTTCAGCTCAATAACAAGGTGGTACGCTACATTACCCCCTAAACCTCCATCCTACTGCGGCCAATTCTCATGGGAACCACGCACATTTGTGATATATTTATTTCAGTATGGGACTTGCCAGATAAAACACCCCGCAGGATATTGATAGGCAGCCAGTGCATTACAATAGTTACTGCAGCTTCTTTACAGACAGCCCGACATGATGTATACTCTGCACTTCTAAGGACCGTTGCTACAGTGGGGCGTTGTCAGCTACACCTTTCCATGATAACATGAGTTTAGTGTCAAGAAATGTGATTACCTTTTCATTTACATTCAGATTCAGCTTTAATGGTCGAGTATGATTAGACAAATCTACTGCACCTATGATTGTCAAATGATTTCCCGGTCACCATAAAAGGTATAGACAAATTGTTTTTTAATGGTTATTAAAATTAGGTAGAAGACACTGGACAACTAACCTCCACACACTTATGATCTGCCTCATTGCAGGCATACTGCTTCCAGCATGGCCAGTGAATGTGTGAACAGTACAGAAAGGCCCCAAAAGACCAGAGGGTTTTGAACCCAGAACCTTTATGCTGTGAGACAACAATGCTATACTAAACCACTTCATCACCGTGCTGCACACATTTACTTCAGAAATGATTTTTTTTTTTTAACATTTGTGCATGATCTCTGTGTCATATTGGACGCAATGCTTAAAGACTAAAAACTGTAATATCCATTGGCATATGATTATTTTTTTAGTATTATACCAGTGTTTTGCACACAGATTTTGTTAGGATTCCTGTCTGATTCTTGTGTGTTTTCCTCTGTTTTACCCCCGATCACCTCTCCTCCTGTGTCCTGTCATCCCCGTCTGTTTGTTATTGTCTGCCATGTGCTTGTTTGTTTTTGTCTCTCCTGCAGTACCCTCCTCCGAGTTCCGTCATCTGCCACGCCCACCTCCGTAGATCCAGCTGGATCGCATTCCACTAATCACCTCCAGATACAAATACCCCGGTCTCCCGTCTGTTCATCGTCAGTCCGTCCGTTTACCTGCATGGTAGTGTAAGTCCGTCTGTCTCATCATTGAGGGTTTCCGGTTCTGACTCCCGTTTTGTTTCCTGCCTACCTGCCTTTCATCAGAACGAAGAAGATTACAGATCGTTCCTCGGAGATCATCTGCTGCAATCTTGGCAATCCTGTGTCGAGCTTCGAGCATCACACAGTCGACCCTGCCTTTCCGTCCAGTGTCGAGCCACAGGTATCACCTGTACAAAGAAACCTTCCAGTTTGTTCCTCGGAGATCAGCCGTCGAAGGTTTGGCCATCCTGTGTAGAGTCGCAGATGTCACACAGTCGATCCTGCCAATCAGCTGCACTGGCGGAGAGCCGCGGGATTCCCACCAAGCCACGTCAGCTAGCTGTGGAGAAGCCTTCGGATTCCCCAGCGAAGCTACGCCCACCCAGCTACCTCATCCTGTCGCTTGCTGAGGAGAACCACGGGATTCCCCCAGCGAAGCCACGCCCCGCTGCGTTCTGCCTGCCTGTCCCTCCGTCCATCCGTCAGCCTGCCAGCCGTGTTTGCGGAGGAGCCAACTTCCGGCTCGGATTGGGACTCAGACTTTTGGAGTGTTTTCCTGTTTGCTCTCACTGCCTGGGAGAAATAAATACCTGGTTCCAAAGAGACTTTGCTGTGTGTCTGCATTTGGGTCCGTTTATCTACACACCCCATAACAGATTTTACTTTGCGGGCTGCCCAGGTATATTGGTGGCCACCCAAGTATATTTGGCGAACCATTTTAGCATTCTTAATTTACTTCTTTATTTATCTGCCTGAGGGAACAAAGCTATCGACATGTTCAATGAAAGAATTGACAATCTCCCCTCGCTCTCCTTTACCTGTGAGTCCAGGAAAGGTTGAGCTCGGCCTTTTGTAAAGCACACGGAAATGAGCAACTAGCATGAGTGTCAATGCCTGCAAAATGCAGCAGAGATTCTGACACTGCGCTGAAAAGAATTGTGTGCTCATAATGTAATTAACGTAAATATTTTCAGCAGGACTGCAACAGCGCGGCCAGAACTATAAATTGATTGTCTGTCAGGGTTCGCAGTTACACTATGGTTACACAGCTGGTCAGAGGAAGGCCACAAGTTCCGTTGGTCCAGCCGTGATCTATGTTTTGGCCAAGACATGTGTTCCGTTAGGGAGGCACAGGGGCTCCCAATTGAAGGTCAGACACAATTTCCTTTCAACTAAATGTTACATTAGGATGCCTTATTTGACGCACGAGTTGCGTGCACTGCAGTTGTCATTTAAAGAACATCTTGGTAATTGTAGATATGGAAAACTAAATTGCATGAGTTCCTGTATACACATCAGTCACACACCGTGCCACCTACTACCATGAGTAAATTCTCAACCTATGGGAAACACTGTAGAACTATTATCATTATGGCCATTTGGACACAACAATTTGAAATCAAGCTTAAACATGACATATTGTCACCTTATGACTCAGGCAATATCATTAGTAATTGGGAGTCGTGTTGCTGACCATCTGACAAATCAAAGTGAAATATTGAGTCCTTAGAATAGGTGTGCTGCTGCCAGAGGGCACGGCAGCCTCATCAACTCAAAGCTCTGTCTTTATCAACAACCATTTGTTCTGTCTGTTACTAAATTACACGTTAATACAAACGCAACAATTCCTGTATCCATTTCAAATTGAAAGCCTTCTGGCATTTCAGCAGTAAGAAACCGTTCATTTCTTAACAAAGCTGTATTGTTCATTTGCAAGAGTGTGTTGTGACCGAAATTGAGCAACAACCCTTTAAAATGAGTAATCCAGAACAAAAAGTGAAAATAGCAGTATCATTTAAGGTTAAATTAAAGTGATGGAAATATACCTTATAGACTATTGTATTTAAACATGCCTCCACAGTGGTTACACAACCTTAAAAATGAGTCACAACTTAAAAGTGTGTGTGCCAGTGTGTGCTCACCTATGTAAATGCTAAACTTTAGCTACTAGAGTGGAAATCAACCATATGTTGAAAACGAATCAACACACAAGACACATCAAGTGTCAACAAGTTATTACACTATTCATACACAATTGAGCAGAAAAGCAGAAACTAAATAAATAAAGATAACATGCACTTAATGTTGTCGCTGGTTTTTACGATATACTATGACCTGACTCCCAAGTATATTATTAATAAAGATGTTATAAAGATGACAAGATGTAATTATTCGCTATAAAGTGTCAGGAGCTGTAAGAAAAGGCAGTAACTGAATTATACTCAGTCATATAGCTACAAATACACATGCTAGACTGTGTGTTGTATCATGGGAGAGATTTTCTCTTCTTTTTCTTCTTTTTTTTTTTAATCATGCTGCTTGTTTTCAAGCTCTCTGTACAATACTGATGAACTCCGGATACAAAATCTAAGGCCTTTAGAGGAAGGCATGTGGATACATGCCCTCCCCTGTCGTTGAAGGGGACTAAGTGCAAGAACCCCTGAGAGAGCTATCTTTGAACAGCTCCCCTCCTCTGTGCCTCGAGGACACTGAGATCAACGTTAGTTTTGATTGGGTCGAGCTGAGCTACAACCATGAAACACAGCTTCTGTGGCCATGTTTTTTTAAGTCAGCCACAGACGCCTTTTATTGTCTTTTCCTCTGGGAGTGACAACTCAACCGGAGGATTCACTGGTCTCATGTCCACCAGATTCACAAAGCTCCTCATGGCAGCTCTACTAAAACGATCCAAAAGTCCGTGAAATCCTTTCCTGAAGGATTCATGAAGGGTTTAAGTTCTAAGACACTGTTTGCAAGCATATAGCATCAATGCATGGAGAGAGCTGGATGTTGACAGCCATTAGCACTGGAAGTTTATGTTAAATGACACAACAAAATACTTTAGCAGAGAATAAATTATGACTGTCTGCGAGCTAACAGCAGATCTGTGTGTCTCGAGACCGCCTTGACATTTAGACTTCCTTTTAAGTATGATGCACAAACTAAGAATGTGATTATCTAACGCAAGGCAGATTCTCAGATGGTAAATTGGCCCCACAGTTAAGGTTTGACCCTTTTTTTTTTTTTTTAGCTCAAAGCATTTGTTTGAACTGCTACACAACTGGAGATTTGCCATTTTGCTGGGTTTACTCAAGCCATTCCTGAAGGCAAGCTGTTTTCCGGGCTCCCTGAATAACTGTCGTCAGCTGGCCAGTCCCATGAGGCCTGCAGCTGAGCGGATAAGCTGGTGCCTCCTTCTAGTCTCAAGGTATTGCAATTCAAGGCCACCTTCCCTTCCCTCCTACCCGCAAACCTTGAAGATGCAGTGATTACATCTCCCTGACCAAGCCAGAGCAGGCAGGAGAGAGGTCATCAGTGGCACCAACATTTTTTATAAATCTAGACAACAAGCGTTTAATATATGACCTAGCATTTTTCTTAAGAGCATGAATCCCTTTGAATATTGCCCAAAATATTCACAGTCAAATCCAAGTAGTGATGGCTACACACAATGCAAATTTCTATTATTTAAATTCAGCGAACATCATCCGATTTGAAGGATCCTTTTTTCACAGGTTATTGCAGTCCTTGCTACCTTTTAAGTAGGCAGAGTACATTCCAAACCCGTCTTCCATTTGTAGGGTAAAGCTGATCTAATTCCCCTTTCTATCAATACATAATCCATGATAATGAGCTGTGCCAATTTCCTTACATGAATATGCAAGGTCTTATGTCTGCAGGCATAGCAAATAAAATGGTGCCAGCATTAATTGAAGTGATAATTAATTGCCTTTTGGAGATTACATGTCTTGGCCCATCGCACCCCTGTAGAGTCTATATCTATTATATTTAAAACACTTCTCTCACAGGGAGAGTGAAAGATCATCGGTGACAGAGAAACCAATCAAAGAGGATATGAGATATCAGTAACAGTCAATTGGGTCTCAAGATTGTGCAATTTTACACCCAGTAAAACTAATCAAATTCAGGTTACAGCTCTCACTTGTTTTTCAGGTTGAAATGTCCTGTAATCTACAAGATTTTTAATGTTGTTTTTTTATGTTTATCTTTGAGTGGTAAAGGAGTAAACCAGAGATTTGATATTGGAATTTTAAGTCAGGGGATTTGCGAGTCACAAAAAATAACGATTAAAATTCAGATATCCTGACTTCTAGTCCCCAGTTCTTTAGAACTATTTCAACACACAACCTCATAATAGCTTTCATACATTGTAGAGCATGGTGAATATAATGTTATCATTTTGACATAAGCAGTGAGGCCTCCATCTTTTTCTGCATCAAGCATAGGCAACCACAAGTAGCCTACTTGATATATGACCCCATGCTGTGGGGCATTAATAATTATGGCGCACTACGGACAATTTATGCACAGATGGCATTGCCATAACTATAAAGCTTTGATTATACCCCATAACTCACTGATGAGGAACCTGGACTGCATATTAATAATTAGGTTTTGTTGTCTTTTTTTTTTTGCTTTTTGACTGCATGACAGTGACAGCCTCATCATGATTTACGATGGCTCATTCAGCTCATAATAACATCAAATTGCTGCTTTGTTTCTCCATTAAAGCAAATCTACTGTGCTGTATGTCCCAGAAATGTGTAAATAATAATACCCAGGAGTCTACACGCTACAAACAATGCTGATGTGAAAGAAAAAAAAATGAAAGATTTACTTGACTGAGAGGAGAATAACATAGCATTTTCACTTATTCATAGATGAATATAGTTCTCCCATTCAAATCACAGAGCGTGATTGTTACAATGTGCCATACGTTTTTTTTAAGAGAGAGAAAGTTGTTAAAAAAAATCCTTACATTAGATTTCAGAAAATGTCATCCTTAGGACCACGCCAGACAAACTTGTATTCAATATAAAAAATAAGAGTATCCAGTCACTTGTATCATAATAAAAGAAAATACAGCAAACACTGGGTTTACATATGAGTTTTCTGTTCAAATCTAGTGGTCAGACCATTTCAGATGATGTTGTTGAATTATTTTGAAAAATATTTGTTCCCACTGAAGTTATCTCTCACCATTCTAACTGTGCAGCACCAAGAGAAGCTGGTACCTACATACATATACACTGAGTGAAAAGTACACTTGAGAGGAATATTCCTGACATGTCACCAGCAGGCAACTATTCACCCTTATACATAAATATTTAGTCTTGCCAATTTATCTGTAGCCCGCAAGTCCTTGGACTGGTGCATCATACAAAGAAAATCCACAGAGGCAAAGAAGTCCTGACATTGCAAAATGATTGAATGACAATTTTGTGCAGAATCTTAATATCAAACCTTCACACTTTTTTATAGGATTGAATGATGGTAGTATGTATATTTGTTCAGCACAGAGAACAGCGGCTATGGTCAACCTCAATTGATATCAGTTGCAATATACTGATATTCTGGCTTTTTCAAACAGGATACACGACTAATAAAATGCCCATTGAAAATGTTCCAACTTTTCATGCCGCACACATCCACAATCCTGCCATTCATCTTGTTGCCAAGTATGAGTCCTCTCATAGTTTAAACAAAGTCTTGTGAAACACACTGCTTTATTTGGAGCCAGCTTTCAAAGCAGCTATAAACAAGATCTGAGGGAGTTTCATGTTTTCAAAATGACCACAGCAGCTGTTTCCTGTGACAGAGGAAACATAAGACTTCTAACACTAATTCAGCCCAGAGGGGGGGGGAATGTTTGATCCAAAAAAAGTTACTGTTTTGGTAGAATATCAGTTATTTTGAGTCAGTAAACTATAAAGGTGAGACTCTTTGTCAAATGAGATGTTATGGCTGACACTTCTGTATTAGTGAGGAATGGAGGAAATGGGTGACTTACAAAGGTGATCTGTTTCGTCTGATTCGTCGGGGCAGTCGGGCTCACCGTCACAGAGCCATGCCTCGGGGATGCAGGTTTCCTGGTTGTGACAGTGAAACTCCCCTACGTCACACAAGATGGCTTCTGGATGACATGAGGAGAGGGGTGGAGAAAGAAGAGAAAAGATGCAGCATGAGGTGATGGTACAGTGCAGACACGTCACATGTTTCAACAGAAAACATGTGCTGGATGTACGCTTGAATAAGAGCGTGAGTGGAAAGTATGTGACTTTCTTTGCAGCAAATGGATCTGGTGAAGAGTCTTTTTTTTGTGGTGTGAAGCAGTGTTAAAGCCAAGATTTTTCAAGAGGCAACAGCTCTATACTTTCAGTACATTTTAAAACGTTGACAATCAGTACAATGTCAGTGGCCTATCTTTCGCAAACCACTTTTTTTTAATAATTTAATCAGAACAGAGGGCCAAACATTTCTTTGCAGAAAAATAAGGCGCTGCCCAGGCATTGTGATTTTGACGGCTACTCTCCTTTAACAGAGACACAATGTCCTTCGCTACTTAGCAAACTATTACAAAGCAGTTTGGTAAGTTTGTTTTTATAGTTTTGCCTCCTTGGTGTTGTGCTTTCATTTGATGGTGGAACGGGGGGAGTTCAGTGAAAGCCCAGTCAACTAAAAAGTCATCATTGCCTTTCAATATAGCATGCATCCATCAAAGTGTTGACATGTTTTCTGCCGGTAGCTGTCACAGACTCATCTCGATCATACTGCTGAATGACACAAGCTTTTGCTGAAGATTTGACACCACAATGTGACCTGCTGCTACCGCTCCTCAGCGTCGAGCAAAAACAGTAATTTCTTTCTAAGCTTAACCCACAGACAACCAGACAGGCTCCGACTCCCCCTCCTACTCACTATCGCTATCTCCATCTTTTTCTCAGAGTGTTCCTAACCCATTAGTGGTGGGAGTGGAGCAAGTGGGCGATCAGGTCTGCAGCATTTGAACAGTGGGAGTGATAATTCAACGCACCGCTGCTCCCTGCCCCGACACCCTCCAGCAAATTCACTACCCAGGGACAAATCTGAAAAGGTCAAACATCTCATCCATTGTGGCTCTTCTATTCCCACTGACGCAATATATCTGAAATCTTACAATTTAAATCAAGGTCCCCTCTGAAATATTCAGTCTTTTTTTTTTTTTTTTTTCTTCTGAGATTTTAGAGAGGGAAATTCTTAAAATTAAAAAAAACAATTCTAAACAATGGAACAGCACCAATCTAAAAAATGTTATCTTGCCATATATTTCTCAAAATACTTCATAAATAACTTCATAATAATGACACATTTTTTTTTACTAAGGTAAGATGCTTGGCTGAGCTTCTTTTAAGCATACCTTAGCAACACTTGGGCAAACAAGCTGACACTGATACACAGATTATCACTATATTTTTTATCATTATCATACAATTATCATTATATTATAATTACCATTATCAGTAAATATTAATATAGCACCAGAGTTAGTAATGCGATGGACAGTGATTATCTTGACATTTTGATGGTCAAATTTAGGGTTACAAAACATTTGAGTTACGACCAAAGACTGCAGATAAAAATGAGGCTTCTGCCTTAAACTGCAATACCACCGAGTACCACTAGGGATTGGCTCCAAAAACCCTCCGGCTTGCTAGACTCCCATTCAGCTTCTCTCACGAGGTCAAACATTTATTTCTGTGTTGCTGGCTAAAGTCGCTCCTTCTTATTCATTTTATGGCCGTTCATCTGGAAATAATCGAGTCATTAATTTGAAAATCAGCATGAAAAAGCAATGTTTTGGGGGGCTTGTCTATTTAATTGACAGCCGTGTGGTGCAGTCAACTTTCTGCTGTCGAATCTGAACTCGAGACTTCATAACAG
Source organism: Brachyistius frenatus (assembly GCF_029030835.1). NCBI lineage: Eukaryota > Metazoa > Chordata > Actinopteri > Embiotocidae > Brachyistius > Brachyistius frenatus. The sequence continues at coordinate 4,468,439 of NW_027210626.1, forward strand.
CCGTTCACACACCGATGGATGGTGTCACTGCTGGTTGCTGCTCGATTACAACCCAGAACAAACTTTTATATTCAATTTAACACACACACACACAAAAAAAAGTAGTTTAGCCATCTCTTCACTTTTTAGAAAAACATTGATCTGTATGTTCAGAGCAAATGAACTATGCAGTATTAAGAATTCAGTATACCAACCTACATTATTTACACAAAATAGCAAGGCATCAAAAAGCACATGCTGGGCTTGAGGTTGGCAGAAGCATGCTCAGTTTGCAGAAGTCTCTAAAGGGATGTCTCCTACGCCTTTAAAGCTGAATTGATTACCATTGAAAAGCAGAGGGCTGGTGACAGAAGGCCCATTTCCTCAGCTAAGGAAGGAAGCCATGAAAGAAACTATCCCTAGACCTTGGAGCAGCCCAGTTACCTACTGATGTTCTACCTTCTTTCATGCCACTTCATCTTCAAAGCTAAGGGGTCAAATTTAAGCAAAGCAAATGACCTGTTGTGTCATTTCATCTTTCGCTTCTGCTTTTTCCAAACAGCCTCTCCTTGACAGACTGCGCTGTCCCTGCAGCTGCTAGGGGGACAATAGTGGGACAAACACACAACTGACAAAATGTAACCCCTTCTTTTGTTCCACCTCCATATTCTGCTGTATTTTAATGAGGGAGATACATACAAGAAAAAGGTGGAGCACTGCGCAGCATTATATACTTTTCAAATAGTTCTATACACACATCAAAGGACTGGTGATGGCAGGAATTGCAAATAAGAGGACGCAACAGCCGCCTTCCGTAAGTGGAAAAATCCAACTAGTGCCATTACCATAACAGTGGGAAACACACGGTGGCACTCAGCCAGGCACATTATCATGAGCTTCATTCCTGACACCCAACAGTCACTACTGGCACAACATTGTCGCTCATTAAAGCCATTGAGCCTTTGAAATGTGCCACATTTTCAGAAGAACAAAGCGTTATTTGGAGGCAGGCAGAGAGGGAAGATGGCTTGCAAACCTGCTGAGGCAAGACCAGCCAGCAGTCTTTGCAGCATATATTTTGATGACGTTTTTTGTTGAGATGAGTTATGAACTCTAGGGTGTTGAGCCAATGACTAAACATGTCCAATATGTTATAACACAAACACTCAGACAGCACAACAAATCTCTTCATTCTGCATTTTGCATAATGCATCCACCATCCTAGTTGTCCTCAGTACTATTAGACTCTGAATTACATGAGAGGTTAGGTCTTTATTTATAGTTCTCAACAACATTATACTCCAATGAAGTAAGTTACTAACCACTTGCAATCCCCTGTATTGGTTCAGACGCACACTTCACAATATGGTACATTGGATAAGTCTTAAGCTTCAGGTCTATTCAAACAAAGCCTGTGTTACAAAAGAAGCAGTGCAGTACACAGCTCAAAAAGGTGCATTAAACATCAGCTTTGTAGCACAGCTAAAAAAAAAAAGCATATCTGAGAATATTCCTCATCCATGACGCTGCTCTTTAAAGAAGCTATTTGCAGCGCGTCCAACTAGCCCAGTGCTACATAGGAAGCGTTGTGCGAACCTGACAGGGCATTGATGGTCCATTAGACCTATGTTGCGTTCCGGGTGCTCAAGGTCAGACAACAACCAGTGTGGAAGAAAAAGCAAAAATAGTGCCTGACTATATCTGGGAACATGGAAATGTGCAAGAATAAACACAAATAATGAAGTGGTATTTTCTGCTCAAAGATACATTTATAACATCAGGTTCAGCAAAATGTTGAAATACACATAAGACAAAACATTATGACCACTTGTATCATCGATTATCTTGTGCTAACAGCACATGCCATGCTCTGGAATACATTACATGTTAAGTAAATGATGTGTTGGTGGAGGGAGAAACATTAGGTGTAAAGACCTGAGTTAGTTTGACAAGGGCCACATCATAATGGCCACACACCTTTGTCGGAGGGTCTCCGAAACATCAAGGCTCATAAGGTGCAGCCAGTGAGCAGTCGTGAGTGCCAACCTAGTGGTCCGATGAACTAGCGGCAGATTGAAAGGGGATGTACAAGGGCGATCAAAAAAGTTCCAGGACTGTTCGTGTTGCGCGTGAACAGAGAACAGCGCAGTGATGTGCGTGGAGCTGGGGAAAGTGATCAAGTATTCCAAGTTACATTGGTGGATCCATATCAGCATCTGTTTACGATGCATTTTTGTGACCACTGGTACACCCACGTTTGCAAATACAACATTGACTTGAAACTCAAGCAGAGAACACATCACATTTTTTGGGAACAGAAAGAAGGCACGGGGAGCCAAATCTGACAACAATTGTGTTGTTGCTGGTGAAAAATGTCAGCCTTTTCATCAGTGGGTACATTGTCATCTTGGAGGACGCAAGTGCCATTGTGCAACATTTTTCAGAGAATGCTTTCCTTCAGATGCGAATGCCAGTTAAAACACCTCGCCTAGGTCTTTGGTTAATTTCCTAATGCTTTCTGAAGCATTTAGCATATTTGGATGAGGTGGTCCTAATGTTTGGGCTCATCAATTGAATCACAGAAATACTTCAGATGTTATTGAGGACAAGTGTACTGGGGAACAGAAACTCAAATATACTTGTGAGACTTTCTATCTGCAAATGCACACACACAACAAACCCTTCTCCATCTACATGCATTCACATAGATTAGTGATTTAAACCCTCTCACACTGTCAGAGCAGACTTAGCGTTCTGGCCAGCTGCGGGTCATATGCATAATGGATGAGCATAGGGCCATGAGCCAAACTAAGCAGGTTATTAAGTATAACAACAGTATAATGCGGTCTCTCCCTTAATCTTCATATCTTTAATCTGCCAAAAGATGCAATGTAGTGTGATGCATCTCAATAATGCCTCACACCTGCATAATGAATCTTTATTACAAGCGTTTCTCCAGAAGTGACGCACGCCATGTGCGATTTGGACTTAAATGGCATTCACGTCAAGTCTGATCAGCATATAAAGACTAGAGAGTACCGTGACTCTGCTCACTGATGAGCGATTGCAGAATGTCACAACACTTCTGGACGCATGCCCACAGTTAGATGAGCACGACGGTTCGGCAGCACTCCACCATCACTTTTTCCTGGATCCCAGAAGTTTGTTTAAAAAAAAAAGAAAAAAGGATTTACTAGAAATCAGTAAGCCAACTCAAGTTAGAGAGCTGTGTTAGAAAAAGGAGAGAAGGAAAATCATTATGTACTAAGAAAGAAGTAATTGTGTTTACAGAATTTGAGGTATAACATAACTGGCTCCAGGAAACATCAGCATGTACCCGCAGCCATCCCCCATGGCAACGCCTTACAACTCTGCATTCTAGCCATGAGATGGGTGAAAAATCAATGCTGTAAGGCTTTGGGGCCTTCATTAGATACTGTCTGACCTTCACCACAGAGTGAGGTCACTTTTATTTTCTCAACAAAAGCAGGGGCATGTCCACAAATTATTAAAAGGGAGCACCATATGAAAAAGTTTCAGAAGACAATCGTAGAATGGCCTCCTGCTCCGTGGCATAAATCCCTGCACCAGTAAACAATGAATGATTCATGAGCTCGATCTTAAGCTGTGCGCTCTTTACTACCCTTTTATTCCACATGCACGGGAATGCATTACAGCATATTACAGTCACAAAGAAACAACTATATTGCAAGAATTATGTAAACATTATATGAGTGATTTCTATGTTTATCAAATTATGACAATTAAGTTACATCTTGAGCAACGTAAAGACTGTGTAAGTCAAATCGATCCTTGTAAGCAACATTACTGCTCATGTTTTTCAGTTTACTAAAAGTATGGCAGATTTTTCATTTTCCTGATGGTGGGTTTTCATCTAAAACTGTGTAATCGGTGATCAATCAAAAATTCTCATTAAATGCTCGGCTGTTTTCTTCTCTCTTCTACGGCGTAGTATTATTTTGTGTCAAATATAGGAACAAACCTAGCAGACTGTGTGAGCACTATGGTGTTCAAGCAAGCTGGGAGCGAACACCGTAAAATCATTACTTAAAAAACCTATACATAAAAGCCATTTTGCCATTTAACCCTGGACCTTTTGGTTTTCTGTACCAGCAGCTGCCCTAACTGAACGAATCTGGTGTTTTGGACCTGTGTTTCTAATTGGTTACTTCCCTGTTGGCACAAATATTTACTCATGGATGAAAGCCTCTTTTCATACTTAGATGATCTTACAATAACGAGAGTGTGAGGAACATTAGGGGGAGTAGTGTACTGGAACTTATATAGCCTCTAAAACATTCATATTATAATGGTTTGTTGACATTGGGAAAACAGGGACAAACCACATTATCTAAAGCCGGATTACAGCTCCATTTCAGCCATAAGAAAATACATTTAAGACTGTGGTGGATCTGTACTGGTAGGGCAAAAAAATAGAGGTCAACATGGACAGTTAGTTCATGTGATGTTATAGTTCATTGATCACATTAAAAAAAAAAAAAAAAAAAATCCATATTCTCCCCATTAATCCCCAAACCACTTGGAGTACTTTTTATTTCTAACAACTGGAAATGCAAACAGCGATCTTGTGTTTTTTACATTTTCTTTGGAAATAAATTTGAATTCAGTGGGCTTATTTATGACTACATCATATGCAAGTCCTGTAATGCCTTCTGATAGCCTGTAAGGAGTTTAAATGTCCCCTAATTTGTTTTTTTGTTTGTTTATGCCTGATTTGGTTGAGGTGTCAGGTAAACGTGTTGCTCTTAGTTGGATCAGATGTGCAAGTCTACAGTGTGAAACCAGCCTGATCTCACCAGAAAACAAGAACATTGGTCGATTATTTGACCAATGTTTACGAAAGGAACCTCTAGTGGGCATAGTATTTATGATGTAACCAATGGAGGAGGTCAGGTGATAAGGTTAGTAAGTTGCGGTTAGATGGCTTAAACACAGGATTTTCATCCAGGAGACAGTTGTTTGTGTCTGTGTGATCGCTGACATATTTTACTTTATGTACTTCAGTTAATTTACATAACGCATTTGTACTTTTGCCGTGTGCGGAACAAAACTTATGTAACGCAACTTATGTAAAGCAATTTACGAAACGAACACACTTAAAAAAAAAAAAAAAAAAAAAGTCTTAGTCGTAAGTTATGGCAACAAAAAAACGAACTACCTAAACAAACTGACTGTTTTACAAGACTAACCACATGTTTATTAGTGTTACCATGGCGCCGGACATCCGTATGCCTATCCCTGCTACTGTCCAACATACAGTATATTTTGTTTTGGAAAATTAACTATTCTGCTTTTTTTTTGTATCAGAGGGTGCCACTGGAAATTGGTCATCGTTATAGTAGTCATGGTTATAAGTCTGCACTTAAGTAGCACCGTTTTACCTCCTCAAAGTGCTTTACAGTGTATGTACACACACACACACACACACACACACACACACACACACACACACACACACACACACACACACACACACACACACACACACACACACACACACACACACACACACACCAATGGTGACAGAGCTGCCATTAGGATTTACTACGAGTTCGATGTTTTGCCCAAGGACACGTTGGACTGTGGACAGAGGAACCAGATATTAAACCACCAACCTTACAATTAGTGGGAGGTCCGCTCTAAAATCTGATCTGAGAGTTAATGAACAGTGACATTGAGCAAATTTAGGATATATTTGCCAGATGATTTAGCACGTCAGTGGACACAGATGACAGTGACAAGTAATCTTATCAAATTTCACAATTTAAAGGATCATTAATTTCACAACTTACTGTATTTTCACCCTGGCTCTTATTTTCTTTTAGCACTTCCCACTACAGTGGAAGAAAATTTTAGTAATTCCACTGCGTATGGGTCCAGCTCAAATGCAGCTGCTCAGTAACACATTCACCAGCAATTCCAAAGTGTTATCAAAACACGGAGACATGCTGTGTTTCAACATGTGAATGGCACTGCAGTTACACATGCTTAAATAGCAACATATCCATGACCGACGTTTTGATTCTTCTTCACACCGCTCAGAAACACCTTGTTTAATCTGCTAGCTGCCATTCACCTTGTTGTTCTGAAGAACAGGATGTATCTGCTTGTCATTGGCAGCCGTTTTACTGGGTTTGGTTGTTGGTACAGTACTCGTACATAAAAAACAAGGATGTTTCTATAAATTTTAAATCAACCACAAGCAAACCATAGAAGATAAAAAAAAAAAAAAAGTGGATAGCTCACTTTTTTGAGTGCAGTTCACTGTATACCTATAAATAGGACTGATTTTTAGTATTTGTGACACAATATAGGAGGATATTGTGTTTATTACTTGTGTTGACAGACTTCTGCAATTCCTAATGCAAGCCAAGAAATCTGTACCTAAAAAAAAAAATCTTCATATCTGCCTGTAAATAAAAGTACTTGATTGACATGACAATTTTATTTTGGTAGTATAACAGTAGGTCAAATAAATGCATTATAAGACCACATGCATAGTTGAGTTAAGACCTCATACACATATATAGCACTATATTTGAAATTACAATATGCAAATGATTCATGAGCATCTTGTTTTGTTGTGCTTAAAATTCCCCACCAGGAGCCATTTCAACTGTTCAGCCAAGTTATCTGAATAACTTTACTTAATAAAAACCTGCAAATTAATTTTAAGTACACGGTCTGAAAAATATTTTCCAGGTTTTCCCTCAGCAAAGAGGACAGATAATTTAAAGAAAGCGTGGCAAGTAGAAAGTGGAGCAATTATGTTGGTCCAATGGTGAGTATATGTGACACAAATGTAATCCTAAAACCCGGTGTGTGAGCAACCTTTCTAATAATTGTTCTTGACTCTTTGCTTTTTAGATTTGGACAAACACAGTGAGCCTACGGTTCTCAGTTACACATTATGTTTGAGGCTAATTAGACCGTTGAGAGGTGAATAGTAAAGTACCCTCCTCAGAAAGCACTCAGAGCATTTTGAAGATCTCTGAACAGCTCACTGGGTTGAGTGTAGCCTATGTACAGTATTTGAATGTCATTTGCATGAGAACGTGTCATTTTACTGCCAATAATAGAAAGGTGCAGCCCCCGCAACCCTCCATTCACCTGGCACCCTTTCCATGCTCCATCCAAGGTCACCTAATCACTGTGTTCCTCCAAAGACCTCTATCATAACCAGCTGCAGTCTGAGGGATTTATGCCCCACTCCATGTCATGATTACCAATCAGGTGGAGTAATAGCTGCTTAAGCAGACAGGGTTTTTGTCATCACTGAGGGGTGAAGTGCCAGTCAAGGTTTCCGCTGAGTCTGTGGGGCATGCCAGTGGCTTGGGTGAAACCTCCAGATTAAACAGCATTATCGGTGTGGAGTGAAAGCTGTTATGGTGAGGGATCACATCCTCCCTGGCCCCCACTGTACCACTACAGACACCAAAGGACCCATCCGTTATCGAATAACTCCATACCCACCTTGAAACCTTAAAATGGATTACCACATTGTAAAAATAAATCAAAAACCTCCCTTGAACAGAGAAAGTTGAAACAGTAGGTTACCATCATCTAGTTTAACTACTACACAGCTCACAACTATCTTAAATTACACCTAAACAGGGATCATTTTAATTTGGAAACTGGTGATTAAGACTACAGTATATGTGACACATAGGGGGTACGGCTGTCTAATGAGAAGAATTATATGAAGGATGGTTAGCACATTAGAGCGATTACTCAAACATCACAGTATTGCTTGTTAAAAAAATATAACTATAAGAGCACAAAACTTGAGAGATTTTGTTTAGGATTTTGTTATCCCCTAATCACCCATTGCAGCTGATTTTAATCAACTATGAATACTAAATTCCTCATGCCGCGTGCATACTTGTTTACATCTGACTAAAAACCTGACAAATAAATGACTGAATGAGATTGAAAGGATTTTCTTAAGGACTGATTTGCCATCTGGTACATTTTTCTATTCATTATTTATAATTATTTCCAGCAGATATTTTTGACTGACAGGTCCACAGGAAACCTGTAGGCCTTTTAATAAAAATATCAATAATAATGTATCATGATTTCCTTTTGTCACAAAGCTTTAAATTGTCCATGAATGTAAACATAATTTAAGGAAAGGTACTCCAATGGTTATTAACTAGTAAAAGGCAATATTTAATATAATGCCAAAATCTTCACTGCACACTTTGGTTTAACCGTCTTTATGGTGTAATAAACCACTTCGCATTGCTAATGTGACATTTCTGTCTCATTGCTTGCCACCGGACCATAGAAGCATGTGATTAAGATGGACTTGCCCTTTATTTAAGGTTTTCCACTTCAACTCCTCAGTGAATTCTGCAAAGTTGCACAGCTGGGAGGCAGCTTAAACAGATCTGATTAGCTTCGTTCCATTAGAAATGTGGAAACATGTCTCTTCCAATGCTGCTCTAAACAGAAACCAGACTTATAAGCCATAATAGCAGCGCGACTGTTAAAACTGAGAAATTTACTAAATAGATGTTGTCATCTTTTCGTGACAGACACTGAAAATTACACACCATCTGTTAAATGTAACATTTTGGCTTTGGGGTATGGAATAAATACGTATTATTATTATTGTTTACGAAGAGTTGCAGACAATACCACTTATTAGTGTTTACCATGTACATTCTGTACTTTTTTCCCTTCCAAACTGATCATTATTCTTTCCCTCAACAAACTCACCCCATTACAGCATTGTTCAGTAGAGGTAGCCATAGTTTTTTCTTGTAGTTGCTGTATTTATACTATAAAGCCGGGAAGTAAAATGTTCTATTCCAGTTGTTGTTTTGCAATTGTTGGTTTAGGAACGTTTCTAACTCTCCATCACAAAATGTAAAAGTATAGTAGCTAACTAGTAAGTATTCCATTCTTTAGATTTGATAGCAGTATGATGTGCAAATAAAGATTTGTGACTCTCCATTTATATGCTGTAGTTACCATTAAAATCAAGAATAAATTTCATGTGTTGAGTCACTCTTTGAATTTCTGTGTTTTTAAAGTAGCTTCCTCTCCGTGTCCCTTCAGGTTTTCGTCATCTTCTTTTTGACAGATGCTCTCAATTTATTTATTTTTGGCCTGCTTTAAATTTGCATTTATTTTTGTGATTTGATCAAATCTCTATTTCTATAAAGATATTCAAATTTGTCTTATTATTATTATTATTATTATTATTTATAGCTTACATTTTTGTCAAATCGAGGGAAGTTTAGCCTTTGATGTAATATTATCTCAAACAATGAATTTTCAATCAAGTGGATGGGAATCAATTTGGCTAGCTGCTTTTGACTCAAGGAACTTATCAGGTCATTTTGTCCACCTATGTAAAATCAAAATAAAGAACCAGCAGGTGAAAAATAATTGCTGTGTAATAAAGGCTTTAATATAATAGGTTGTGCTGGCTTTAAAGTCCTCCAGGACTTGAGTGTAGGAGAAAGTACAGTAAAATCACAGTGTACAGTATGTAGTTCAGGACGGAAATAAATATCCAGCTAATTGAATGTGTGAATCATTTCCTGCATGTACCAGAGATTATGTGTTGGACTGCTTGATTAGACAGCCTAACATTTCATCTGCCACTGAGGTTACAGTGGGGTGACTGGTATTGAGCAAAAAGTGACAATTATTGTGGGTTTGCTGATGTATGTGGCTATCTTGTGCAACAATGCTCTGTGTCTCTGAAGAACTGATTCTGCCTGTTGACCAATAGCATCAGCTGTAACATGATTATTTTAAGACACATTGATTAAGCAAGTCTTTCTGCCTTAAAAAAAAAAAGACCAAAATTAAAAAACAATTTCCTTTAAGAAAAGTTGTTCTACAAATTATGTCCTATTGAACCAATCCTTTAATCCAACACGTCATTTCCATGTGTTGTAAAATGGTAAAAATGGTAAATAACCAAACAGAAAAAAAAAAATGCAAAAGTGTAATTCCACCACATAAGTAAACAGGGTGGAGAGACAGTGATTTGAATCTGTGTGTACCTGTATCGGATTTAGGACCATTGCAATACACAGTCTATACTATGTTAAATGGAATATAATACACGGTTTTATTTAACGTGCTAAGAAAAACAAGTATCTTTTGCTGAAAGAATGTAGTAGCTTTTTTTTTATCGGGGATTTTTGTGAAGATTTTCATTTCTTCCTTGACTCTTAAAAAAACTATGGTTTCCTACAATCTGTGTTTTATTTTTGTTGTTCTGGCCATTTTTGGTCATAATACGTTTTCACTCAGCGTCACAAAAAAATACGTGAGTAGTTAGAAAAACAAGTTGTAAACAAACCCCATGTTAGTCATTTTTATTGGGAACACAATAGTAATAATAAAAAAAAGTTGCTCTTTGCTTGTGTATATTTTTAGAGTACATAGTAATTGTTGCTAATCACAGTTCAGGCCCCCTATCTCATACAAATAAATGGAAATAGCTGTTGTGTTTACACAATATTGCAGACCTATACATACGTGTAAAAAATTTTTTTATCAACGTGCCAATGCGCACATATGTGGGTGTATTGTGTGTTTAGTACCTGCCTCAGGTCCCAAAGTTAATGAGGGTAAGGAAATGATAAGAAACACATATTACTTGTTAAACAAAGCTGAGAACAGAGTGCTTTCCGCATCTCAGCCCGAAGCAAAGACTAATCTGGCTCCATTAACAATCCCTAAAAGAGAAATAAATCTAAATTCTTTTCTGAAGCCGTGAAACAGGAAGAGCAGGCTTCTGGCCCTGCAGATATATAATGTGATTTGTATTATAGGCTTATATCCAAGCCCTTGTAGAATCTTGACTAAACCAAAAATGTAAAGGCAAATCCAGTCATTTGTGGTTTCGATCATGACCTATGACCACTAATTATCTTTTCCCAGTATATTTTGTAAACAAATGTAACATTTAGATTCTGATCACAATTAAACATTTATTCAAATACATATTTATAGGAAGCTACCGTGCAAATCACAACTACAGATTTTTTTTTTTTTTCAAATGCTCAGTTAATGCACACATTTCCAAGGGGAAACGGAACCCGATGTGATCTAAAGATGAACAAGGGACAATAAAACGACGGACCTGAAGGGTGCATTTGCCCTTTCACTTTGCATAAAGGTCACTTTTTAAAATGGAAATTATTCTTCTAACAGGGACACGAAATTTCACAGCTTTGGCGATTCTCTGTCAGTCTGAGCCTTGAATCCTGTTGGTAGGAGACAGACTGTAAGTGGTGATTGTTTTCTGTTTTCATTGATCGCTCAAAATCACAGGGCTTTACTACAATGTATTTTTCAGTTTGTTTCATAAGTGCATTCCTCAGTTATTAGTTAAAATTATAGTATATGTAATAAGCAACAGATTCACATTGTAGAAAGAAAAGAAAAAACCTAAGAGCTTGGAAACTTCTATTTTTTTTTTTTAACTGACATCACCGAATGCTGTTACACTGAAGATTAAAATTCTCAACTTTCATTTATGAACATTATGCAAAAAAGTAAATAAATAAAGTCTTCCTCTTTGAGGTAACTTTAGATTAATTGTATCCAATTCTTGGATAGTGTCTGTTCTCCCTTTTGGGTAGAAACAGTAACTTAGATCTTAAAATATGCGCCTCTTGCACCGCACCCGTCCCTACAACTGTCTGGTCTGGTGTGAACACCAGCTCTAACAATATTTTTAGTATTTAAATCCCATGAGCAGCCACTTATTTACAGGCATCATTATAGAAATAAAAGTAAAAATAAAGGCAAGCAAGGAAGGCAGACTGATTATTTCTGTGTCACGTTGGTGCTAGTGTATCCTTCCAAGCTTATTTCAGAGCCATTTAAAAAAAAAAAGCTCTCACGTTATAATTTCTTTTGCACCTCAGGAGGATAGGAATTAAAGGATCATGGTATTTATGAAATAAATTGTTGGAAGCTCACAGCAAACACCGATACAGCATCAGTCGTCTCTGAATGCAACTAGAATGAAAGAGATTGTCCGTATTGAACGGGGCTATAGGCAGTTATGAGCAAAATCCATCACAAAAGTCGATCAGGTCGGCCTCTTTGGGGCATGAAAGTGAGTCAACAGAGGGAGGATCAGATCTACTTTATTGCCTGATTAAAATCAATTTAGTGTGTCCGATGCTGAAGGTGGAGTGATGGAATGAGCATCCCCTCCTCTCTCACTACTGAGTGATTACAATGTGAGGGTGAAGGCTGGCTATAACAGCTCCATGACTCTACGGTTCATGGCAGGTGGTTAAGAGCAAAATAAAAAAGAGAAAGGTCATCAGTTCTGGTCCGTCATGCAAAACATACAGATATGAGTCAACGAGTGTGATACAACTATTTTCATATGGCATGGTATGATGATAACATGAGAACGAAAAGCTGCATGTGAGATCAAATTCATTTCATCCAGTGTCATGCTTTCACTCATTTTGAACAGCACTATGTGACATGTAATGAGCTTTCTAGGGCTTATTGTGTTATTTATGAATATAATAAAATAGATACAAAACATTAGGTGATTAATTTAATCTGGCAACGTCATCCCAACAGAGAACTACGGTAGTACCAATGCGCATACATGGCTAACATCTAATGAAAGCTGTGACTTTTCCAAACACCCTCCAATATAATAAAGTGTAAAAATAACAGTTCAGCAGTCGTGCTAACAATTGCCTAGAACAATGTCTGGTTGTGGTGCAATGGTGTAACGCGCCTCATTACTTGAAATGCCCTTTATACAGCTAATTAACAAGGTTGTCAGCAACTTGTGGATTTAGGGTAATATATGCAGCACCATACATGCTCTCTTTAAATGAAGCATGGGGAAAACTGATTAGAAAAAAATAAAAAAAGGTAGTTAAACAACTTCTGTGACCTTTTGGGCGCCTTGTTAAACATCACCATCAACACAAACTTAACTATGAATTATGTAGAAGAAAAGCTTTGTGCAACAAATTGGGATGTAAGGATTTATCTTTGCTTTACCTAATAAAACCAAACAACTATGAACTCAATGTTTTATATATTGAGACCCAATGTACTTGTTAGCAGTTAGCGGGGTGGTGAAATAAATGTGTGTATCCATGTCAATGTCTAATTTGATTATTCATGTCTATTGGCACACTAAGCAAATTTAAAGACACTTTGAGGTTTGTCTTCATGTTTTTAAAAAGAAGTGCAGTAAATGCAAACACCGCCACAGATTAGTCTGTGCATCCATTATCTACACCCATTTTTATTCTGAACAGGGTCGAGGTACAGATATGTACAGATCCAGATGTCTGTCTTTGAGCTGCTCAGATATGTTTTAAGAGTTTCCTCTTTTCATTTAAAATCCTCCGTTGACACCATTTTCATTCTGGCTTTTGGTCATCTATAATTTCCTCATCCTTGAATTCAAAGCAAAAATATCTGCACACACGAGTGAGAACCAGCCTGTTGCTGCAGCTGCTCCTGCATCTAACTTACGCTCAGTCTGTACCTTAGGTACCACAGGAAACAAATACCGTCACGTTTTCAGAATTTTGGTATTGACTGGTACCAAAGTATAAATTGCTATGACACTTCCCTACCTAGCCATCCAACAGGTTCAGAACTTTCTTGCTGTGCACCGACATTGCAAACCACTGCACCACCATGAAGCACCATCAGAGATGTGATTTTATTTTAATCTCAATTAATCATATAAGCATACCACTTATTTTTTTTACTCTTTGCAATTATAAATAAACTCCCTGAAATATTTTCTTTTCATATCTTGGGAACCACAGTTTTTTTTTTTTAAACATAGTAGTAATGTATTGTCATGGCAACAGAGGCAAATATTTCTGGGAGAAGCAGTCTGTTAAATCTGACGTGGTATGATCAAAATGAGAGGGATAATCTATCAAGGTTGGAGCTTAAGATATATCTACAGGGTACGTGACCAGGAACCTCTAAAGGGCAGATGATCAATTAAAAGAACCCCCCCACACACACACACACACACACACACACACACACACACACACACACACACACACGTATGTACTTGTGTCCTCTAATTATGTGAACTGATGTGAAGAGGTGGTTGCAGTAATGGAACATCACCACGCTGATTAGAATTGACCACTTACACTGTCACTCTAAAACTGAACTAATTTTACAAATTAGGTTCCATTGGAGTCAATGTTGACTAAATCTTTGTTTTATAGTCCATAAAACATGCACCCTTCCCACTTTATCTGATCTTTAACACAACACACACAGAGACAGATTCAGTATCAGTATGCAAATAACTAATATAATTTATGAACATTTATTGACCTGGCTGAGCTCCACCCTAACCTGCTGAAGAAGCTTGTTTTATGTGAACAATAACATAAGTTACACTCTTCACATACATTTTGTATCACAACAGCTAAAATTCAACACCACGTGATGCTTTTTTCTGAATGCATTTCTTTATGTTTTCAATTTATGAAGCTCACATCTGTCATAGGAAAGAAAACAATGTTTATTACTTTACTTGTCCTCATTTTTTGTCTGTCCACATATCACTGTATCACATAGCTTCCCTTCACATTCCCTCTGTCTGTGGCTTGCATGCATGTGTTATGCATTCACCTAACCTACAGTGTAACTTTGATCCCTCACTCACTCAGTGACAGACACTTGCTTTATAGCTCTGGCCCTGCTGTTGCGGTCCAGTATAAAAAATATGATATTTATGTTATTTACCTAATTTATGAGTATGTTTCTTTCCATCGCATCGTGAGACTCTCTCTTATCTCTGTGTGTTTCATGAAGGGCAGAGCTAAACCCTGCCTATCCCCAAACCTTCAGCAAGCTACTCAGAATCGGGTAGGAAGCTACTGGTAGCTCACGAGCTACAGGTTGGAGACCCCTGTCTCAGGCCCACCATAAACATCTAAAGTTTCGTCTTGCATAAAACATTTTTACTTTACAGTAATTGCATTCATTTAATTTTCAATTTCAGTCCATGTACCATATTTCTATATTTATTTCACCTGAGAAAACCTTCAACATTGCAAAGGTTTAAAATATTACAATAGTAACTAAAAAAAAATTGAATACATACAATGTATTTATTTATTCTGTCCATAGGTTAAAAAATTATCTATGTCCTCTTCAAAAGTTTGCTAAGAAAATGGCTTTTCCTGTGCACTAGTCAACACTGCCAGCGTATTATTCATTACAGACCCACAGTGGAAAAGCAGGATTACCACATCAGTGGTACCGATCAGTCTCAACGGAGGATTCTGGTCCAAGTGAGGTGAAAACTATACAGACTCAGAGTTATAAAACACCAGCCAAAGAACCAAACCAATATGTAATCCTTATGCAGCAGTGCTTTGCTGTAAAATGAAACAAAATTAAATAAATCAGCACAATGTTGTGTTCATGTGCTTTTTGCCATGTAGCTCAATGAATAATAGAAAATAAAAAAAAAAAGAACTCTGAATGTAACTGGCTAAACAATGCAGGTTTAGGCCCCCTGACCTTTGCTAGGAGCGAGTACTTGATTTGATTGATTTGAGCAGACAAGGTGTTACCAAAGGTGTGGATTCTTTCCGGGCCTTGTGAAAGGACCATTCACTTACAGCATCCAGAAGTCACACAAAGTATGAGCTCAATACAGACAACCATGAAAACCAGGCTGCTTGTCAGCCACATCAAAGAAAACTTCCAATTGCCTTGTGACGGATAATTACGTTTTTCCGATTATGATTATGATGAAAAGCCAATTAAACAAAACCAAAGGAATACAGGAAAAAAAAGACTATAAGTACTATTTGTCATATCATTTTTCATAGGGGCACTTCAATCGAAAAAGATAAAAGTGCAGTTGATTGAGCCACTGGAGAACTCGACATTCAAAGCAACCTTGTGACATGGTACAATAATATATGAACATACAAAATATATGAAGATGATTTCAGGGAGAGAGAGTCCATCACAGAATACAAACTGACACTGACACACACACGCACACACACACACACACACACACACACACACACACACACACACACACACACACACACACACACACACAGTAACAGGAAATATTCTGACTTTTTAGAGAGTCATCTGTAAAAATATGTATTGTTATTTCTTTATTATTGTTTAGACAATCTGTTGGCTTCAATTTATGCACTGCGGCACAGACATATTTTCTCTTTCTGGCACTCTTTACTGCCATTTTTAAAAGATTTATGGGTATCTATTGGCAGAAATTGAATATACATTATATGTAATTGTTTTGTGTGTATACTCATCTGAAAATACATCATTTTTGTGTGATCATGGAAAGTGTGTCCTCGTCCACGGAGCACACCGTATTTTCCGTGGATTGTCTTGCACACTTTGAGAAGGACGGTGAAGAGAGGAGTGTTCAACTGGTCGCAATCTGCAACCTTGTGGCTTGATGCCACTAAATCCTGAACACTGATTCTTTATCATTTTGTCTTGTCTATTGGTCAATGAACATCCATTCCTGCTCAGAAAAAGAAGCTTTCAAGCTTTCAAGCTTTGCAAGACAAATGACAGCAATTCCTGCTCTTGAAAGGATGAGAAAGGCTTTCAAACTTTCAAACATGACAGTCAAAGAGAGGGTTACGTACTCTGTATGGGAACTTAACATATTCACAGACTGGCAACCAGAAAAATATGAAATGTTACATTGATGCAATGTTAGGACGACAGACTTGTGTTGATGCTCTTTTTGAAGGTTCTCTGGTTACTTTCTTGTTTTAGGCAGAAATCCATAACAGCTGACCTCAAATGGCTGAAAATACTGGTCTGAGAGCAGAAATGTAAAAAAAAAAAAGTACTCAAACATTTACTGGGAATTGTTTTAGGGTTAAATCGAATTAATAAAACTGCAGAAATAATGCAAGACAATAATAAGGCAACATTTGGTCTTGAGTGACATTAACTGTCTTAATAAAACATGAATTTAAATGTACTGTGTGTTCCTCTCTCATGTCTCCTTGGGATTGTTAAAAGCGTGGCTGTCAGCAATGTCAGAATGTAATCCATGGGTTGTTTTACGGCTGCTTTTCAGAGGTACAAGATTGCTGGTAGCTGTTTGTGAGGATTGAATAGGGGCTGGCATTTTGCTATTCCTCCAAGACACAGTTGCAATGCCAACGCGGTGCAAACACGGTGGGGTGTTGGAAAGAGACATGAAACAGTCATTCAAAATTGAAGTTGTTCAAAGAAAATCAGTGTTGGGGAAAAACAGTGGCGAGCGCATGCTAGCGTATGTACGAATGCATCCTCCTTGTGGGCGATACTGCCTGAACAAGAAAGGGATGATGTAATATGAGGAGATTCAAAGGAACAAAGTTCAATGTTAAATGGTTCAAGCACATAACATACTGCTCATTGAACTCCCCAGGCAACATGTCAACACTTGAATTTAAGCTTATACATATTTAATGAAAGGCTTTGGAAATGTAGCTTTGATAAAAACCTCATTAGGTACAAAATGTAAAAGCCATGTTATGTTACAGCTCTTACACTGACATTCTAAATGACTTTGGCATAGTGAGCTGTCTCACTTAAATTCTGCAGCCATGTTTCGTCTCACCAAACGTCTGCACAGGAAACAGGTGTGGTGCCACCAGCCTCAACATATGACTTCATTTAATGAACAACTTTGGTTTATACCATGAGACTTTCCAGTTGGTAAGTTGACATAGCTGTGAGGGGATTTTTTTTTTTTTTTTTTTTTTTTTACAGTACATTGGTGGGACCATGCAACAGAATCACTAGAAAAATGGAAATAATTATTGAACAGCTTTTTTTTTTTTTTTTACCTCATACCCCATGGATGTTTTAAAGAGCTGGATAATGTGTTTCTCGTAAAAGCTATCAGGGAAAACATCCACAACATTTCCAATCATAAACAATGAAATTTAACAGTGAAAATTATTGTCAACAAAACTTAAAAAGGCGTCTCGCTCCTCAAGCCAAGTACTGAACTGTGAAGCCTGAACAAAACTGCATTTTTTTTTTTTTTTTTTTTTTAAATTTTAACAACTACAAGAAACAACACTAGGATGCCGAATTTTTTTTTTTTTTTTTTGTAAAACAAGACTCATTGCGACAGTCAGAAATTCATCCTGCTTTAAAGCAAAGTGCAAGAACATAAGAGTAGGAAAAACTGCATCACACTGAAATTAGATTTGTTTTGACTAAAACATCCTCCAAACCGCCATAATGGATTTTGGATATGTACACGTTTTATTACAATAAGAAATCAGATCAGATATTAAAAGTTAGATTTGAACTAAACTCAGCACATACTGTAAATACTACTGGCACACACAGCAGTGATTATACTTTGTGCACGCCACCCAGGCTGAATCAACAGGAAATCTCTGGGTGGGTTACATCCCTCATTTACTGCAGAAAATATACAGACACAGTCAGCAGTTACAGACATACTACAGGCTCGCTGGTTAATAGCTGTTTTGGGAATGCTAGTGATTTAAGTTTTTTTTATTATGCGAGAGCATTAGGTAAATAATGCAGTGCCAGTAATTTAATTTCGGTTGACAAGCCGTCGCAGGTAAAGTAACTGTGTTAGTTCAAACCAGTAAGAAACTATTAAATTGTTTGTTAATGTTAAACTTTTAGTCTTTAAAAACTGTCAGTCAGCTACCAAAATTCTCTTAATACTGTGCCTAGAGTCATTCTTAAAAACAGCACCAAATTCTTCATGTTGAAGCTTCAAAGGAAGGAAATGGATTATTTTTTAATTTGTCATAAATCTGTACTGGTGTGTATGTGAATATAGGTCTCAGTTGCAGTAACTATTCCTACTATCCTTTCTAGAGCTGAAGCTTTTATCTCCTTGCACACAACTGGGGGACCAAATGCACAGCTCTTGATCAGGTAAAAAATGCACCCCAATTTGAGATTAAAAAGTCAATCCGGTCAGTATCTTTTAAAGTCTCTTTGGTACACGTTTTGCTCTTTTTGTGCTATAGACAGCAGTTCCCTGCAGAGCTGGAGCAGAGGGATACCTAGTAGTCCTTTGTAATGAGCGTTTACTTGTCAAGTAGTGCATAGAGTTAACTATGAAGTTAAGCTGTATTGTCCACAACTAAAGTATTGCCACAACACTGACATAGTAACAGCTGCATGGGCACATCAATATAAGCAGCTATATTTTCACTGGACTTGAAAAAAAAAATGGATTCACATACTTTACTGCCTCTGAATGTAATGAGTCAAAACAAAAATGGAGTTATATTCTCTTCTTTAACTTAAACATTTTTAAAGGTTGTATCACACTAGAAAATGCTTCTCTTAATTGTAAAACAATGTTTAATCTATGTGTGACTCTTTAAAAAAGAAAAATTGCACTATAAACAATAGGAAACACACAAACTAAAGTGCACAACTGTCATCAAAATCCTGACCTTGCCTGACAGTTTCTTTTTATTATTTATAAAAAAAATTCACGCAAGCCAGAAAACAAGACCAGGTCAAAACCTAGCACATGGCAGGACAGTGTATGCAATGCTAGAGGCCTTCAATTTAAAATGAAGACTTTCCTCTACAGGATGAAAGTTGCACACTCTGCCAACCCATAGACTGTATGACAAAATTGAGTCATCCTCAGAGACATCACTCATACGTTTTGAACCATAATGTGGTGGTTCCGACATTAGCCAACTTGACAGTGCCTTCCTCTGCTTTACTTACGGCTAATCCAAAAAACACTGCCGTAATTTAATCACTCACTGAGCCAATGAGTGAAAGACTCTCTCAAGCAGAAACCTGCCCAGCGCACAAACTAGAACTTCATTGCACACACCGAAAAGGCGACCAACACAGTGACATGATATTGACGTTCAAATGAACAATAGAAAGCCGATCACGCAAATGTCAGCATTCCAAAAAAAAAAAAATTGTGCGGGCGCCGACGGCAAACTGCCACCCCAGGCAGCTGGCAATGTTGCCCAAACCTTCAGTGGCTGTTGCATAATTATTTTGTATAAATTGTTTACTTGTGTGCATTCATTTTCAGAGTGAAGGAATTTCAACTAATAATTCATAAAACTTAAATCTCTTTTGTGTTTCAGGTCATGCGTGTTGTAATTCCAGTTATAGTTCTTACCACAAATGTGCAAAGACAAATAAAGGACACAGAGGGAAAAAAAAAAAAAAAAGACATGTCTAATACCTGATTGGATTTGTCACCCATGCACATGACTACAGGCAGAAACATGCTGTAGTAATTTCACACCAAAGCGTGGCTGATGTTATGGCACTTTGGCACTTTGGAAAGGGTACGGTACATTTCCAGTTCAGCAAGGCCCTATTCTCTATGACCAAATCTGCCCTATTTTCTCTAGCCTGGTTGCACTGACCTCACATGATGAATGCTCTCCTCAAGAGAGAGAGAAACAGGGCCTGTTGTTATTGATGTTCTCAATTAATAACCCGACACACCACCGAGGATTCACACATGCACCGTCCAGCTCACTGCAGCATATCAACAAATAGATATCACAGACTGTCCGGGGTCCCCCTCAAATACTACACAAAGAAAAATTTTGTTTTATGCTGCAATAGATTGTTTTATCACATGGGGCACATTATATTATCAGTATTGATGCTGTAAACCATGCTTGTGCATTTTACAGTTCCACATTACCATGTTTTACTGTAACAAGTCAAGAGTTTACCGTCAGGGGAGATATACCACTTCCACGTCCTGGTATAAGGCTTTAAATGTGTCAATCACATATCTGTAATTAAAAACAGTTCAGTCCATGTACTCAATGCAGAGTAAAAAATAGTCTGATAAGATTTCTGTTCATTAAAGACTGATGCCAAAAACAACGTCCCTGTTGGCAGCGTGCATGTGCCACCTGCTCATATGATGCCCAGCCTGTGAGCACCAGCAGTCAAACTGTCTCTCCACCAATGGGCAAATGGCCATCTGAAGGTGACAGACTCCAGCCTTGGGCCAGCATGAGTCACTGGCTCCGTGTCCTCAGCACCAACACTGAGTTACTCCAGAAACTGCATAAGTCCGCCCCCCCAGGCAAGGTGACTCCACTTCCCACTCTTCCCGCATGAAATGTTTTCCCACCTGGCAAGTTGAACCTTCATCACCCCATCAGCAGACTCTGAGGAGCGGATGGCCGTAATACCACTTGTCACAGTTTCTCAGTGACTAAAGCTCAAAACATGAATAATAATAATAGTCAGTGCTTTCATTTCAGACATCAATTCACTTTGTTTTAACTGCTCCTAATATCCAGCATCTATCATTGTCAAAAGCAGAACATCTACCCCCTGTTACGTCCACTTGGGAAGCGTTTTTGTGTTGCAGGAACTTTGAGTTTCTCTTACGAATGTGCACACACAATATCATGGCCTTGGTTAGGAGCTAAATCTACAGCACAAGAAGCTGAGAAATCCATATCTCCAATTTCTTTGGTTTATTTAACCATTGAACAGGAAAATTTAACCACCGAGCACATTAAGTTTTCTCTTTCTGCAAAGCAACTTTGACTCCCATATCGGTGCTGCAGTGGAAAAAAACATCATTCCAAATCAAGGTGTCGGAGAGGCTGAACTATACAGTACTGTACAGCTGTGAGCTGATAAAACTGTTGGAATGCTCATCTAGTTTGGTCTCCAACATGACTGCCCACGCACAGCGGCACAAACAGCCGGGAGTGCTTTATGGACTTTATTGCCCAGATTTTGGCTCTCAGGCCACATACAGTAGAGGCTGCTCCGACCCTCTAAAAGGTGTCGCTTTATGTGACAGTACACACTACTGTTAGCTGAAAGCTAGAACTACTGCTGTGAGATTGAATGTCTCCATCAACCAGTAAAGTTACAGTTCATATCCATATTTTGAGATACAGATTTGACTTTGCTAACCTTTCCTTTTCTTGTTCTGCCATATGCCTACTGTATTAGTGTGTAAATTCCTTAAAAAAAAAAAAAAAAACAAGACAGGGATTTAAATTCCTTGTAGCTGTTCACATGCCAATAGATAGAACACAAAGTTGTAGCCATGAGACTAGACCTTGTTTCAAATATGGATGTTGTTCCTAGAAGCTACAAATCCAAAAAACAAACATGCTTCATAGACATGTTCAACCTGACAGCCCAGAAGATTTATACGATCATCAGTTTCAAGGTGGACACACAAGATTTGTGTCGCCAATTCCGTATCTGACCAAATGTGAAATATGGTCACAATCTCCCCGTCTATTCCTGAGTTATGGTGTTGAAAAATGGCCAGAAATGTGTTACTGTAGAACAATTTCTGATCACAGTGAAGTTAGCTTTTGCCTTTTTGCATCTAAATGTTGTCAATGTATCATATTATTTTTATTAGACATTTCTGTGAAATTCTGTCATAATTCACATGTTAATTTTTGGCCACAAACACGTCTTGTGAGGTCACCAAATTCGAATCTGTCTTTAAATCCAATTAAACATATTTGCTAAATTTAAAGGAATTCCTCTAATGCGCTGAGAAGTAGCGTTTACAAAAATAGAATAAACCAACAACCCGCAAACATCAAGCCTACAGCAATGTGTGTCACCGGCACGCTGGCATAAAAACCGCTGTGGCCTCCTCAACCTGTTCACAACAGTTGACAACATCTTATTATAACAGCCTCCTCCAAATTCATAAGATACAACTGTTAAGCGTATTTTCTAGAAAAAAAAAAAAGCAAATGCAGTCATGAAGCATCAGACATTTCAAATGAATTTACATTGAGTGCAATAATAAAACAACAATCTACTTCATATTTGTCATCAGTTTGTTCAGCTACCATTATTATAGAATTCAAAACCCTGTTAGATTCACATATATAGTCTCATGGTTCCAATTTTGGTTATAGAACCAATGACTTGTGTCTCCCACTAATAAAATCAATAGACTAACAAAATATACATTTAAATTAAAAAATGCCCATTTAATGAGTGCAATAACATTATGATGCTATTATATTTGGAAACATAACAAAGAAATCACTCAGACTGAAACCAATTAAAAATTACAATAATGTTTAACCCTTTTCTTTTGTCCCTATTTATTTTTTTTCAAAAGCTTTATGTCCCACCACTCATACTCATATAATAGAGTCGTGGATATTACCATACAGCCTAAGATTTATTCATAGGGCTGGTACTGGAGATCAGTTGTTTCCCACACATTTATTTTCAACAGATTTTGTCTCAATTTACTGAACTGCAAAGGTGTTTCCCCGAACAGCGTCACTTCACAGCAACCCTCCTATCAAGCGAGGAGAGAAAGGTAGCCTCATCATTTTTAAGTGCACACTTCTTGGAGTAACCTTTGTCGAAACATAATATGACAAACGACACAAGCATCTCCTGGATGTTGCTCTACTTGGTGGCATATGTTTGCCAAACAAAGCAGCCAATCTGTGGGATATACAATAATGCCTTCCTGCGCGAGAATAAGACGCCACATCCAATTTTTTTTTCTCTATGCAAAGCTCCATTTGGCCTTTCACCGCACATAGATCAGACATACTGCAAATCTGCAATACAGGAAAAGCTGAGATGAAAGAAAAGCCCTCCAGTCTTAAAAAAAAAAAAATGTCGCTTCAAGGGCAAATTAGCTATGAGCATCCTCAGAGGGACGGATGGAAATGGAATGATAGCGGTCTAGAATTAAAATATTCTGCATGTTTTAGTTAATCGCTAAGTGCGCTAGTCCTGTGAGGAAACTTAGAGGGCTGAAACTAAAGTGACAATATGAAAGCAATTGTTTTGATCCCTCATAAGAAATGTGTCTGAATGTTTTCCAGGGGCTAAGGGGAAGTCCAATTCACTGTTTAATGACTCATTCATACAGCGTTGCACAACGAGATCAATGGGGTTGGTAAAGCAGGTTTGTCAAATGTGAAAATAAACTCAAGTGTTGAGACAAAATACACAATCCACTTTGGTAATCATGTCCATCCACTCCACACAGACTTGATGAATGGTTCAAATCAAGCGACGTCCCTCCACTGAAATTGCCCGTACCTAATGAAATACTGACAATAAAAAAACTCCAATTGGAATAATAAAAAAACCTCTGCTTCCATCTCCAGTCTCCTTCCTCCGATTGACTGGATGGGTTTAAGAAGAAAGACTAATATCAAATACCAATGAATCTATTCATATATTACAATAGAAAGCAACTATATAGCAGTATAAAAATAATAATTTAATTGAAGAGACCAAAAAGAACTTCAATGACATTTTGTTGAGCATGACACCTGTTTTTTTGCTATAAGAATGCAGATCACCTCCCACACGAGGAACAAGTAAGCCCATCTGTCACACAACATCTGGAGCCTCTGTGCAAGTTCATTCACTGATCTTACCTGAATGACCCTGGGCCCTTGTTTTAAATGGGTTTTACCCAAACAAAGAACTGACCAAACTATTTCTAAAACATGAAAAAAAAAAGTCAGAGTGGTTCAATCTCTGGTGGAGAAAAAAAAAGTCCAATCCCTGAAAAACACTCCTCATTCGTGACATACACTCTGCCCCATTCGTCTCCACTTGCATCCACCATCTGTTGATGTCTTTCCATCTGTACCACTTGGCCACTTGGCAAAAGCTGTTTCCTTGTTTTCTGAGTGTATTCTTAGCTGGCAGCACAACATTCAGGATGTTATTTGCTTCAAATGTCTATATCATATCCATATCCTTTTCAGCACTGAGAAATCATGAAACGTCTTGTATAGTCAATACAGTTTATGGATCAGTTTAAGATTTTGGATTGGAAAGCGGCCAGAAAATTTAATTTTCTGCTGCATGCTTCTGTTCAACAACCCTGTATGGCCAGAACATCTGACCATCACCTATTGCAGTATACTGTAATGTTGTTTTTTTTGCGTGAAAAATAACAATGGCGTAGGTAGAGTGTATATGTCAAACACTACAACAGATACAGTGAATTGAAATGGCTATTCAGTCTGATTAAGAGGCCAGGAGAGAAAGTATTTTTTTTTTTTTTTTTTTTTTTTTTATTAAGCCACACAAATTATTACCCAAATGTCTCAAAATCAACATATAAAGCTGAAATGATGTTACTATATGTATTTGAGTCACAGAGCCAGTAGTTTTTTGAGCTTTGATGCGATTTCTCATAAAGAAAACTGTAAATTACATATTTCCTTTAAAAAAAAATCGTATTAACTGTATAATATATATTTATATATATTTTTTTTTAATATACAATTATTTGTTAATCTGGTAAATATTTTATATTTATCAGTATGAATACAAACTAATAAAAAACAATTGATATTTTCATAATGCCAGTCTCTCAAATGACCATGTGTATGTGAATTATCACCTGAATCTGTAGCTCCCTTTGACTTTGTGGGGATTAAATATCAACTAACATTTAAAAAAAATTACCCTACAGAGTCCTTTTGAAAGCTTAAGATACCTTTTCTGTTTAGAAAATACCTACTTAGATAATTAACAATGCAACGAGTATCCTTTCTAGTGGAGCACACAATCCACACTGTAAACTGTAATTATTGTTATCTTACTCATTACAACTCAATACTTGTGTGTCATGATTAATGTTTGGATTGTCATATGGAAAAAAAAAAACATTGTTTACAGAGGTAGAGCAGTAATTACCTACAGATGATTAGTATCACCTGAAGGTCAGTTAAGCTTATGAGAATGAAAAACAAGACATGGAAATAATGAGAACAGTATCTGTAAACACGCGGATCTTTCTGCTTTTCTGTGCACTTGTTCTCAGTGATTTGACTTATCTTTGACGTGTCGCAGATCTGTGTTTTGTTTTGTTTTTTGAAAAGCATTACTTCAGTGCCGTGGAGATTGCACCATCCTAGACTTCAAAATGCAATTAAATTAATTTGACAGTAATACGAAGCCTTGTTGCTATTCAGGGGATTTTTTTTTTTTTTTTTTTTCTGTCCTGGCCATCCACTGTTCCAGGGAGACCCAATTCTGGTGCATGACGGTTCACAACAAACAGTAGCAAAATAAAGAGATAACAGCTAGCTCTCTACCACAAGATCAACCTACGTGTAGGATGCAGCCGTCGTCTCTGGGCAAAATGCAGGTCAGGTCTCAGTGCGTTAGTTCAAACAGCAGCGCTTTACAACTTCACCTCCTGGTGTGGAGGACTCAACAAGTTATGTTTCCCAGCGCACTGCTGGACCAGGTTTGGAAAAAGATTTTCCTCAGGAATCCAGTGAACACGGTTTACAACAACTGTTAAAGAAATGAAATGTCATCTTCTTGAGCGGATTTAATAGCACCTCATTAAAAAAAAGTTCTTAAACCACTTTTGTTTCTCTGTTACGCCGATAATTGGTCCTACGACACTAAAACAGCCTTCAACAGACACTAGTCAAGATCTCAAGTTATTATGTAAAATAAAACACGGAGTTAAATCGTGGGTGCTGCAGTGTCCGCATCCATCAGGCAACATTTGCCATTTAGGGAATCAATCAATGAACCTTATCGAACGTCAAGAACTGCACCCATAAGCCACAAAGAGTTTTGTTTTTTTCCGACAACAAGAGAGATGTTCCTGTAATTTGGTTCACAGTAATTCTACCTTGGGTCTCCATTGATGCAGTAGAAATGCACCCTACATCTGAAAGCATTTGCGCAGCGCAGCAGGTCCACAGAAATCAGCAAGGCAGTAATGTTTGTTTTTTGTGGAAAACGACGGAAAGAGTTACCTTCTGGCTTTTTGGACAGTAAATATACAGTCCAGATCATAAGTATTTGGACAATCTGTTGATCATTTTCTCGATTAATCAATTAGCTGTTTGGTCTTTAAAATGTCAGAAAACTATAAAACAATCGACATGAAACAAAGCCAAAAGTGCGGCCTAAAATGTCTTGCTTTGTCCCGACCAACAGTCAACAATCAAAACATACTGGTTTATTATCTTGGAGAATTAAGGAGGACTAAAGGAAATTGGAAATAGATATTAGTTGTTAAAAATCCCCTATCAAAATAGTTGATGATCAATTTATCGATTAAGTAACTAACTAATTGCAGCCGTTCATTATATCGCATTAAAGTGCCAAGTCTCAGCTTTTTTTTAAATGTATTTTTTTATAGTGCATTACCAGTAGTTAACAGTAAGGCATATTACTTGAAACAGGACAAAGCGGGGTGCTAGAGTTGAACAAAATTGTTTAGTAACAATAGTCTCAGCTTTAACTTGAGTAGGATTGTGTCAATACTGAAAGAAAAATGTGTATCTTGTGGAAAATCCTTTGACTGCCTGAAGTCTTCGACCCACAGACAACAGCGCATGCTTTGTATCCTCCCTGGTGATGCTCTGCCAGACGTTCACTGAAGCCACTTCAGCTCTTGCTTGTTGTGGGGCCTCTGTGCATTTTAGTCTGATCATCAGCAAGGAATTGGATTTGGTTATGGTAATGAAGTCTTCTCTTGACAAGGGAACATGTAAGCCACATCTTGGCAGTAAAATAAAGAGTTTTCTTCGCCATGCAAATGATTTTCCACACATCCACAAGCCTTGAGCTGCAGGGTTCATCAGGTCATTCATCATTTTCTAGTCTTCCTGTGTGCACCTACATTTTTAGAACGCACCCAAATGTTGATTTTAGCAAACTGCAGCTACCTTTGATGTCTTTCTGAGAGATTGTCTTTTCTTTTCCGAGTCTCATCATTATCTCCTTCACTTGCGCAGTCACCCTCTTTCCCCATCATTTTGACAGACAACTCCAGTTCAACCTAAATAGTAACTCTCAACTTTCACTCAACTCTGAGCCGAATGTGAGCTGCTTTGTGCATAAACTTTAAACATTAAAAACACACACACAGCTGCCCAAGAAGCATTTCGAAGCCAAGTGCACACTTACCGCCGCACTGTGTGCTAAAAGTGTTACATCTCCCACACGGTTTCTTTTGATACTGATGTAAACCTACTCAAATTAAAGCTGGGGCTTGGCCCTTTAATGTAAGTTCCATTGTCTTAATGCCAATTTAAAATGTTGAAACAAAGAGCCTTAAGCACAAAATGTGTCTCAATGTACAAACACTCAGAGCCTGGGCTGTACTTTTCTACATACAGTGTTGCCACATTTCTTATGTTTCTCACTGAGTACGCACCTCTACACAAAGAGCAAATTGAAAAATGGTGGATGTAAGACTAAAAACCAGGAATTGCAAAGGTATTATGAGTAAGGCAGAGTGTCAAGAGGTTAATCTCTATCCATTTTGCTTAGCATTTTTTTCAGTTTTAAAAGAAATTGAGACAAAGTATTGGAGGGAACATGCAGTTCATGGTGTCAGTGGCTCCAATATCAGTGCTGTAATACAAGGGATTAGGTAGTTATGTGGAAATGCATTTCCTCACGCACAGTCTCACTGCACTAGGTTATTGGTATATGATGTGACTAATGTGCAGACACGTCTATTCATTGAAAAATATATGTTTCCATTACCCTACTGGATCCTTTCATTTTAAGGAAGATCTACGGTGGCACTCAGAGTCACGATGCATCGACGAAGAATAAAGTCGTCACACCTCTCATTGAGTCCTCCGGGTATGCTGAAAGGAGTGCACTGGTGCCTCGCGGGTGTGGCTGCAGGCTAGCTTGGTCTCAGAGGCTGCTGTGGGCATGAATGTTTTATCCTGGCCTCCCTCTGTGCATCAGCATTAATCAGTGTTCCACACAGATACAAACAAGCACCCACACACTCTGCTTCCTGACAATCTGATATCAGTTTGTCTCCAGAATTGCTACTGTGCAATCTTGATGTTTGCTGCATTTAGGAAATCAATCTTTTTGATCTCAGATGATAGCGGCAAGGATATTTTTCACCCAGAGAAATAATTTAATATAACAATCTCTTGACATAAAAAACTGAAAAATAACATATCTTATACAGACGCCATCTCACTCGGTGTGTATCGACTGAAGAAAATCCAAATCTGTGCTTTTAGCTCTGTCACAAGACTTAGCAGGTAGAAATAAAGTTCTCCATGTTGTCCTTTTTCGAGGAAAAATGGACAAACAGAATTATCGCTTGATATCACAATGGAAAGACTATAAACACGCCACTCAGACTCAATGCAATAAAAGTGTTTCAGTTGTTTCTACAACTGTATGCAGACGGCACCATAACACTCCGCTTCCGTTTCTCTCTCTCTTGCATTTATACATCCGAGGTTTATCTCAGAAAAATGGGTTGTAAACTCTTCTAAGATCATCAGATGGCATTCCCATCATGCAATGCTTCAATAGAAATAGGGGGAACCTATGTCACTAGCAGGTGGGAAGGTAGCAACAGTTGCAGCTTGGCACAACATCCTTCATCATGTCCACCGTTTATGCAGCAGTTAGCATGGTGGGCAGGCCATGTGTTGGCTTTTAAGCGACTCATTAGTACAGTGAACATCAATAGAAATACGGTTCAAAGCCGCTGCTTCAAAACAACATACAGCCCAAATAGCATGAATCACCAGGTGCAGTGAAATGACAATAATGTAAGCTATAGTGTCGAGCGGACACCTTAGCTGCACGGTCGTATGGGTTCAGGACATTTTCAAAACAAAATAAATTTAGTCTTTCAGCTTTCACTCTAGGGAATTTGATTTGGCGATTTTTTTACCTAGAAAAAAAGGTGATTTTATCTTTTTATTACTTTTTTTTTTAAGTGAAATTGTGTAAAGTGTGTGGATTGTGTTTTATTTTAATTAAGGGAATCAATCATTATGAAAAAATAGCTTCCACAAAATACTTTATATCTTCTTATCCTTGTCTAACTAAGGTCCCATGCTTCAGCACCACGGACAGTGCTTTTATTACAACAACCACTCGACAAAAGGTTTAGCTCTCTTTAGTGCTCTTTGTATTTGTTATTTAATAAAGAATTTCAAGCAACTCGTTACTGCAGAAGAACTTCATTCAAATGCATCTGTGATCTTTAGAACTATGTGAGATATTAGATAGAAAACAATAACAATAAATAAATAGATTAAAACAAAATGATTGGAGAAATCTTTTTGACTTTTGACAATAAAACTTACACTGGACATATGTCAACAAGCTCATAGAAAATCAAGTCATAGTATGATTAATAAAAGTAATATGCAGCTTCTTTCGGCAATGTAAATACACATGTAGATAGATTAAGCCTCAGTATATGTATGCCCCTACTATAGTCACATTACTGAAGGGTATCTAACCATGGAAATAATTATAATTACAGACTGATTAATGCTTTTAATACATTTTGTGATACACATGTCACCATCCCTATTGCATCTAAAAGACCAAACTGTACAATATTAGATTGATGATGATAGATAGATAGTTACATTATTAATCTCCAAGGGGACTTTTTTTTACTACAGCAGCATTTATAGATACAGGAAAGCAATAAAATAACAGTAAAAAATATTAAATATAAAAATGCACAGTATATACAATAAATTGAATAAAATAAAATAGAACAATTAAATTAAATTAAAACTAACTAAACAATAGTGCAAAGTTTGTTTGTTTGTTTGTTTTTATATTTAAACAACAAGAAAAACAGACAACAGTGTTATTATGTGATGGATTTTGCCAGAGGTGAGTTATTGTACAGTCTTATTGCAGTGGGCAGGAATGATCTCCTGTATCGGTCCTTGTGACAGCGGAGCTGGAGGAATCTTTTAGAGAAAGTGCTCCGCTGTCCCTGCAGCAGGTGGTGGAGAGGGTGGTCAGGATTATCCAATATGGATAACAGTTTCCTCAGTGTCCTCCTCTCCACCACCTTTTCCAGACTGTCCAGTTTGTAGCCGATGATGGAGCCGGCCTTCTTAACCAGTTTGTTAAGTCTGTTGGTGTCGCCGGCCCCAATGCTGCTCCCCCAGCAGACCCCAGCGAAGTACAATGCACTGGCCACAACAGACTGGTAGAACATCTCCAACATCTTGCTGCACACATTGAAGGATCGAAGTTTCCTCAAGAAAAAGAGTCGACTCATCACCTTCTTGTAGACAGCATTGATGTTGGTCTTCCATTTCAGTCTGTTGTCGATGGACACACCCAGGTACTTGTACTCCTCAACCATGTCCACCTCCTCTCCCAGAACTCTCAGCGGTTGTGGAGCCGTCGTCTTCCTCCTGAAGTCGACCACCACCTCTCTGGTCTTGGCCACGTTCAGGAGCAGGTGATTTATTCCCGCCCACTCCACAAAGTCCTCCACTACTGCCCTGTACTCATCCTCCCGTCCATCCCTTATACATCCTACCACTGCAGAGTCATCAGAGAACTTCTGCAGATGGCAGGACTCTGAGTTGTACTGGAAGTCAGTTGTGTATAAGGTGAACAGGAAGGGAGACATAACAGTCCCCTGTGGAGCTCCAGTACCACTGACCACCGTATCAGACAGCACACTGCCCAGACGGACAAACTGTGGTCTGTCTGTCAGGTAGTCAGTGATCCAGGAGACGGTGGACGCGTCCACCCCCACCACCCGCAGCTTCTCACTCAGTAGCAGAGGTTGGATGGTGTTGAATGCACTGGAGAAATCAAAGAAAGTGATTCTCACAGAGTCACCGGTTCCGTCCAGGTGAGACTGAGCTCGTTGCAGCAGGTAGGTCTCTACCAGAAGTGCAGGCTTATTTGTCACATCTAAAATTTCCAAAATTAGAAAGGGAGGCAGCTTTCAGGCTCCTCTGCTGTGGAACTCGCTCTTCATTTTGATTCAGGAAAAACACCGTCTCTACCTTACCCTTCTAGTGTTTTCTCTCTCCCATAGTTTGTGCTTTTTCTGCAGGTATATCTGGCATGTTTCTGATCTGCGGTTACTGGCCCCATATTCCTGCCCATTGTTTATTGTTTGTTGCCTCTCTATGCTCATCTTTTATCTCTCTGCTCGCCACTCACCCGAACCGGTCGAGGCAGATGGATGCTCACCTCTGAGTCGCGTTCTGTTGAAAGTTTCTTCCAGCTGAAAGACAGTTTTTCCTTCCCGCTGTCGCTCAGTGCTGTTCAAGGGCAAATTGTTGGTTTTCTCTTTATAATATTGCAAGCTCTTGCCTTGAGATGACTTGTTAAGACTTAGCGTTGTATAAATAAAACACGAGTTAAAGCATTTTGGCTCCTTCAGCTTACATGACAAAGATGTTCATTTTCTAAGGAACTTCAATCTATTATGAACCATCGAGAAAAAGCTTTCAGGCATTGTATAAGCTCTGCAATGTTATTTAAGTTCTTCTCTGAAAGTGTTAACCTTTACAAAATGCCTTTGCAGGTACCACGATTATGATATTCTTTACTTTTATTTTTCTATAGCCAAATACTGCAGCAGGCAGGCAATAAAATTAGTGAAAGAAAAATTGTAATCTTGTTACTAATGGCTATATTAATTTACTCTAGGCAGTGAGACTGTTGTTTAAAATGACATTAAGGACAAAACAAGCATGTTTGACTGTTCTTATAAAAGCACTTGGCCTTTAACAATTTTTTTGCAGCCCAGTGGAATCCATGGCTGCCCAAGGCTGTGCTTACGCACCCCGAAGTCATAACTTATTTCAAAACCAGACCACAACAAACGACCTTCAACGCTGCAGAATTTTTTTCTGTACACTTCCCCAGATCTGTGCCTCAATACAATCCTGTCTCGGAGGTCTACAGACAATTCCTTGGACTTCATGGCTTGGTTTGTGCTCTGACAGTCAACTGTGGGACCTTATATAGACGGTGTGTGCCTTTCCAAATCATGTCCAATCAACTGAATTTACCACAGGTAGACTCCAATCAAGTTGTAGAAACATGTCAAGGATGACCAGTGGAAACAGGATGCACCTGAGCTCAATTTTGAGTGTCATGGCAAAGGCTGTGAATACTTATGTACATATGATTTTTTTCATTTTTTATTTTTAATAGATTTGTAAAAATAACAACAACAAAAAAATGTAAAATTATTTCACGTTATCATTATGGGGTATTGTGTGTAGAATTTTGAGGGAAAAAAATGAATTTAATCAATTTTGGAATAAGGTTGTAACATAACAAAATGTGGAAAAAGTGAAGCGCTGTGAATACTTTCCGGACGCACTGTACTTTTCAGTACCCCATCTTTAAACATTTTCAAGTTGCCCAAAAAGGAAGGTCAACAAACGTGGTTGCTCTTATTCCCACCACAAAAGTCAGTTTAAACATGGTTAGTCTTTGTAATAGATATTTATAATGATGGCACTTTCTTGTGGCTTTATATGTGTGAAGACAAATCTGTAAATGGGACTAATTGGTAATCAACATCTATTTATGTCAAAATTTCAGTGATAAGTAACTCTTTATTCATGACTTCTCATCGATGAGTCATGTGTTATCAGTTTAAATTACACTTCCTGCCTAAGCTTGCTCGACACAAGATCATTTACTTTAGCTTTGTCTAAAGAAAATGGCCCTTGTTTTGACACAACTCAATAAGCTCTGATTATTAACAACAAAATGGTCTTCAAGGATACACGCTTCACTGCCATTTTCAAACACTACCTCTCACTTGCAGATTTTAAAAACATCTTTAGATAAGTATAATCTTCCACTGAGCTCATGGCAATGCAGCTGTTCATTTTTAACTTTTTTTTTTCCTGTTGCTGTAAATATCGATACACCTGGTTGTTACTTGACTACAGACACATTATTTTACATTATGTAGAAAAGCTAAGGAATCATTGGTTGGGGCAGAAGTCATATCAAAAGGCTGTTAATTTAAATTTATTGCATCTCATTTTAATACCTTGTGTTACACATTAAAGATATTTTGCAATCATTTTTAACGACTTGTTACGGTTATCTCAGTAATAACATCTCCTGGCTCACCAAGGAGTTCACCAACGTACTGCCAGAGTTACACTTTACAGCAGGTAAAAGCTTTCTTTTCTCAGTTGACAGGGAGCTTTTGCCCAAAGGTTGTTGTGTATTATAAATGCTGTTGGACACACTCTTTCACTGCAACAGTGGAGGAGTAGTTTGTACTTAAAGGTCTAGTGAAATGAAAAATGCCCTTTCAGTATGGTCGCCTAAAACCCTTTTGTACATTGATCCACTACCTGCCCCAGTATGGAAAATATGAACGTACTTTATACATTTTTATATGAAATGTCTACCCTCATCAGAGTGCTACTTTTTTGACAGGCACATATTGCAGATGAGGGCATGTGTGTGTAATTTCTGGTGTGATCTAGAAGTTGTGCCACCTCCACATCTTCTACAACACAATAAGGTCCCTGGGAATTTGCTCTGCTTACTTTTGAACTTTAAAATTACCCACCTTGTTCTTATGTGAAAATACATGAAGAAATGACCATATGTGTTCGCCATTTAATTGTACTGTATTGGATAGAAAGTATTTCAATTTAAATAAAAGTATGAAGATGCCAACAGTAAGTCAGAGGGAGTTTTGGCCTTTTCCAGTAAGGTATTTGTGGAAGAACCGATAAAGGTCAAAAGCATGTCCTTTCTGTAACACCTTCATTGTAAAGAGGGCGACTATAATAATACTATTTATACAGTAAGAGAAGCAGAGCTGCATGAATATGAGGTAAATGTCCTGCTTATTGGCCTGAGGGTAAACTGACTTCTATCAAGAGGCAGTGTAGGGGTTGGTGGGTGGGTGGAGGGGTGGTGGTGGGTGGCCAGTGGTGTGGAGAGGAGAGACAGCACAGCAGGTAGTCAGGTCTCCTACTGTTCGGCTGTGTGACCTCTGGAAACCTTCCAGTTCTGCCTCCACAAGACGCAACATGGCCTCACCTTTCATATCACACATTCTCAAAAGAAATCCCATAACCTCTAGCCACCAGCCAATTAAAAAGTCATGCATAATTTACCTTGAAAAAATTAATTTAATATGATTTGTGGTTAATTCTTGGGAATTTTCCTTCTGCAAGGAAGGACCATCTTAGAAAATACATATATGTAATCTGATTATATTGTTTGTCACTGTAAACCTAATTTGTATCCTTTGTTGACTTGAAAAAACTGGCTCCTTTTGCTGATATGATTAATGCAAGCCCTCCAGAAATTCAATGGCAGTTTTTAAATACAGGGCAATTAATGACAGAGCTGAAAAATCCCACATCCCCGTTCTGCAAGGCCAGCACAAAGGAAGCATCCTGTGAAACCTGTGAAATGAAAGTAACCTCAATGGGAGAGCTATCCCTGACTATTAAAATTGTGGCCTAGAGGTGAAATCACATTACAGAGATGGCTGAGATTATATTCTATTCTACTCTATTCTTAGAAAGCTGAATGCAGGTAAAGCACATTTTCTTTAGCCTTGGTATGAAATAACTCCTCCGTTCCTCCAATTAAAAGATAGCAGTAGAATATAGGAGACACGGAGCTGCGATAGTGTAATTGCCTTCCACAGTCGTCACAGGTGGAGGGGAAGCTTGTCCGTTTAAGCCTGGAGGGGCACTGCAGACCGAGGCAGGACTGACACGCACAGGGGCATTAGCGGACATCTCTCATGATACAAAGCCTCTCTTTTGCTTAACAGCTACAGTTTAATTGTCAGTAGCTCTGCCAATCATTCAGTGCATATCCTCTCGTTCCTTCTTGTCCTTGCTGTGGAGATAAATCCGTGGGACGAAAGCCAGACATCCCAACCACAAATCCACCTGTGGCTATGCAGTGCTTGTTATTTTTCCAAGCCGGAAACACACACATAAACACAAAACATGTACAATCTTTAAACTTGTTCAATGTCATTTTTTTTATGATAATTTTCTGAACTTAACTTTTCTTATAGCCAGTGGACACATTTGAGGATCCAGGGCCAAACAATACATCATTCTTTTGATCTCTGCGAGGGCAGACAGCAGATCATATCAGATGATGTGGCAGCAGTTTCACTCGGACAAAAGTCAATTTGAGCAAGGCTAGCTTGGTCGGGTAAAAGCAGTGTTTTGCAGGCTGTTTGACTCGAATGCCTGGAGCCACCCACTGCTTAATGATCAGCTAATCTCACAGGAAATCAGTTAGAAGTTGTGTGGCTACTAAAACAACCTTTTCAACTCCTGTGCAGCACACAGTTGACGACATTTTGTCGTCGTTCTAGGCCATCGAGGTTCATGACACCAAGAAAACCGTAATTCTGACAGAATCTTTAGAAGTTTTGAGCAATTTTTGTTATGCTTTGCAGTAATAGGAGAGTTAAAGAAGTATCAAGACTTTATCAAATTACTCTTGTTGTTATCATAGATCCAGCCCATCGCCTTTGCAGAAATGACACGCTTTCATTCTACAACTAGTTTCCACCAGCATGCAGGCCAAGTCTCCTCAGTCATTAGAATAAAGTGAAAAAATGGATTTAGCAGCCTCTCTGATTCTCTCTCGCTCATCACTATGTTAGTACCCCGTGTCAGCTATGCCACATTTAAAGCAATTTTCTCTACTGTGTTCTATTCTTTTTGCCTTCATCTTGAATTCTCAGTCGAGCAGTCATCAAGGTTTTCTCCTTTTAAAAAGGCGACACAATTGTCACTATGTCATCCTTTTTCAATTATAAGCCTTCAATGAAAATTACATCCAAGAAGAAATTACATCCAACTTCAAAAATGCAGTCAATCAGACACTGAATGTCAAACTGTACTGTATTCATTCTGTAATTATTCGGTGAGTTGCGAGGTGATTTATTTGATCACCTATAGTGCACTTCCTCCATGAATGAGGTCCATCAAGATTTTCATATAATTTGATCTGACATCTGGTGAAAAAGTAATCATGTGCACTGAATAATATATTCTATGGTACAGTTTCCTGTGGATTTTTTTTTTTTAAACTATCCCTGCAGTCCATATAGCAGTTCATCTTTGAAAAGGTTTACATATAATAGAAATCAATTATTTGCTAGTTTTTAAATATCCATATACTGTGTCAGAGCCTTTCATTTTTTAACATTGACAGAAAATTATCACTGTTACATTTTGTATGTGTCTTTACCCATAAACTGTGTATGGCAGGGGTATTCAACGTTTTTCAGGCCAAGGACCCCCAAACTGATAGAGAGATGGAGCAGGGACCCCCTACTATATATATTGTATAAAATTTTATTTTATATTAAACTGGAGGAGTGCAGGAGGCTTGGAGGGACAGGTCCAGGCTAGTCTCCCGCTGTGAGTGAACCGGTGCCCAGCTCGAGAGAGAGAGAGAGAGAGAGAGAGAGAGAGAGAGAGAGAGAGAGAGAGAGAGCTCCTGTGTGTCGCTGAATGTGTGCATTTCTGACTGAAAGATAACATCTTCTGCCTCCATTTATCCATTCACTACAATATGTGGGATTGATGTTAATGTGTACTTAAAGACATTTAAATTTGTGGAAGAAAAAAATTTGATTTTTTTTTTTTTACAATTAAAACAATTACAATTAAAAATTGTCTAATCAACCAAAAATTTCACGGACCCCTGCAGTACCTCCGCGGACCCCCTGTTGAAGACCTCTGGTGTATGGAGCAGTAATGAGGAAGAAGCAGAGTGTAGTAGGATGGATAATGAGCATGCCCTCCACCCCATCCCACCTGCTACACTATATTGGGAGAGTCACCCAGGCAGACTGTAATTGAGCTGGCCAATTGAGCAGTGTTTTCAGTCAAGCAGCAGACACACACCTTTGAATGTCAAAACAAAAAAAAGCAAGATCAATTTGCATATACTGTCTACGATATATCCTTTAAAAGAAATGCTTTAAGTACAGCTAGAAAATTAAGACAGGCACGTTAGTCTAACCAAGGTCTGGCATAAAAAGACATCATGGCATAAAATATGAAAAGAGCACAGCGTTATCACTAGATGAAAAAAAAACCAAAGTTAAAAGTTCCATTCCCAATGGGTGCATGTATATAAAAAATAAAACTACTCAGGACTTGTAAGGTGCTCTTGATAAACACTCCTACCAGCTGGCATGTTGTGAAAGCTTTTCACCTCCTCCCAAGAACAATCAAAAGTTAACTTGCGAGTTCAGAAAGCTCCACCAACCATCCCAAAACAGCTTTTTTGAATGAAAAACAAATCATTTTAAATTTATTTTTCCATTTATTTCCAGAATTTCCAATTTAAAATGATTTCCTGGCATCTCCACACAAAGGGCAGCATCACAGATTTTCAACAGGCATTCTGTCATAAAATGGGAATCATATCTAACTGAAGTCTATCTTGTTGCCTGTGCTGAGATCTCCCTGTTTATTTGCCTGCAAAACTGACATGATTTGGAGGACTTCTGCAGAGTTCTGGCTCTACTTCAAACTGCAGACTTGATCCAATAGTAGCAGCCAGGGGAACAGCCTTGGAAGGAACATATTGCGAAGCATTCTGGTTGTTGTAGGATTTTCCCCTTTTAAGTCTTTGGGTCTAACACTGCCCTTTTTTCTCAGTTTTCACTCGTCATTGACCACCAATCTAAAAAATAATTGCTCCTTTCCTCTACACAGATGGCCTAGTTTTGTAACATAACTCACTTTCCAGTTGTGAAATTCCCTTTTAACTGAAACTGACAAACTCTCAAAACAATTCACCCACGTTCTCTGTTGTACGCTTGCATGTGAATGTATGCATTGCAACACCCTAGCAATTTAAATGCCATCCACAAAGCCATCTTGTTTCAGTCTTACATTAGCATGTCCCAAGATGGAATTCTTCACACACACTATCTCCCTGTGTAAAGGTACAGTGTAAACCTGCTCTGCTATTATGTTCTGTTAGTGCCATATAAAATATGACTGTACCACTGTGGTGCCCTAAAGCAAAACACTGTATCTGCGATTGCTTCACTGGGGTTGCTCAGTGGCCAAAAGTAGAAGAGCGTGGTTTTCCTGGATAGTGTGTGGACATGTCCACTGGATTTAGTATACAGGAGGAAAAAGGGAAGTAAATCACCATGACATATCCACGGTTTAAATCCTATCCAAATCTGACACAACATTAAGCATAATAAGAGCACAATCTCTGAAACAGACCATGTGCTGAACACAGTTACACAGCCAGCAATATGTTCTACTTCATGCTAAATTAAAATGGCCTTAAAGGCAAAAAGAATTAGCCTTCAGTTACCACACTGTGTACAACCTGATGCAAAAATCTTACCAGATGTTTTATGTGGCCATTTTGAAGGCCTTTTTATGTGGCCCCCAAAATGAATAAATCTATGAAAATCTGAGACAACTTTCCCTGAAACATGTAACTTTCACATTATTATTACATTACGTTTCATTTAGCTGACGCTTTTATCCAAAGCGACTTACAATAAGTTAATTTCAACCATGAGGGTACAAATTCAGAACAACAACAATCAAGAAAGTACAATTTTCTTCAAGATAGCCAAACTACAAAGTGCTATCAGTAAGTGCCATTTTAAGCGCTACTAAAGTTCTACTGTTCAAGGTAAAGTCTGAAGAGGAGTGTTTTTAGTTTGCGGCGGAAGATGTACAGACTTTCTGCTGTCCTGATGTCGTTGGGGAGCTCATTCCACCATTTAGGAGCCAGGACAGCAAACAGTTGTGATTTTGTAGAGTGTTTAGCTCAGTGAGGGAGCGACAAGCCGATTGGTAGAAGCAGAGAGCGGAGGGAGCGGGCTGGGATGTAAGGTTAGACCATATCCTGGATGTAGACTGGACCCAACCTGTTCGCAGCACGGTACGCAAGTACCAATGTTTTGAAATGGATGCGGGCGGCTACTGGTAACCAGTGAAGCTTATCACTAGTTTTTTTTGTCCCCAATGTCAGATACACAGCAGTCTGTGATCTTTATTGTGTAACTTTTGAGGGTATTCAGATTAAAATGTGTACATTGTAAAATCAACTTGTGTAGCCAAGTTAGACACTGTTTTGGTTCTTTATCATGCAGAAGCCACTCTGGTATGGTCATAAAGTATTTTAACTTTCCAAATCATTTCTTCTACAGTCTTCATGCACATTTAAATTTAAGTTTAAGAGACATTTGTCAAATGTGTATCTGCTTAAACCTCCACTTGTGATAAAAAAATAAAAAAATAAAAAAGTCTGGTATCTATAAACAACTGCAACTAATATATTTACTGCCCTGATTCCTTGTAGATTTCTTGTGTGTATTAATAGTGACATGAACAGCAGCAGATGGGTACACAGATACCTGTGGTTAATGTGCAACTTTGGGGAAAGATAGGAGAGGAGTTATAATAAAATTCAAGACACTGAAAACTGTTTTTATCATTTGCAGCTTTGCACAGAGGCTAAACTTCTAACTATAAAATGCAGAACACCCTCTAAGATAGAAAATGTAATAGCCAGAGATTAAGTAGCTGGAAACAACAACATTCAGTAACAATAGAACAGATGCTAAAGGAATTACTTTGCAAATGCTGACGTTAATGAACTGCTTTTAAACATCATACATAGGTGTGAGATGATCACCGAGGTGTGTGGCACACATTGGTAAATTAAAAGGTAAATTTCCAAACCACACTGCTCATCTGTAGATAGAGAAGACTTAACTCTCCATCTGTCTCCTTATTTGGTTGAAGACATGAACAGTTGTTTTGTTTTTGTGTCTCATAGTGGGTCGCCATAAAAACAGTCGAATTATAGTGTTGATTTGGTTTCGATGAAACCATTAGTAAATAATACACTGAACAAGCATAGATTCTACATGCAAAAAAATATATAATTGAAACAAAACCTGTGTAACAGAAGCACAAATTGGATGTGACATTTCCACCAACTGGTTACATGAAAATACCGAGAAAAAAAAAAAATGATAAGGTTTAAAGAAGCTTTGGGTCATGCGGAGGGAGAAAACATTTGATGGAAATAAAAATGGATCTGAATTGACAGGGGCACTGAAACTAAGCTGTTTTCATTGAAGGTAAATAGATGTGACATCCACATCATGCTAGTTCAGTGTCCATCTACAAAGTATTTCTGAGGAATCACCTTAGAGTGGAAAATTGTTGAGGTTCTTGTTAAGGTAACATTTCATGCAGGCACTTCCTTACTTCTTTTTAATAAATAAAAAAAAATATTATGGGAAATGCTTCAAATAGGTGCATGTGACGTGCATCACTGTATATAGGCTTATCGTAGGATATCCTTGTATTTATCAAACAGAGTCACTGGGCTAGTGCAGCAAAAAATGGAAGAAGTGCAGCCTTTCTTTACTCTATCTGTTTCTCAGTGGCATGAATTGGTAACAACAAGACAGATGGAAAATTGGCAGTGGGATGTTAATGTCAGGCCTACCTGATTTTCTTTCCCATCAGAGACTGAATCTATCACACCTCCAGCCTTGCTAATGATCTCTGACAGATTGACAAGAACTCTCTTTGGAGAGTTTTCATAAAAAACAGGCTAGTGTATCGATCGGCAGGGTTCCAAATAGCATCCAGCTGATGCATATTTGATCAGTTTGCACAAAGGAAAACAGACACACAACAATCTCATTTCCGAGCCCTTACACACTGAAACTCAAACGTCTCTCAGCAGAGATCACAAAAGGCCTTTACAATGAATGCAAAGGAATAAAGAATGTTATATGGTTGGAGAAATTCTTTCTTTTAAGAGATAAATATAAAGATGCCTCTTGCAGTCAGACATGAGTTTGATTTTCCTGGAAATTGCCCTTCACTTTAAGCTGCCAAGCGTCAAAAAAGTTAAAATCGCAGGTGCAACATGATCAAACACCCACAACGACAACCATATTTTTACACAGAAATGGGATACAGGCGATCCCAACTCTAGTAGTAAATATGCAGCATTTCCCTTCATACTTGGCTTCTCAAAACCTGGGCAAAGTCACTTCAAGGTGATACCTGTGAGAATAGGATCCTGAGACCTATTGACTTTCTTCATTATTAATTCAGCTTCAAGCTTACAGAGCAGCTGCAGCAATTCAGAAGCAGAGATGAGAAATTGGAACAGCTGGAGGTGTAATACTGTGGCTTTTCTCTCTGGCCCGCATGTCAATACCTACACCAGAAAAGATGGAGGTTGCAGACCACATGTCGGGTCAAAACTGTGTGCCAGTGGAATCCAAATCTTTTTTCTTTTTTTTTTTTGAATGCCCCTGACAATAAACTACAAAAGTAGTTTTTGAAAGTTGTCACGCATATACACAGAGCTCAGGAGAGGATCTAATTTTGTCACTAAGTACACTTTGTCAAGCTGTAAGACGTGGGCAGGCAAACCATGCAATATGGCTTGAAAGAGAAAACGGAGAAAGACATTACTATTGGGAAGTTAGATAATATCTCCTTTTGGGAGGAGGAATTTTTGTCTACTGACAGACTGTTTGGTGCCAAAGTGTTATTAAGGACTGAAGCAACAGCTGCCACCACAAAAATAAATATACCATGCAAAGCCACAGCTTTGAAGTCTGTAACTGAAGTCGTCCAGGCAGCACAAACTTCACAATTTATCTGGGAAAACACATTATAAGGACTCACAAGACAATGGTTCAGTGCAACCTGTGAATGTAATGCCTCTGAAGAGAAAGCAAACATTAATGCAATTTCAGCCTGCTGTGATAAGAGAGGTGCAGTATTTAATGACTGCCTTTGACAGTCTGTCAACAGATCTATAAAATGTTATTACTGCTCCAGATAAAGCCGTGTCGATAGAAGGGGACAGATGTGCTGCTGTAGCAGCGTGTCAGCTTTGTTTCACACCCCTGTTTTAGTGACAGGCCTAACCTTTCACTGAAACACACCTGACAGCCTAAATCTGCCTACGCTCCCTAGTTATCCTGCTGTTGCTTTTCTCCTGCAAGAGACAGTAAATCACTAGCAGTCATCCACTGAGCTCAGATTTGAGGACGGTCTCAGAAAAAATTCTGACTACAAATGTGAGCTATGAATTTGTAAACCAGCAGTAGTGTGGTCAATAGAGAAAGTAGTGCAACTGTCAGGATAATTATTCAATGCTGTGTTAAGATGTTCTTTTCCAAAGGCATTCAGAAGTCGTCGGTGATGTGAAGATTACAGTCCTTGTCCAAGGATGACATTTTTGACAACTCAGAAGTGACGCTTTTGTCAAAGCAACCTCATAAATATTCACAACATGACTAATCTCTTTTGAAAACCACTTGGCTACGGGGTACAAAGTCCAACAAAGACGTATGTTATAGAAAAACTGTGGAACAATTGCCTATAAAAGAATAAGGCTGTTATTAACAGACGTTTTAATATACTTGAAATGTAACCATTTTTTTGTTGTATCTAAAGCAAAAACATGTATTGAAAGTACTACCATTAAATTACTATCATTTTCTTTTTTTACAAGAGTTGACATATTTGACTTCCCCTTTTAATGGTCATTTTTTATAAATCAATTGTTACTGCTACTTTTATTGTTTTATACTGCATTTTTTTTCTCTTCCATACTACTAACATTGTGAATGAAGTACTAAAATGAAACACAGCCTTAATTTTGTTATATATATATTTGTTAAATATTTTTCACAACCAA
Organism: Brachyistius frenatus; assembly: GCF_029030835.1. NCBI lineage: Eukaryota > Metazoa > Chordata > Actinopteri > Embiotocidae > Brachyistius > Brachyistius frenatus. Next base: position 4,511,981 of record NW_027210626.1, read on the forward strand.
CAAGACAACAACTAACTAAAAACAGTAATCTTTGGAAATGAAATATCACAAAATGTATTACAATGTGCCTAATGTGAAAGACGAACAAATGCACCAATGAACTACCTACTGTTTTAATGCGAAGCCTTCTACTTAACCGTGCTGTCTGCAGGCGTATGTAGCATCTGTGGCTTTACTGATATTATCTGTCTGTTAGTAGTATTGGCTAATATTTATAAGTTTACAGGTTTATACACTATGATGCCATACATCAAAAACGTGAAAACAAGTAGCCAGCATGCTATTATTTATATTATATTTATCTAACATTAACATTATAATAATATAAAGGGCTGTGTAGGTGGATGCAATATTAATGCTCAGGCTGCTATTGTTGTTTAGGTGTTTACAGGCAATACTAGCAGGAATGCATGTAGGATGAATGTAGGCAGTCAACCCCCCCCCCCCCTCCCCACCCCACCGATGTCCACTGAGCTCTAACTGGTAAGCTTATGATATACCGAGAAAGTGAATAACATTTTAATGAACTAGTGGGTTAATACAGTTGGAAATGATGCCACTCCACTGCAGTGGAAAGTCCAGGTAATTGCAATAATGCCGTGGGCAAAAATGACAGTGAGAGAGCTAGTCTGTTCAGCAGCCAAAATTTGGAAAGTATCTGTATTTTATTAGAGGTGTGAGTCTGTGCCCACGTCAGTACATGGGACACAAAATGTATTCAATTCATCAAGCAAATGAATTATAGTGAAATTGATTAGTTTGGTTTCAATATCAAGGGTATTATACTGAAATCTAGAAATGTTATGCAATATTATGTTTGTATTGTTACTCAAATTACAATATTTTTTTAGTATTCCTGATTTGTATTTGCATCATTTAGAGCTCTGTACTTTAGTATATTTTTTTGTCAGATGTTTATTGTAGTCTTTTTAGTAGAATAATCACAAATAAAACACTTCATACTTCAGTAAAAAAAATACATTACATTTTATTTTGGGATTTAAAACAAGTAGTTTCAGTAATTTATTTTTTTGCCCAAAGCAGTGTCTGCAGATGTTGAGTTCAGGCTCCTCCAACAACCTCCATCAATAAGGCAGTACAACTTGAGATCCAAAACTGCATGGGGGAAATAGTTCTGCAAAATAATTCCCACAAAACTCATTCTGCTATTTAAGCATGTTGCTTTGAGTGAAGAATAATAATTGAAGGCCACTCAGAGCGAGCCATCTTTTATAATTAACTGGGATGTTCTCAGATGCGGTCTTTGATGGCAGGACAGCATGCACAAACTACAGAGAGACTTTATTAAACATAATAATCTGTAACCATAAAAGTGAGGAGAAAAATCTGGATTTGAAAAAAGAAAGGGGGACATGCCAACTATCTATCGTGCACTCTTCCAAGTGGGCGTAACACCCTTGAATTTGACACAAAATCGAAACAAAAAGCCAAATTAAGCAATTATTAAAAAAATGTAAGCACCATTACGTATATTCTGTTTATACAATCAATAAGAAATAAGAAACGTCAATACCACAGCAGCAACCACCTATTGCAGCTGATTGGTTAAAAGCTAAATTGCATCCACCACCACAGGGTTGCATGACTTCAGTGCCATGTAGAAAATGGTATGACATGAGCACAATGTAACACAAGAGTGGTACTCCATCACTTCCAGTCTGCAGATTAATGGCTGAAAATGTCACAGGGAATAAGGTCACGCACCAAGAGACCTGGCTATGAAGAGACATCTGAGCACTTCCAAGTCAGAGCTGCAGTTCCATGGTCCACTGGGAAGCCAAATGTGCTGCTGTCGAGCCCTGCCTTGCAAACACGCATACCCACATGTACACACACACTTAACAGGAGCAATAGTGTGGCCTCTGTGATGAGGGAGGACAAGAGACAGGGTGGACTCTTACATGGAACATTAGACATGATTAGAAGTCGTTCACTGAAATGCCGCTGTCACTAAGATGGCACTGCCTTACAGCCAAGGCACAGAACATACTGAGCAATTTTTTTTTCCTTCGGCACATGACATAACAAACTAAAACCTTTGCTGCAGACCCCACTGTCAGACTCAGAAATGTGGCTTCTTCCGACACAAGACTGGGTGCCAATCAAATGACAGACTTGGATGTGAAACATCAGCAGAGTTCCTCTTTAAAATAATTACTTAAGACTAAAATTTACAGATTAGCATTTTGCATTATTATCTTCCTCGGTTCTGCAATACACCTGGTGCAACTCGGACACATCATCAGTGATGAACCAGGGGTCAACGGGTGTGTATTGTCTTTAATCATCAGATGCCATCCCCTTGGCAAGTCAGCCCGAGGTGATTGGTCCCTGGTTTGTAGCAGGTCCAATTTAAAGATTAGCATTTTCCAAATGATTAGTGTTTTTTATCCTTACATGTGTGCCTCTCAGTGCAGTAAGTGGGCATTCTCATCTTATCTATCAACAACACTGCTATTATTTTTACCCATAATTAAGATTACAAAAACTCCCCTTTTCATATTAACCTAAAGCACCAAACGTTATATTCAAAACTACATTAACACACTTCTGAAGATCTTTTCTCATGTGGTCCTTCTGGGATGTTGAGGATTGTAAAATGTCCTTGCTTCTTGTCTGATAATAATGTAAATGTGGGTTTTTACAAAATAGAATGTAATGTTCATCACACAAACGCAATGAGATATTTGAAACATTGCATGGCTTTAACACAAATAGATTGTAATACAGGTGGTTATGTACCTTCCTTGTGTGGGTCGTTGTCAGGCAGCTTTCTTCAACCATCCACCACTCAAATTGTAATATAGCCGTTTGTGTGTAACTGTGTGTTCATGAGGCTTAGAGCAGAGTTAAAGCAATACCAACTGCCAGGTTAATAAGAAAGTGTGTTTGCAGTGAAGCGAGAGCAGCAATATTCTGTGTCTTGTTTGGCACAAAATGGAGGCAAAGATATTGAGGCAAGGTTCGGAAGAAAAGGAAACAGTTTCAGTCAGCCAAGTACAAAAGTGTGAAAGTCAGGCTGGACTCTTTCACGTTGATTAACATGCACTTTCCTCTGTGTCAATGTCAAAGATTCTTTGCCTCCTGCCTCTGCCCTTATGGCATGCCACCTGGGACATCTTGTCAGCTGCGACTGGTTTCCTTCAGGAAAGCACAACACACTGTCATGACAAACAGACAAGTGTTTATTTAGACCTGAGGAATATTGATGTCACTCCCAACAGTTTTCAAACATGTGAATCCTTGTGACAAGGATTTACCCAGAGTCACTGCCTGTCACTCTTATAGTGTTCCACTTTCTATTCTAAATCAGTTTCATTTAAAAAAAAAAAAAAATGATGTAATTCGATCATATATATTGCAGCCAATTGTTTAAGAAAACCCTCTGACGTCATACAATAAGACGGAGGAACTGTAACTGACTGGGAGGGAAATGTCTTTGTTTTCTCCTAAAAAAAAAATATACTGAAAAATAATTGATTTGTACTAATTATGTTGATGTTCTATCTCACCGATATCTATTTGTTGAAACATTTAATAGCTGCTGAAGAGCAAATGTATCCAGCCAGTCAATAGCTTTATCAATAGTTCCTCTTTGATTGAATTCCAGCCTCAACAACCTGCAACAAATCAGCATTTGCAGACACCCACTAAGCAACACCATAATCATGTTTGAACTGAGAAAATCAAATCCTCAGTCAATTATCTTGGCCTCAATGGAACTGATAATGGTTGCTCTTAAGCAGTAAATTGGCACCGTTTAAATGTAAATACAATGTTTCACACTGAATATGCTGGCTCAGAGTATCAGGCTTCCCATTTTCTAGTCTAAGGCCTTTTTTTTTCATTGGTGGGCACTGGTGGGGTTGGGAGTCAGGACACTGTTGTACACAGGGGTTCTTGGACTACATTAACATTATCAGTAAATCCCATCATACTCACCGAGCAGTAAGCTGGCGGCTGTGGCAAGGCCCCAAGCTAGGCTCTCCTCTGGCATATTTCTGTGCCAGAAATGATGTGATGAAATCACAAAGGTTGTGTCACAGCACAACCGAAGACAATATCTTGTCTTCCAGTCAGTCAAAATGACAGGCCTATATAGCGTGACACCTACACAGTCTTAAAATACTGAGCCTCATTGACAGGCTTAGCAACAAAAATCATTCCATAACAAAGTCTTCAGCATGTAAAAAAAAAAAAAAAAACACATTGTAAATTTTACTCTGTTTAGTCTGTGCAATGTTTATCCCTCTCTCCCATGCAGTGGATTACCCTATCTGCAGTTCTCCACTAGAAAAGTTGAAGGGAATCGGCCGTGTGCTGGTCTGATCTGACTTGTTTTTAAAACAAGAACGACCGAGGACTAATTGTTTAATTTGGGAAACGTCTGGTTAACCAGATACATCTCTGTACCAGCACAAAGCCGACTGCCTGAAGGTTTCTGTGGGAGAGTCAGGACAGTGGATGAGGCTGTCCAGAACACGATGCAGTTTAGAATGACAAGTTCCCTGTTACCTGATGTTAACACCTAACATTTGTGGAACGTTTTAAGTAGTGTAAATGTATTTAAACAGATCAGTTATCTGCCACCTTGATTACTAATAACTGACACCAGCCCTAAGAAAATGATATTAGTTGACTCTGTATATTACTAGGCTGCAATTTTAGATATTGTTTGTCTGTTAGGAAAAATAAATACAAAATATCTTGTTTGTTTTTTTTACAATTAGATTTTTTTAAAAAACATACATACATTTGCATAAAATCACCACTACAACATTTCTACAATGTGAAAAAGGCTAAATAAGACACCACATTGCTGTAACCTAAATCAAACAACCATCATATTCTGTTAAACTCTGGAACATTAAAGTTATTGTCACAACATACCACTATAACTGTACAGCACAGATTTTGTGAAAAAAAAACTTACATGAGGCAAAATTTCAGCTTGAATATCATAAATGGTGGCTTCATTAAGGAAACTTTAAGATGAACTTGAATTAACCCATATAAAAAAGTTAAGTTTGTTTCTCTTTTAACATTTGATGAAGTCCTTCTCCTGTTGTTACTGTATTGTATTGGCATCATTTAAAAATAAGACATAATAGAAAATAACTCAAACTGATCTAATTTCACTTTTCTGAAGTAGCAAATAGCCCAAAACTACAAACCACTCTCTTTTGACTTCTTGGCATCAGTTTTCACCAGAAATAATGATGCTTATATCAGCCAGGAAGACTGACATTTCACACAATTGTCTATAGTACAGCTTGATGATACTTCAAATGTTTTTTTTTTCCCCTGTCAGGCTCTCTTTGTCTCTCTCTGAACTCTGACTGAATTCAAATAAGAAAGGCCTAAAACATGATAATAAGACACCCTGCAATGTGAATAAAAGAGCTGTTTGGTATTTCAGGGAGTGAAATTTTAATCTCTCCTCAACATGGGCTAGTATTTTTGTGCTTTTCTTAAAAATGTAAGTAAATATTACTCATGTTGAAAACACAAAACACCATCCTTATTCAAGGGAATGTGAAAAGTGTAGGGTCCTCATGCAGCAGCAGGGTTTTGCATGATGTTGTTTGTTGTTATCACCGCTGCACATATGCACCCACCTATGGCCATGTTTAATGTGGAAGTTGCAATCCCCTGCTGCAATGGACTGATTGAAATGGTTTATAATGTTTCAACACCCTCTCTTCAGAGATATTTTTCACCCTCTAGTTTCTCCTTTTACAGCTCAATTCCAGCTGTTTGAATGTGTCTCGACTTGTTCACAGACTAACTGGGGGAGATTAAGAGTTGACTGCACATCCTGTGCCAACTATGATACCATACTGAGAGTGTAGGACTGAGTTTATAATTTGCACTCATGCATTTTCATGAATACGATCCACACAAACATCAGCAGCCCACGCTGTGATCACACAGGTAACAAGACATTAAACAAAATTATCAATAGGGGTGTCATGATATACCGACAAAAACAGTGATTTAGAGAACACCCCTCACACATGACATATCACACACAAATTTGCATCACCCAGCATGCCCTCTTCCTCCGTTACTTTTAGAATAAAGAAACTGAATTAAATAGGTCAAATTGAGGTGTAGAAAAAAATATTGATTTCAATAAAACATACAGGTTTTGTATGTACCTACAACAATTATAGCTTGATTGTAACTACATGGATCATTTTACGCCAATCAGGTTAGAAATTGATTGTTGCTCTTTCCTTAACCAAATTCAATTGATCAAATACAAATAAACCAATGATCATTTTAAATTATGAATTGCAGCCTCAGCAGTTAGGTATTCACATTTTACATAACAATATGGCAGGCAAGGTAATAATTAAATTTCAAAATTTCAAATGACCACAGTCCATGATCAGTGTCAGTCACGAGTGCCAGGTGAAGGTCTTTTGCAAAATGCAACGGGCTATTAAAAAAGAAATATGAAATGCTGTCGCTCCCCACAGGGCAAGGTGCTTTATACGTATACTCCCACATTCTCCTTTAATTATAAGTGCAGCTTGACTGCTGCTGAGTCTCCTTTCTCCCGATAAGACCTGCTTTCTGCCGCAGACAAATCATTCTGTCGCGGAAGACAGCAGTGGGATGTACTGTTCTCAGGGCTGCCTCTGGCCTCATGCTGACCTTAAGCATAATTTGATTTGAACTTCATCCCTTATCTCTCACACACACACACACGCACACACACTACACATACACACACACACACACACACACACACACACACACACACACACACACACACACACACACACACACACACACACACACACACTACACACTACACGCTACACACACTACACACACATTGGAAAGCCAGAATGGGTACATGTGATGTAAGAAACGTCAATAAATAGGGGTGCTTCTTCATTCACAAATTCACGAATCATGCATGATTATGTTCCTCGAGGCAATTAGGCACGTGCACTGTATGCTACTTCACCAAGAACAAGCAGTAGACAAAGGTAGCAAGCAACTAGCCTTGCTGAACAACTTCATTAATGTTTATTAGCAAATATGTCACTGCGTTAAAAAAAAAAAAAAAAGACCAATCTGGCTAACAGTGGCACGATCACAGAAATTAAGATTAATGTACTTTGTGCTTGTGAATATAGAAATTAAAAATGTAAGTAAAGCAGGCACATGTTTGTGTGTGTTTGTGAACCTTAGGCCTGGGACACACTGCCAGCGTGGTGTGTGTGTGTGTGTGTGTGTGTGTGTGTGTGTGTGTGTGTGTGTGTGTGTGTGTGTGTGTGTGTGTGTGTGTGTGTGTGTGTGTGTGTGTGTGTGTGTGCGCGTTACCTTTCCGACGCTGCACAGCTGCAGCTCGGTTGCATGTGTGTGTGTGTCCCCACCGGCTGTGTGTCAGCAGCGGTGCTGCGCATGCTGGTCCTTCCATTGAATTAATGACTTTGCGCTGTGATAACTGCCATTAGTGTTGAATATTTGCAGTCTGACAGGTGATGAGTTGTAACCAAGATGCAGGCACGTGATTTTTTTTGTTTTTTGTTTTTTGTTTACCCTCGTTCAGAGCGAGACACAATGACACACACGGGTACTCCTGCACCGAGGGGAGGTAGAGCCTCACCATGGTACAATTTAGAGCCCACATTTAGTTTTTTTTTGCCACGATCATATGGTTCACATTCGATCAAAGATGGTTTCAGTGTATATCTTAGCTGGGAACCATGCGGGACACACTTGGAAAAATAGGCGCCGGGTCTATTCTCTATATATGACGCGTCACGAGGTGTGAGACAGATGCCAATCAACCACAGCCTGTCGGCTACAGGTACACAATGTGTTGACGAGAGAAGTCTCCAAATACACAATATGCTATTGTTGCAGTATTGTTTAGCCCCATTAGATACATGCTGATATAAAATACCTCAACCATACAGCGGGGCGAGGCCTTCAAACCACCCTATCACACCCCGTATTCTATCAAGCCCTGTCTGTGTTAAACGTGTTTGGTATTTGCATTACTCCCTGCCGATGTCGTCATTCTGGCGAAACAGTCTTTCCATGATTCAGCATTTCCTCCCCCCTATAACACTTGTTACAGGTGAAGCTCTTTCACATCGCAAAAGTCAAACGAACGCAAAAAAAACAAAAAAACCATCCTATCCTAACCCTGCATGCACAGTGAGTGAGCGTGCACAAGTTAGAAAGCGCAAGGGAGGTCGTGCCCTTGAAGGCGAGGATGTTGACGGAGCAGAGCAGGACGTGCTGTTTGAATGCATCAGTGACGTGCGTGGACAGTTTGGGCTGTTTGTGGGTGACAAAATGCTCCTCAAGCCCCCGGCCACGTTCCCGTGTCGAGCTAGCCGCCTGTCGATTAAAGCGAAGGGGGTTAGCCGCAAAGTTAGCAACAATGCACGAGCCCAGCCTGACCTGGTTTACTTAAGGTGGACTGACCTTTAAGGTGGACGACTGACCTTTAAGGTGGACGACTGACCTTTAAGGTGGACGACTGACCTTTAAGGTGGCGCAGGTGTTCTTGTTTTAGTGACAATCTCGGTCCATTTCAAAACCGAGAACAGAGAAATGTCTGCCTGCTGAGTTCAGATTAGTTTGAAAGATTTATTAAAAACTGGTCAAATTCTTGTTCATTTAGTTGCGAGTTGAGAATCAGCCAAATCTCCCTGTGCTGCAGGTAGAGAGAGGAAAGAGGAGAGAAAGATTGACTAATGTTTGTTTTTCATTCTTTCAAAATTTCATTAAGTATTTTGATGTCGGGATTATTATTTATTGTATTTTTTTTTTTTTGTGTGTGATTTATATTTTGGAATTTATTCTTTTCTTTTAAATTATAATTTTTAAACAAACCTCAACTGTGCGGTAATGAAAAATAAGTGATATGAGTATTGATAAAGAAGTGGCCGCATAAGAGTGTGAATAAAATTGTAACCATACCTGCGCAGTGCCTTTTTTTTTTTGTAATAAATATTGTCATGCTGCTATAAATTTTGTAAATCTAATGTAAAAGCTCCAAATAAAGTTACATTTCAGTTTCTTCAACTTCTCAATGAACCAATTGGTATGGAAACAGGTAGGGTTTAATTTTCCAAAGGGTAAAATGTGTCAACTATTCTGCAGACATGAAATACATGTGCATGGCCTGAGGCACTCTCTAAGGAAATGATAGGTCACATTAAATATTAAAACAAGAACCTTTTATATTGCCTCTGCCACAATTCTGATGTCGTACAAAGTCAATTTAACGTAAGCAAAACAAAACATTTTCTCAGTGCCACTCCTTCTGTGCGTATATATGAACTTGTGACTGCCAGTATAATACAACAAACTAGCCATATCTAAAACTGCATCCAATCCAACGATCCAATACGATGACAAAAGATAAACTCACAAATGCTATCAAAAACTTCCAGAACTGGCAAATTGCAAAATTAACAAGAACTATCACTTACTATAATATTATTCATAACAACCATCTAATCCAGCCACAACCCACAATCCTTAAACTCAGCATGTGTTTCTAATGTCACACTCTGTGCATGAGCGTAGGAGTGGGGTGAACTGCAGATGTCTTTCTCTTCTTCTGTTTCATTGACATCATGAGTGGGGAGGCATGTTACAAATGGGAGCATAAAAGCACAAGATATGCCCACTTCAAATTGATATGTAAAAGGTATGTGTTCTGATGCTTCAATTGTAGTAAAATGATGTTTGCAAACTAAAGACAAACTGATATATTTGTTTCCTTTTGGCATTCAACATTTTGTTGAAGTTGCAAGAGGAAAATTGAGTGGCAGAGCGAACGTTTGATTAGTTAATAGGATGTTCAACCAGATATACTAACATGGCACTTGTCTCATCTGAATCTGGTCTGTTGGCTCCGAGCTGCAGCTAATATTAAAAGGTGCCAGATATGTAATTCAGCGTAAACCTGCTAATGAATGGTACAAACACACCGCGAAACACAACAAATTGGTACCATCTTGCATTTGTTCTTTAATTATAATAATATAATATTACAGCATTGTGCATGAATATTATATATTAAGTCTGGGTGACTTAACATCATTGAACTGAAATCGTTTTTTAAACAATTTGTATTGTTTAATATTAGTTCATGTATTGATAGAGTCTGTGATATGAAATTAAGAACCAAAGCACCAAAATTCCTTTATAACAATAATAATATTCATTGGTTCTGTCAGCCCCATCATTAAATAAGACTTCCACTGCGCCATTAAATGATAAGAATTGAACTGTATTGAATATATGTTTCCTCTTGTTAATTTTATGATCAGAAAGAGAACATTTGCCTTACTTGCATCGGAGAATATATGTAAATTAAAGAGCAATCAAATTTTGTATTCTTCCAACTAATATAAAATCAAAGCTCTTTGGCTGCTGTTTAAGAAGACAAAGAAAAAGCAAAACAAGGATGAGCTTTAAACTGCAGCTCTGCTTTCCAGAAAGTCATTAGGTCAGAGAAGTGTGGAGGATGGTCGGCAAGGGGCCCTGAATAATGAAGCGCTTGTGTTCCACAGGGAACCATCGCCTGCAGCAGGCTTTCAAACCATGTAGAGGCTGTAGAAATGGAAGATTTTCAGGTGGAAAAAAAGGTCCCAGAACGACTCTGAAACAAACAGGCTGTCTTAACACTCCTTAAAGTGATAGTTGTTTGATTTGGTTGACAGGATTTTAATGTCCACCACAATCACACCTTATATTGTACTTCTCATGCCGTGCTCTCTAAAAATCACAGATCCAATAGTCAACACTTATAATTTCCATGTGCGTAGAGACGAGGACTTCGAGCAAAAATACTATTTGATAGTCGCAGGGGACTATCTGACTATTATTTGAAGACTTTCCCTCTGCCGCCACACTTACACACACAAAGGAAAACGGAGACTTGCTCATGCCGTAAACTCGGGCTCAACAATCATCACCAAACTTTGGAAATACCCTCGCCTTGGGAATCTGATGCCAAGCACGTCTTTACTTATCATCTCTGAAATGATAGCCATTGTTTGCTCTGCAGGTCTAACATCAAATTTACTTCGTGTGGTAACAAAGATAGGCATTAATTTTTGATCTGCGGAGGGACCGTCCGCTCGGTCCTTCACTCTCAAGTGGCTGCGCGCAGCTGTGGAAGATTTATGATATGCTAGCTTTACCGGCCAGAGTTTGAGCTGCACGACATTTTTGTTTATTTTAGAAAGAGTTCCACAAAGAACTGTAGTATTTTTGGCGTGTTTCTGCTGTTTGTGCAGCCCACACACGTTTTACCACAGCCTGCAGTAACCTGCAGTAGTTTGGCAGCTTTAAGTTGCATTACCGCCAGCTACTGGCTGTAGTAATGTATTGCTACCAGGCGCCTGTAAAACAAGAGAAATGAGACAATAGTCGTATAAACTATTACATGTTTTCACTTTTTATTGACTATTTGACAGGTTGTACCTCGCCTTTCCCAAAGTTCGGTGGGATTGGCTCCAGCCCCCCCCCCCCCCTCCCTCCCTCCTGTAGCCCTATATAGGAAAAAGCAGGTGTAGATAATGGTTTGATGAATATTCAAAAATGTGAAAATCATGACCCATCCCTAATACAGGTTATACTAGCTGTGAAAGCATAACAACAATAAAATCTACTAATTATTGAAAACATTTAAAACTATACCCAAATAAGATATATTACAAAAGTGCAAAACTAAGTAGAGAGTTCCCCCATGGGCAGAAATATGTAGCTACAGGACTTGGAACACACCAAATACTGGTCAGATGCAGAGTCCCTCCTGAGACTCCGTGCCTTTAAATGAGCATCCAAATCTAGGCTTTGGTAGAAATAGAGACGAGAAGCCGAGCTGCGCTGCTGGTTGTTGCACACATGGTACATAGTGTGCTCTCAAACAGCTCGAAAGCAGCGATTCATGTCACAGTGTGAGCGACAAGGATTGACTGTCAGGTGACTTACTTATAAGCACCTATCATACTTCAGCTGCCTCTTGTTTCATATTCTTTATACTAAAAAGCATTTAAATCTGCAAAGGGTAGTGTTAAGTTTGCTTTCCAGTGTCTGTCACCAGAGCACCACATTTTCCAATTCCAACACATTCTTTCAGGTTACAACCGAAACTGATCAGACCAGAGATTTTTCTTTTTCTTTTGTATCCGTATACCACATTGCAGAGAAATGACTGAGATCATTTTCTATAAAGGTGAAAAAAATGCCACAACTACAGTATAATGTTTGTTTGTTAAAAAATAAAAAATAAAAATGCAAAGAGACCGTATTTAAAGTATTAGTTCCAAATTTGGGGAAATTGTCTTATTCTTGTCATAAATAAGAAAAAAGATTGACACCATTCTCAAATATAAAGCCGAGAGACCCAAGCTAAGACAATTAGCTTTGCTTTTCATGTGGTTTTCTGCTGGGGCTTATGTCTTGCTCAGGCATAATGACCAACTGGAGTTACCCAATAAAAGCCACAACTTTTCACTTTAAAAAAAAAAAAAAAAATGTGTTTATTGAGCCCTATAGGTTCTGGTAGATGGATTTTTTTTTCTTTCTTTTTTTATTATTATAAATACAGCAACGCTAGCTTTTCCTCTGTTTCCAGTCTCTTATTAGCTAAGATAATTAACTCCTAGCTCTAGCCTCACATTTAAAAGACAGATATGAGGGCTGTAGCAATCTCTTTAACTCTTGGCGAGAGAGCAAATAAGCAAGTTCACCACCATGTCATATTGTTCCTATTATTGTCAATCTGTCATATGGTTGATACCTCCATTCTTATGGTCAGTATTGCTGCTATAAATTATTCAATTCATTGAATCAGGGCATCCATTTTGTCATCACAATTATAGTACTGTTTCTATATGTCTAGGTCTAAATTATATCTGGCAAGTTCAGTTCAGGAAAAAAAAAATATTTGCCTCAAGACCTCTTTAGGGATACTGTAACCACAGAGATAAGCAACATATCCTGTGTGAGGAGTGTCTCGGCCAGACAGATGCTGCAGCCTGACCTCTGATAACTTTGTCAGGGAGCTTGGCGTGATGGCAGAGAAATCGAAAAACTGGTGCCCTCCAAAAACACAGGCTGCCTACAAATGTCTCCACAGACTTCATTTCTGGATTGTGGTCACTACATCACAGACTTCAGGGAGCTGATATGCCTTGTCTTGACCGACTGTTATGAATGTTGAATCAGAGCACCGAGGTAAATATGAGTCAGACATGAAAATGTTGGTTAGCTGAACAAGACTGAGGTCAAAAGGAGAAAATCTAAAAATGAGAACTGTCATGTCACACTTGCCACAACTGACGATGACAGCAATTGAAGATGCTCTTTTTGCGAGACGGTTTATTTTTAGAATGAATTTTTTTAAGTACTGTAGTCACTTTTAAGGAGCTTCACAGAAAAGACTTGACACACCTGACAAGAAGACGTACTTGTCAACACAGTTAATAGACTGCTTTGGTGAGCTGTATCTCGGGAGAGGTCGCTCAGTTATAGAAGCTGCTTGTCAGGTAATTTCTACCTCCGCATAAGAGATTAGGAGAAGAGTCACATAGCCAATTACTGTCATTACAGTGTCTCATGACATTAATTCACACAAGACAGACCGATCTTGATTGTTGTACAATCTCCGAGGTTAATAATGGAGCAAAATGTAATTGCTCTGTGTTTGATAGAGCTAAACTCATGAGCCACGAGATGAGACACTTTAATAACAATCAGCACTAAATCAACACTCATCATATTAGCCAAATTCATCACTGGGCATAGCTTTTTGAATCATTGCTCTGAATACAATTAAAAATGTGTAAATACTTTTTTTTTTTTTTTTTTTTTGAGTGTTTGTTATTTATCTGCTAATAACCAAACATAGTAATTAGGCAGGTATGTTTTGCTTTATGTTGAAAAAAAAAAGGTATTTTCTATGAATTTGGTAAACCAACATTTTTATGTTGTTTAACAGTCACTTAATTGAATGGTTGATCATCAGAAATGTCATCTTGATAAGTGATTATTTATTCAAGCAAAAAAAAAAACTGATGACTCTGTATTTGAAGCTTCTCAGTTTTGAAGATTTGCTGCATTTCTGCCTCTTGCTCAGAAACTAACTATCTTTGGATTTAGGCTATTTATTTAACAAATCCTGCTCTTTGATTACAACAGTGTGGGCTACAGGAAATTCTAAACAGCAGTTTTCTCTACTTTATGATATTTGTCTGGACCACCCTATCAACCAATCATTAATTAAAAGAGACAACTATATTTAGATTAATCATTATCCTCATAGGCTAATCAATTATCTAAAGCACATGATACTGAATAATCAAAAATATTGTCATTGAACATATTCTAGTCTTTTGTAGAATTATGCCTAAAGGTGTGCATTATGCTTGCATACAATGTGTCTAGAGTTGTTTGAGCTGTGCATAATTCAATGTCAAGGATCTTCGGTGCGCAAACGATGTGTGTTTGCAAGGTTGGATGAACTGTAATCGACATGTTATTTATGCCGTTCACGTTGTTCATTATCCATTCTGTTTTTGAGTTAATAAGCATGCACGTCAGAGACAAAGGTTTGCACAACAAGTTTGCACAAGGCTGCAGCGTCTGCTGTGACTCCGTACAGACATCACAGATTAATATTCTGTGGTTTTGACTGAATGCAAAATTATTTCACTCATGTTCAAGTTAATCAACAACCGTGATTCAATACATGTTAAATATGGTTCTAGGAATTTTGAATTAGTTGAATTGCTTTTCTTTTTTTTTTCTTTTATGCCAGAAACACACCTGTAACATGAATACAGAAAAACTACAGGAAATCATCAAGACCAAATATGGTCAAAGCTTTTTGTCTGTGTGCTTTTCACTTATTTTTTTTTTTTTTTTAATGATCTGCTTTCTATTGGCATTTCCAAGTTACTGAGGATGAAATGCTTCTCTAATGATCAGAAGAGATGTGTCTCATCAGAGTCAATGATTCATCAAACATCAAACTTTTTCCAAATAAAACATTAATGGTAACTGCTGTTTGTACATCAATGTGGGCTATTTCAATCTGTTACTTCAGAAGCCAGCAAACAAGCATTGAACGGCACCCATTTCAACAGCAATAACACCTATGTCACCAAACAACCCTCGTGCAATCTGTTGCTTTGAGCGAGTGCCAGTCCATAATGCCCATCAACATAAATGTCACCTCAGCATGAAAGCTTCCGTCACCTGACAGTGGCAAAACATTTCAGAGAGAATGTTGCACTTTCTCATCACAGTCTAACTTTCCTAAAATACCGTTAACAGCACTAGTCTGAATTTGTCCTCTGATTTTTATCCACTGAGGGCTGTTAAGATTTTTGGACATGGATAAGAAGAGACAAGGAGAGAGAGGGAGAGGAGACCACCCAACACACATCTACCGTATAAAACTCAAACGTTCCTCACGCTAAACACAAACCAGTCTGCAATGACTAAATTACATATAACAACAAGTCAAAGTTTAAATTATGTTCGGTCACTCTACATGCAAAAATCTAAGTTATTTCAAAAAAGCAGCACTCAGCATTACTGTTGCTGGGGTTATAAAATAATTGCGACAGGGCTGGAGAGTCAAATGCCAATCTAATATGTACAGCATGGAAGAAGTTTATTGACTGCTGTTGTTTTTCTGTCTTTTTGTCATGTCAGAATTTGGAGCATTGAGCAACATAGTCCCTTTTGTTGAGAAAAAGTATGACGTGTCCAAATTATAGACTACATTAAAAAAAAAAAGTGTACGTAGCTTCCAGGTCTGAAAAGTGAGATCAATGCTGAAGCACCATAACGTGCAATATCACTGAGGGCCACTAGTGGATACATTTTTGTTTCCAGATGTCATAATGGTCTCATTTACTAAAGTCACGCCGTTTTTTTTACCAGTAAATCGCCCTAAAATTCAAAAATTATTTAGATATTTGGCATCAAAAAGCAAAATGTTGGAGGGCATCTCTTTGATTGACAGACCTGTGGTGCAATCAGGTTTCTGCTATAGTTGAGCATATTGTCCTTGGGTTACCATTCAGATCGAGTGAGATCCACCGCTCGCTCCTCCCTCAGTTCGTCCAAATATGGTCACTTCTGGTTCCTAAATAGAAAGATGGCGACTGCCGAAATGCCAAACTGGTGACTTCAAAAAGGCAGTTCACTAACCAATGGGTGACATCTTGGTTGGTTGCCGCTTGGTCCAAATGAAACAGACACATCAAATCGTCAGAGGTTTCTTCACATTAATCACTGGATACGCAAACAAAAAAGAATGCATTACGTGTCCCCACTCCTCAGTGACCTAATTTACTCAAACAAAGCAGGGGTCCATTACATCTTGTCATGACCTCAGGTATTTACTCATGATGGCTGTGACAGCGAACTAATGTTTTACCAATAGTTGAATACTATCCAGCAGTGACCTTTACTTAATTACTTTCTACCAAGGGAAGTCCAGTTTACATCGTATTAATGCTCTTGTATGAACACACAGAGGGATGTATTCTGATGAAACACATTTATTTTGCATTGCGTGGTATTTTTCATTTGATTTTCACTTGCCTGAGGTCAAAAGTTCTTTAAAATATGTCAATCAAATATCTGAACGTGATCCTGGTTCTGTGGCTGACGGGGCCTTTCAGTGTTAAGTCTGAACAATTGTATTCTTTTTCAATTGGTTTGCATTTCCTACCAATTAAAATAGGTCAAAGTCTGAAGCACAGACCCTAAATTGCTAAATTGTAGTTGTCTATGTGTTAGCCTATGGCCGAAAGGTATCTTAAACAAATTAGATATGCAGCTGCGTAGGATGAGCACAGACATTTATAATTACAAAACATTTGAAAAGCTTCTCAAGATCTCATCTAGATTAATATCTTGGAATAAATGTTATATTTTACCTATCACACGTCATTCCCATTAGATTTTAGTAAATTAACTACATAACTTTTCATGGATGTAATTTCTTTACGACGTCACTGAAACAACACACAGTACATCCTAATATTACTGCAGAGAACGTTACCTGAATTCTTTAAAAGGTTGATTTTGGGAAGGTTATCCACCACCTCTTGATAGCTGTTCATCACTGTGCTACAATTTTATTGTTTTGTTGTTGGCTTTGAGACTGAAAAGGTGATAAAGCGCTATACAAGTGCAGACCATTTACCATTTGTTTTTTTTCAGTCAAAAGAACTACCTCCTTGAGGAAATCAGTTCCAAACTGATTGTTGGGTTTCTCATTCATATCATGTTGTATCGATGTAAAAGAAGGCAACAAAAAAAAGCAGGCAGAAAATGCTGGCAAAAAAAATATTTTAAAAAGTCCAATCAAAAAGAAAAAATGTTGGCAGTAATCTCCCATTGTTGCCGTGAAGAAGGCCACAAGAGCAATCATAGGAATGTATTCTCTAAGAGAAACATATTAAATCTCAGTAGGTCCATAGGTTTTTTTTTTTTTTTTATTTCTCTAGGGTTTTGTTCTTGGCAGTGACTGTTTCAGGAACAAGTGGCCCTTATCAGGCACTGAGCAGCGAGAGATACCTGTGACAGCCAACACGTTTGAGGCCCCAGTGCTTAATCTCTGATTTCTGCAACGGCGCAGTGAGGCACATCACTATAGCAAGAAGAAAGTGACTGCATGCATTTCAAACCAGCCGACACGAGGAACGGAACGAGGGGAAAAAAAAAAAATGAAAAAAAAAACGTAGCATGAGCTTGAGAGCACTGCTTTAATCGCATCAAAGACTTCTACAAACAAACATGGGTGAACTGTGATTGATGGGAGCGCAGTTAATAGGACTCCCAATCTAACATTGTGTGAGAAGGGAGGGTGCCGAGGACCAGAGATCAATAGCAGCTCGGAAACATGTTAGGGAATCATACTGAATCAGATTGATGACAGCTAGTGGTGATGCATTTGGCAATCTAATTTTAACACAAAGTAACTCAGTGATAGTGCTGCCATAAGACTGAACTCAATCCTCGCGGGCCAACAGTATCACAGCTGTTAAGAGTGAAGTGTGCTCTCGCTGCAGGTGTAGGTAGGGGCAGCAGTACTGTTTTATCTTTGATTTTCAATTCATGCTCTATGCCATGAAAGTGCATTAAATAATTTACCCTTAGTGGCAATCTCACAAATATTTTAGGCCCAAAAAGCTCTTTCATTGCATTTTCGAGCGTGGACGTAGACATATTCTGACTACTGAAAAGTGATATTGAAAAGAAATCCGACTGGTAGGTGTCCTTAATGTAGCCTCAAGACTCTCACCGGCTGCACGACTGATGTAGCCACTCATTGCTTTGCACAAAGGTGTGAAAGTGATGCCAATAATTTCCCTTTCTATCCTCCATCTAACTGGACCGGAGTACTGTGAGCTCTGCCAGCCACAACACAGACAGGGCACAGACATTCATTGTTGTAAAGCTTCATTTGTGTGTGTGTGTGTGTGTGTGTGTGTGTGTGTGTGTGTGTGTGTGTGTGTGTGTGTGTGTGTGTGTGTGTGTGTGTGTGTGTGTGTGTGTGTGTGTGTGTGTGTGTGTGTGTTTGTCTTTGTTAGGCTTGTAAGCCAACCAAAAATACATAAACACTGTGTGCCTTATGTAAATATTGTACACTAATACTGCCCTGAATCTTTAATAACGATCATTTAAAATTGTGTGTATTCATTATTGCCTATATTACAGCTCTTCAGGGCAAAGATTTGTGAGAACGACGGAAAAACAAATCTGCCAAAAGACAAAATATTGCCAGTTCTCTGGTTAACTGCATTAGCATTTTATGTTTAAATCCATAAAGGAAAATTATGGATTTTTCCAGAAGTGTACTTTACAATAAAACACCTCAGTGGTTCAATATTTCTTAATTGCTCTTTATGCCAATTTCTCTTCTAAGAAGGACACAGCGCAGCATCACCAACTGGGCTTAGGTTTGTCTGTTGAATGAGGCTTGTTGGGGGATGGATGAATCCCTCCCCTGTTCTGGTTTCCTGAGCCAAGTCTGCATGACGGGGCCCTGAGCCCTCGGCCTGTGCCAGGTGGCAGCTGGGAGAGAGAGTCCCCAGCTAGGCTTCGGCAGCCCTCTCTCTGGTCCTCTGGCCATCACCGTTGGTACTCGGGGGGCTCAACACCAGCACTTCTGACCTACAGATTGGTCAGAAGTGCTGGTGTCGACCTTTTTTCTTTTTTTTTTCCAGAAGTTTTTTTTTTTTTTTTTTTTTTTCTAAATATAATTCACATCGCAGATCACATTTAATTGCAAAGTAGTGCTGCAACCCAGTAGAAGCATCCGTCTTTAGTCTGTTCATTTAAACTAATTTCCGATGTGTCTGGTTGAAACAGCAGCAGCAAATGTGCTCTGCCCACACAAAGTGATGAATCTTAAAGTATTAATCAGAGAGATGCTTGTTGTTGGGGTTGAGCCATCTCAGAGCATACAAGCTCAAACATTAACCAGGGGATCTCCATATTGCCAGTTTAATATCTGAAAGTGATCGTGCCAAGAAATATAACGGCTTGTTCAAACAGCAATGAGAAAACCCTCCATGCAGGGTGAATGGCTCCCACCAGTGAGAACAAACTCTGCCACAGCACACACACCCATAAAATTACATTCTCTGTTTTTAAATTAACAGTATGCTGTAACATGTTAAATTTGACAGCTTGTGACACTAATTCATTTTCTGCATTACTGTGTCAGTTTGGAGACTTAAAGTACAAAACAATAGAAGACAGCTCCACCAAAATGATTTAGGTCAGCCAACAGCATGCGTCATCTAATCAATCAAAGAGCTCTGTCCTTTTTTTTTATTTTTATTTTTTTTATGGACAACACACATCAGCGATAAAAAAATAATAGCCTGCCAAGTGTAAGGTTAAACTATAAAATAGTGAAGCTAATGCTCCAGTTCCCCCTCACATCTGAACAGCGCTCTACACTACCTATTCCCATGGCAACCCAACCTCTGCAGGAAAAATATATCTTCATATTTAGCTGAGGGTCGGTGGCGCATACACCACTCTTCATACATTAGTCAACCACACAAAGGTTAAATAAACTAAGAGAATGTGCAGTTCCTGTAGGCTAGTCCAGACATAATGGAGAAACCAACCGTGGAGCAGTGGCGTTGAACTGTTGATCTGTACATGTTGAGCACATAACATTATTCACCAGGTGCCTCCTCAGGGTGCTGCCTCCAGCCAGCTACTTGTTCACCCTTTCAAACTGACAGAAAGACTTTTAGTCTGAGATGGAGACACTTTACCCCCTTCGAGATACTTCAAGAAAGATGTTTGCTTCACTCAGGCCTCAAGGTTCACACCCAGCTGCACACTAACTTTAACCTTTGCTGTACAGCCAGACCATGTTAACCGCCATCCACGGGACTGTTGAATTTTGTCTTTCAGCACATGGTCTCAATTGTGCATGTGCATAGGTTTTTCTCTTTCACAAAGCACATTACATCACCCTTACATTCCATTTTATGACGCATTCTATCTTATCCGTCACCCAGTAATGACCTCATACTCAACTCAAATTATGAGAGAAGCAGTGTATCCCACCACTGCTCTTATGAGCCCTATATAACCATTAGCATATTTGGCAATAAAGCAGTTATGTTTTCCTCCATTAATAATTTATACACTTTTTTTTTTAACCAGCAACCATTTCAGTATAAGGCTGAACCCAGCTTTTCGATTCAACTCCGGCAAGATGGGATTTCTTTGAAGAAAAATGTATTGATTCATTATTCACTTTTTAAATTATGTAACATTTCGGGGAAAAATCTAATATGAAATCCCATGCCACCAACATAATTAAGTCTGCCTAGAACAGTAACCAAAACAGATCATGTGGGTCAAAAATGTGGCTCCTCCTCATATTGGTAATCAATGCCTCAAGTCAATTTACACCCACTGGCGTTCACAGCCTCAGCCAATCCATTACTGATTCAATTGTAACCCATTAAGACCGTGAAAGGTGATATTAAAGGTGACACTATCAGAAATCTAACGGCTTCATTCAATAACTTTGTTCTAGGAGTCCGCCTGCTCCACCACCATACTGTACGCCATAGTAAGAGGGGTGCTTCACTGATTCCTTCTGTAGCTCGAGGCCATACTTCACCTCCGCCCTGCGATAGATGTAAGAGCTCAATGACAGCAACACTTAGCCGACATCACCAGATAGATGTGTCAGCTGTTTTAATGTATTTTCATAGCTCATAAAAGATTGAATGCCATCCTGCAAGAATGCTGTGTAAGCACTTATCTCTCACGAACCTCAGAAATCCGTCCATGTCTACCACGATGTTTAAAGTACTTATGGGGTGCAAAAGAAAAACAAGCACGGAGGTTTGGTAGAAGTCCTTAATCTGCTCATGTACAAAACGAAGCTGACCTTGTCCACATGTTACGAGCTGACAGGCTGTTCTGACAACTCGTCTGGTTTTCAAGCCAAGACAAACCTGTGAGGCAATAGTCAATAAAAAGCACCTGAAGTACAGTTCGCAGGACATGGATGCCAATAACAACACTCAGCCAGTGCCCACTTCGCAAGTTTTCCTTTGCTGACTTCTACACACCCACCATGAAACACAGTGCTGACTCGGGCATCATCTCCTATTTAAGACCACACTCCCCCTTCATCCAGTCCTCTGCGTTCACTTTATTTTCTCTTTCTAACCCAGTTTAAACTGGAATCTACATGTGGTTTCTCCAATCACTGGGTGAAGATAGACTAGCCGGGTGAGTGTGAGCCACTTTCAGTCTTAAGGATCCCCCTGTTGCTGAGGTGGACACTTTTGCTGCCGTGTCAGAACAGGATGTGGACAGAAAATTGAGCTGCAACGGAGGTCTCGCAGCTGGCGGCCTCATTTTTTGTAAATGGCCTCCAGAAAAACACATAAAACAGCTATGAAAACAGAATTCAGTCCAACCTCTGAAGGTCAACTGTTGGTCTCCACCAAACAGTTATATGCTACAAACACCAACTCAGTGCAGGGCAAATGTCTTTGAAAGACCCGTGAACTGTCCGAGAGAGAGGGAGAGAGAGGTTGGTTTAGAGGGGCGAGAGGCAAGACATTTAAATAAACTCTATTTTGTTGCAGTTTATCATGTCCAGCTGCAATTCTGTGACTAATTTCCTGATTCCAAGCTTTGAATTAAATGAGTAAGCATACAATAGTGACATTAAGTCGAGTGAAGATTTGTGTCACAGTTGCTGTCTCAACCATTTGTTTTCACTTTTTCCACCCTCTGCCTCCTGCCACAGTCATTCCTCCCATCAGATGCCCTCAGACCGTCCCTCCTGGTTCCCGTCAACTGACTCCCACACCCACCTCACTTATTTTTAATTCTCCCATTAGTCCCAGTGTACATATGCCATCTTGCCTTATTTTTTATGTCAGATCGTCATGTGCCATTTTTGGTTTCTTAAGTTGTTCAGCTCTTGCCATCTGACAGCTGTTTGTTCCTGTTTTTGCTGCTTGTCCGCCTACCTTTAAGCCTGAATTTCCCCCATTAGTTGATAAAAGCATCACATTGTTCATGCCTGCTTGGTTTCTGTCTCCACTCGAGTCCTCCTCCGTCCTCTCATTGTACAAGATGTGCCAATTAATTTAACTACGCAGTGCTAAGGTAGCAAAAGTATAGATTGTGTTGGTATATTACAGCTGACTGCCCGTTTGGTCTGTAGGGTAGGTTTTTGGTGATGTCTGGAAGGGCTAATCAGCCTCCCACACTGATCACAGATGAGTTTTTGAGTAGGAGCAGATTCCTGTGTGGTTCCTGATCAGTTTTTGTGGCTGAGTGAAAGACCGCTGCATCGCAGATGCTGTGAGGTTCAAAGTGTTCCTTTTGTGACGAGGCAACACCAAGAATTGTGTTCTAGAGGAGCTTTCTCCCGGTATGATAAGTTGATGAGAGAGTTTCAACAACAACTAAAGCCAGTCTAAACGCTTACATTGACATTCATTGCCTTTTCTATTGGACGAGCTTGCCATAAACAATCTTTGGCAGATGCTCCTCTGGCATCCCCGACCATGTGCCCTTACCATCTTGATTGTGCTTTCATTAAAGCGGCACTACTACACGGCATTTCTTTCTGCTTCAGCACTTCAAAGTTCAGAACTTTGTATTTGCATCTGAAGCATATGATGCTGCCGATGAGGCATCTCCGGCAGATAAAGTGAAAGTAGTTCAGCCTTTTCAAATGGCAACTATAAATGGTCCAAGTCTCACATCCATACAAAAGATATGAGGTGACTAGAGCTTTTTACACTTTCAGCTTCGTCTATATTCGTATGCCGTTTCTGTCGACCCCTCCATCTGCCAAAAGCATGTGCTTGCCTTGGCAATTGCTTTCATACAGGCAGTCTAGCTTTGATGATTCCATGGAATTAGGACAGTCCTTGATACAAGACACCGTCATGATCCAGGAAAGGGGAAGGTGTTTAAAATTCCTCTTTTGCCAAAGAAATATTTATTAACAAAATGATCATTACTATGTAGTGGAAGCAGTAGAAGTCATATTCATAGTCGCAGCAGTACCTGGTTGTCATGCTGAGCCAAACATCAGCCCATTCAATGTTGGATTACTATTATATCCCTGTCTATAAAAACATATTAAAACATATGTAAAACATTTGCTTGAGCGTACCGTGTGTGTTTATATACTCCTGAAAAATATGTACTGTATTTATATGCAAAATATGAAAAAGTACACTACATTGCAGAGGAAAGAAACAATGCGACAGCCTAACGTTTATCCTGATAAATATAGTATTTCATAAAGGACTTACAGGAGATACATGCTCAAAATTAAAGCAGTACAGACTTAGATATCCTGACTTCTGAGCCCTAGTATGGGTCAAACTCTAAAAACACTGGATCCTAGAGCTGCCGTAATGCAGCTCGAGGCTATCAGTTAAAAAATGCAAGTCCCAAACACACATAAAGTCAAGCCTGATGCTCACCGCACTTTTTTTTTCAGCAGTTAGAAAACTTTGCCAGGTCGACAGAGGACATTACTGCACACAACTTTTCCTCGGGTTGAATAGTACTCTTGTTGATGAGTAGACTCTGTGTAAAATCCAAGTGCCTCTTTATACATTTCATAAGTAAATAGCCAATTAAATAACTGCACATAATTCATTTAAAAAAAAAAAAATCTCTTTGTTCAGTGTTTTTCAATAAAAATGAACAATAATAGAGCAATAGCAGAAATGAAGTGCTAAACAACCAGACTGCAATAGGGCACTTTAAGATCTATATTTATTGGATACATTTAACATAATCATCTGTACTTGATTCATAATCTATGACCCTAAATGTGTCCAGTTTTGGTTTAGTTCGCATCATATGTAGTTGTGAGTATTGTTGACTGATCCCAACATGTATTTCTACCACTATCTTAACAGACCTTTTACATTTTGTAAAACCTACAGAAACCTTTTACACTAATCGTTACTACATACTGCACATAAACACTGAATGACGTCTTCCTCATCTTGACTAGTGTGCTGCCCTTTGCACACACAGGCACTTATACGTACACTTCTGCGATACTATCTCACCATCTCACTTAATTAGCTCTGAAAGACAGTCTTCCCTGCATAAGTGTACGGACCTATCTGTGTCTTCCACAGTACTATCAATTTTTAAATAGGGTGTACATTACAAACAACCTTGAGCTGTTTGCGCTTGATGATGCTTATCTGGTGCTCACGTCACTGCATTAAATCAAGGGTATTTAGCTTTTTTTCAAATATATAAAAAAACAGGGAGTGTTGTGTTGTATCATTCTGTCAGATCAGCAGTGTACTGCCACATTGGCCTGGCCATGTCAGCTTCCTCAATGTTAGATGGACACAAGTGATAAGGAGAGGAAAAAACACATGTGGAAGCATTTCAGACAGAAAACACCATTCAAAGAATGTGCTCTGGAAATGCTTCTAATTCATACCGGGAAAACCATGGGCTCACTACTTGGCATTCAATGTAACTACGCTGCTACCACACAGCAAATTAATTTCAAACTAATTAGGCTAACAACCAGCTTTGGTGTTGAAAGAAATAAGAAATGCTATTATCATTACCGTCCATTTAGACACAGCTACAAGAGCTTCCATTTATCCTCGGTGCAAATGGAGCCAGACAGCAGGCAGAGATGCAGCCAGGTCCCAACTTTACTTTCAGATTTATGTGTGTGTGTGTGTGTGTGTGTGTGTGTGTGTGTGTGTGTGTGTGTGTGTGTGTGTGTGTGTGTGTGTGTGTGTGTGTGTGTGTGTGTGTGTGTGTGTGTGTGTGTGTGTGTGTGTGTGTGTGTGTGTGTGTGTTCAGGAAACACTGATAAAACCCATTGCCTTTCTCCAACCCCCCACAGAGTAGGGCATTCTCAGGGAGTTCAAGAAACAAATCCATCTTTTCATTTCATGCTCAAAAAGAGGTTAACTGTGTTTCCCTTGCCCACTGTGATTGCAAGGTAATTTCTAAGTCCTTGTTGTGTTGGAGGTAGTTTTGGGGAGAGGGAGTTGGGGGGAGGGGGGGTCGCCTGGTGACATTTGAGATGGTCTCCCTACAAGCAGAGCAGCCTTGACACTTACTGCTCTGTTGGAGAATGAATAAGTGTGCGACCATGACCTCAAGGCTACAAAATAATGGAGGTACATGCATTATCTTTAACAAAAGTACTGATTTATACTTCTTAAAGGAATGCTTCATGTGACTGCAATTACTTTGAAACCCTCAGCCTGCATCTATGCACATTGCCCATAAATATACCTGTCTATTGGAGTTCTGAAAAAGAAAAGTTGATTTATAAACAGACGGATAACTACTTAAAAATTCACATCATAGTTAAATAGAATACTGACTGCTCCTCTTTTTGGGAAGCAGATTCAAAATATTGCATCCATGATGGTTTCAATTAGTGGCTGTCTATGAATGTACCCTGGCTGAAGATGCAATCAAAAATGTGTTTGAACTCTATTCTGCAAATAATAGAGACTAACAGGAGCCTAATAGATAAAGCGAGTTCGCTTGGCATCTCAGCGATCCTTAGAGCCCTTCTGACTTCCCAAACTGATACTGTTGATTGTGAAAAGCCTGTCGGATAGCTCTCTGCTTAGACACAGACAGAGCACGCTGTAATTACATGACAGAAACCAAATTCAATATGCTGCTCAAGAATGATTTCCCCGACACGAGGACAGGTGGCACACCGACACGGTGGAGCTGACCACACACGCAACCAGTCCTACTACACTTGCGTCCTCAAGCGACGTTACGACGATCCCACGGCAGAGATACGGTACGGGCAACAGCTCGGAGAGAGACGGAAAATAGCCTCGCTAGACTTTGGCACGGGGTTATTTTCACCTGCTGCATTGTAGCGCTGCTACGCACCTGCAGTCAAGAGCCACCGAGTCTATCCTGCGTCCTCAAGAATGTTCCTGAAAATGCAAAAGCTGCGCTAAATGCACATTCAATGAGCTTCAATACAGGTAGTATTATCATTCGAGGTTTTACGGTTATAATGTGACATTTTATCATCCTGAATTGCAAGAAATAAAGAGATGCTGACTTCCAATGAGACATGCACTGGACAGCGAAGAACGACGAGCGAACGATGACCAACTATGTATCGTTCGTAAATGATTCCTTTGAAATCACAGAGGTATAGCTTATCCATCAGCTGCACAGCATCTGACACCAGTAACAACATGAGACTGATTTATAAAACGGCCCGTGGTGCCAAGTTTGATCGGACTGCGCATTCCCGACGGCCCGGTTCTCCCTTACCTTTCTCCTCGTCCGAGACTGCCGAGGGCTCGGCGCACGGAAATAATCCCGAGAATAGCGCTAGAAAGGCGAGTAGAAAAAACTCCGACATGTTTTCGGAGAGCGGGCTATCAAGAGCCACGGTGCTTCTCCTGGTGCTCCCGGTCCGGGTCCAGTCTCCCCCCTCCACCAGCACCCGGTTGTCGAGCGCCGTTATTCGGTGATGTCCAGCGGAACCAGTGCGCAGAATAGTGCAGCGCTTCCCCCGGCTCCCCCGGCACATGCACACACCGCCGCCGCTCTTCACAGCGAACAGACGCACCGGAGACGGCAGGAGAGATGAGAGTCAGAGGCAAAGGGGGGACAGAGGGACCGAGGGAAGGCGGGGTGGGAGTGCAGGAAGATAAAGAATGAGTACGTTTCCTGTCTTTTCTCAATGATTAAATGCCGTCAAGGTGGCGCAGCTCGCCTGAAATTAATCTAATTGGTTAGCTGTACAGTCATGGAGAGGGTGTCAGTCTGAGGTTCAGGGATGCAGATGGGGTCCTCAAAAAGGAAGTAAAAGTCAGGGAATGTACGACAATGACTAAACTCAGCTCCACCATTGTTCCCGGTACAGTCAAATATAGTAGACTTCTACAAAAAAAACCTTTTCCTGCAGAATTAGCCTGTCGTGTGTATAAAATAGTCTCTGAAGTGTGCAAATGGACACGGCTCAACTACTTGTTAAGAGTTACTTCAAGGAAATACCTTAAACTGTAACCCATCACAACACAGACCACTGCCGTCAGGTATCATAGATCGAAAAGTAGTAACACCTGACTACATCAAAATATCTCAAGGCAGCCGTACAAAACTATGAAGCTACAGTAAAGCACCAGCAAGTCATGAGAGGACTTAACAGCCATCCTGAAAGGTTACTGTTATACATTAAACATAAAGACGTGAGAACTGGGCAGGCTTATTCACTTATGTTTCTGTCTTTGTATGCTTGAGGGTTTTTTTGACTGGAGAAAAGAAAATAGGTCCAGTACTTAAATGTACCTTGAAAGCCTTCTGACTGAATGGATGTAAATTACCTAGCTGAACCTCCATTTGGTCTGACATTTTCTCCTTTGTTCTGCTCTATTCTGGCATGCCCTGCTATTTTCACTGAAGATGTCTGGTCTTCCTCTCTGACATTATATTATAAAAATGTTGCAGCAACTACATCAGCACATAATTATATGTATGTGCAGAATGTCTCTTAAATATTAAACCGACTTTTAAATTAAAAAGACTCACCAGCTTTTAATAATGATAGAAAGCAGGAAAACTGCACCGACAAAGAGGAATAGTGGACCCTCAGCAATGCTGGAAGGAGCCGAGGATTGTTTCTTCAACAATTCAACAACACAAAAACAATCACATGACAATCCAAACTATTCAATAATTCAATCGTTAAATTGTTTTAATTTATTCCTGAGCCTTGATGTTAATACTGGTAAACTGTTTTGTGATTTTATCCACCTTGCTACTGACGGTCTGCCGATGCAGCGGCCAGCGAAAGGAGGCGGTAGCAGAATGTTTTCCATTGTTTGGTATGGATGCTGCATCTGAGCTGAGTGTGGGAGAATCTCAGAGAAGCGGGTTGGTATATAATCGTGCAGAAATGATGGCGGAAGAAAAGCGAGAGACCTAAATGAAGCAGGCCACTGTAAACGGCAAAGAATATGTAAATATTGATGAGGATCTTTCTTGACTAAACTTTAGTCCAATGCAGAGGTGGCATTGTTTTTACGGGGAGAGTAAGTCAGTTGAGCTTGTTTGCTTGTATACAGTTCTAATTATTTTATATTTTGTATTCTATACTATACTAGATATCACATGTTTATACTGTAGTGTTTTACAGCTGGTCACAATGTTCCCCAATTTTTAAGAAAAAGCTTAAAGAAACAACAAGAAAAGTAAATACAATTAATACTGCTTTTCACACTGAGTTTCAAAGTTCATGCATGCGCTTGGAAAAAGCAGTTATCCACTGGTATTATTCCAGGTGAAGCATGAATTCTGAAACTAAAAAGAAGTTCTGACACGAGCCAAAATGGACTTGTGTTTGTTGAAGGTTACAGGAACAAATACTACACTTTAAACCATAAAACCTCGGCAGGGTACTTATCAGAAGTAAGTAGTGCTTCCAACATCAGTGATCAAATGCAGCAAAGACTCAACACAATCTGTCGTGTTTTATTATCAAGTTGTCACAAAAAACTAAAAGGTCCAGGTCTTCAAGGACGTTTCGCATCGAGTCTCTGCTACTTTCCGCTGCCAGCATTGCATTGTTTGCTGTGACTAAAAAAAAAAAAAAAAAAGGAGAAAAGAAAATGCAAAAATGAATAATTTCATGAGGCTTTTTTTTTTTTCTTTGAAAGCTGAGAGCAGACTGCATTTTTCCGTTGCAATCATAGTGGCGATATGTTTGACTGAAGCGCTTCAACTTTTTCTGACGATGATGAAGTGCTCTACTTGTGTTCTGAATGATTCATATGCGCTAACACTACAGCTGAGTTCCCTGGGAATATGGCGTGCTTAACTCCCTCTTCTTCTCACCTTTAACCGTAATTAGAGTCACCCAACACCCAGAGTCACCCACTTCTACACAAACGCATTAGCTTAAATTCACCACCCTTCTGGTAAATTTGTGGTAAAGGAGGCATGCAGCTGTCAATAGGAGTAATGCTCCGCGTGGTCCAGCTTGGCTTGAGTGCAGACGTGTCAGACGGAATAAAGGGGTAGTGGCAGTCGCACTCCTGAATGGCAGAGGCCAGGGCAGCCTAATAGGCCACTCATGCATTACGTGTCACTCACTTGCGGTACAGGTCCTGACATACAGGACTGGATGGGGCCTGTTCACCTGTCACAAGTACACATTGACATGCAGCCACACAGTCACACAGTCACACAGTCACACAGTGCACCGCCAGTGTGACATCAGGGTCATGGCGTCTGTGTGAAGTGATGCTCTGCAGGTCGTTTTTTTTTTTTTTTTGGTCGAGCACCGTGCCCTTGGAGCTCCTCTCACCGATAGACATGAGTGATGGCACCGCTGCTCGTCATGCCAGTTCTTACACAGCATTCAGCTGCACTTTGCCACTCCTGCTTCGGATGGCAATACCATTCTTCCGAATTTGCAGCAGCTATTGACCCTGCTTGACCCTGTCATAGTTGCAGGCTTGTTATCAGGATAATATTGCCGCCGTTGTGGTTTTTTTCCTTCAGCTTATCCTCAGCTTTCTCCCAAGCCGGGATACCACAAGATTCGTTTTAGATGTCAAAAGCAATTTTAGGAAATGAGGAATGAGCAAAGATCGGTTGACAAATCTAGTCTGACGGGCATTTTGTTTCCTTTGACAGTTATTAGTCGGAAAGCAGGAAATGTACTGAATGGATGTTGGTTCTGTCTTGTTGAGGAGCGCGAGCGCAGTCCTCTGCCAGGGCCATAAAGGGATGAAGATACACGGGTGCTCCCCTGGGTCTCAGTGCTTGTTAATCAAGCAGTGGGACGACAGACCATTTGCTGCATGAATCACTGCACTCCCATCATGCTGAAAATGACTTGCATTTTTTGAAAAGGCAAATGTAAATGGCACTTTTGTTGCATTCAGAATAGTCAGTCAGGGTAATGTGACGGTCGAGCTGTTCTGTGTGTGTGTGTGTGTGTGTGTGTGTGTGTGTGTGTGTGTGTGTGTGTGTGTGTGTGTGTGTGTGTGTGTGTGTGTGTGTGTGTGTGTGTGTGTGTGTGTGTGTGTGTGTGTGTGTGTGTGTGTGTGTGTGTGTGTGTGTATGTATGTATTTCAGTGGGATATAGCCCACTAAATAAAACAATGGGATGTGTTTGTGTTTTCTCTTCCAAATATGGATGTTTTTGTTTTCTGGTTTGCTTCACACAAGGGTCTGTCAACAGAAAATCTTAATGTGAACAACCATGTTATTGTAGAAGAACTGATTGTTTCTCAATACAAATCTATGCAAATCTCAGGGGAGTTAAAAAAAAAATCATACATTTAATCCTCACAAATACAGAGTTGCTGTGATGCCATTTCCTGTGCTTGTACTGAGCTCTTTGAGAAGCAGTTTCAACAAAGCAATTTCAAGTTAATTGCCTTTGTGTGAGAACTGAAAAAAGACTTCCGCAATTTGTTTGAACCCTCGCCCTATAAGTGAGGAACAGCAGGACACTGGAACTATTTTGAAAATAGCATATCTTTTTTTTTTTTTTGGTCTTCCTGTTATTAGGTTTTGCTTAAATTTATTTCTGAAATTATACCAACACATTTTATCAAGCTCAAGGGAAAACAAACAAGCAGACACATGCTCACACACATTCAAAGACACAAGCCTTCCTGTGGCAGGCAGTGCACTGATGTCTAACTTACTACTGCCATCTAGGGATACATAAGAATTGTGGTCAAGTGCTGCTCCATGTGTGTATGTACATGTATGTACATGAGGAGCACTGGATGATCCACATTGCGACTGTAAAACCACAACCTAAAAAGGACATGCTAAATCACACTCAATGTGAAAATAATAACCCTTCCTTTATAAAGCAGAGGCCTGTTCCTTCAGGCACTCTCTTAGCAAAAATAGCCCAAAATGCTGTCTGTCCATCTAAATGTAACAGTCAAAGTCTTTCTTCTTTGCATTATTTTTCACTGGTTCCCAGTGGACGGCAGGGTTGGAGGAGCCACAACACAGACAGAGCGGCTCACCATCTCTCTCTTCACACAGCTGGAATCCACTCCTACTGAATAATGAACTCAATCTCAGCTCTGCCTCAGGGGGGTACCTTGGAGACGCCCTCAGCTTGGTGCAAAGCTTTGTTGCCCATATGCGCGTGCGTGCACACACGCGCACACACACACACACACACACACACACACACACACACACACACACACACACACACACACACACACACACACACACGCACACAAAATCATTATTTCCTGCCACAAGTAGCTTTGTGAAAAATGCTCCTCTGATTGGCAGCACAGGAGAGAGAGAAAAAAAACACAAAAAAACCAGGCATAGAGCTGAGGCTCGTGATGGTTTCAGCATAGACGAGGGAGCAGTGGAGAAGTGGGGAGGTTTCCTTCTGGCTGCGTGTCTGTCTGTGTGAGGCCAGAGGGTTCAGTAGCAGTTTCCCAGCAGTTCAACCCCAAAATACCTTTGAGGGTCCATGTCAAACTACTCCTACTGAGGAAGGGGAAGGAGGTTCAGGAAAAGAAGGGGAAGCAGTTGTGTGGAGGTGGGGGCGTGAGGGGTGAGATGAAAGAGACAGCCGCTGGATGCCAAGCTAATGAATGGCCACACTTCCCATTACTGATTGAGATTTAAGAGGTGCGGGTAGGTAGAGCTGAAGGGGGTCAGCAGCGGTGGTGAGTCAACTGACCTTTCAGAAAGCCCTTCACCTCACCCCCCTCCACGCAGAGCCCATTAACCGCGGAAATATGGCAGCTTCTGATTAGATTCACCATAATTACGGAAGTCACTAATGAAATGTGTGTGGTGCCGTGTGTAGTATCTCAAAAACAGCCCCCATAACTTATACAAAAAAGAAATTGTTAGTGAGTGAATCTGTTCACAGAGCATGAACATACACAGTCTGTTTCTGTGACTTTGATAGTTCCGTTTAGTGTCCTATGCTTTTTCTTTTTTTCCTGGTGTGCAGCCATCCTGTGTCTCTAACTCGTAGTGACAGATCCACTTCATGGTGCTTCTTTTCACAAGCTGTGGCAGCAGGCCAACACATGTGCAGGACTCTCTCTCTCTCTCTCTCTCTCTCTCTCTCTCTCTCTCTCTCTCTCTCACACACACACACACACATCTCCTCAGCAACATCTAAATAGGTAATTATCGGACTTGTAAGATCGGGGAGGTGGCAGCCAGTATGCTCCACGTGATCAGCCTAAAACTAAAGCCTCTACTCAGCAAAGGAATATTAATTGCCTTTTCCAAGTCAACAAGCACTAAAGGAAAGACAGCACTGAGGAGAGAGAGGGAAAGAGAGAGAGGGTCGCCTATCAACAAGCAGTGACTACCAACTTCCCAGCAAGGTTACTGAATAGCTTCATTGTTGTCGTCTCCTTGTCGGAGGGAAGAGTTCGCCAATAATTCCGTTATGGCCTCTTTAACATTGGTTTTGCGTTTGTTGTACCTGTAAAGACAAGGCATACTTGTTCAGCTCTGAAAGGAAGAAAGAAAAGATTAAAGCAAAAACAGCAGGAGAGTAAGAGAGAGAGAGAGAATCTGCAGGTTTTTGAGTCCCTAGGAGAGGAAATAATCCATCATGCTGCAGGTTTTTATCATAAAGTACCTATGTGAAGGGTCAGAAATTGGTTTTCTCTGATCAGTAAGGAAAATCAAATACAACTATAATCTGGAAATGTCCCCTCACAGAGCTCCCAGGTATATAAACAGGCTCGTAATGATGAATATTAGTTTTGCAGCAGGAACAGTGTCTTCCTTTCTTTTTTCTTTGCCTTGGCTCATTGATATGCGCCGTGGTTCTACACTGATAATTGCCTGCTGAGCTCCAAGATCAATTCTGTAATTTGCTATCAAAACTCCATGATGTCATGTGTGTCCAGTCTTATCAGACTTAAGAAAAAACAAAAAGCTCCTATAAGCAGAGACACAGTAGACGGTGAACGGCAAAGAGCAGTGATTAAAGAGTACTGAGTATATTTCGTTGACATTTGAAGTTTTCATTGCTGTTCAATTATGTTTCATAATGGCTCTAATGACAAAAATAATGTATGTATAAAGAGGTTTCTTTTGTCACAAACAAAGCTGAAGCCTGAAAGATCCAAAAATACTACGAGATAAATAGATGAAAAGTTTCAAAAAAGTTATTTTAGGTCATCTGGTTAAATAGTTTTTTTTCAACAGACAGTGGCAGCACGGTGTATGCAGGTCTTTGCACAATGAATGTAGGTCCTAATCTTACAGTCAGTGTGCCCAACTAAACTTCTAGTGTATCAAACTAATGTGCACTCACAAGCACGATGAGGTAATATCGTATGGGAAATTGCCTTAGCGACAACAGATTTTATACTATGGGAGCTATTTTTAGGCCAAAAAAATTGACATCGCGAGTAAAATCAGTGGCTTGGTTACATGTTGTAGTAAGAATGTGAACTCTTTATTTACTGACCTTAAATAACAGTGTTGGCAAGACAAACTACCCTTGAATCTTTTCTCTAACATTGTCTTGTTCAATATAGACATTTAATTCAATTGTGAACTACTCAGTAAATAATGAAGGTAATCCACATATGCTTACAATCGTTACAGTATTTTACTTATTTAACATCACATCTGCAGTCTGTAGATCATGTTGAATCCAATCCAATACTACCAGTTCATGGGACACATACCACACAACAACTATTTTAGTCTGGAGCCACCAACAAAGTAGAGCAAAACTGCCTTGAAGTCAGACTCGCCGACAAATACAACAGCAGAACATAGTTTGTAGTCAAACAGATCCACGCGTTGCGGTACCAGAACAAAAGACGCATTCCAACATGCCAAAGCAGTATAGACAGACATGTTATGTGCCATACTGTCTCAACGACTGTGCCTGACTAACAGTAAAGGCATAGACCACACAAAAAGCTGGAGTCGTTAGCTGTTTTCTTGTTGTGAAAGACTGTTGTGAAAGACTTCAATAGAAAAAATAAATCAAGATTCCACATAGATCCTGTGCTGGTCCCAATACCAAAAGAAGGGATAAGAAATGATTGCAGGTTAGAGGTTCAAAAGCCAAAGCTAGAGTGACCTTGCCTTGAAAAATTGACCACAGAGGTTCGGGTTGACTCTCCTTAGCTTTCCTCCCTGTCACCCATGATGCGGTGCCTATAATAAAAGCTAATGCATAAGAAAAGAAAAAGACTACCACAGCCACACAAAACATTCCGCAAATAAGATAATAAACATTATATTGAGTTCAAAACATGAAAGTAAAGTTAGCTAGCTACTTTAACCTCCAGTGTGTTTAGTGGGTTACGCGACGGCAGACTTTAACGACGCTGCGAGCCAATGCAGTGATGCAATTGAGGCACGCAGACACCTCGTTCATCGAACATCAAGGGTAGGAAATGGTATGGTCCACTTGTCTGTCTGAAATCGTATTATAAGATAATTCCAGCCATGAATATGGAAAATACATTGTAATATTTTCAATTACATGTAAGAAAGTTATATCAATGTTTTGATCCCCCTAAGCTGTTGTTTTTTCCTCTTTACAGTGGGTCGAAATTTTAACTGGGGTGATTTAATTACTTATATGGTTTTGGTATTAAAATGTCTACAATTACATGACAAAACTGGAGTGATATAAACTATATATTAATATATATTCTCTTGCTACGAGCAATACGTGCAAAATTATGTTGGTTTGCCTCATTATGATAAAAAAAAAAAAAATTTAAATGGTTATTTGTGAGGTTTAATTCAAGCAATTCCATTGTTCCTACTTGAGCAGCAGTTCTGCCTCCAGGAAATGTATATATAACGGAAACTGCAGTCTGCATTTGGATTGCATGATTACTGAGACAAAATGCATTTACTGACAGGTACCATCTGTTTCATGAAATTCATGTAAAGCTTGAAAGGAAGTCAAAAGTACTCTTGAGAAGTAACACGATCTCCATATTGCATCAGCAGTGGAATACATTCATAGAGACTTTATCTTTAGATGACCGCTTCCGCTATTAGCGTACAGCTTGGCCAAGACCCTCCCTTGCTGTCTTCACTCCTTCTGCTTTTGCTGTTGTTTATCTTGCATGAGTTGTGTCGATAGCATTTATGGAAGCTGACAGATTGGAGCTGTGGCTTGGTGCCTCGCCTAATGGCCTACTATGATTGATGGATGGCTGGTGAGAAAAAGTCTACCATGTCTGGAGTCCCCCCCCTCCCCCCTTCTCCCAGCTCTATCTCATTTTTGGCATTCAACCTTTATGCAGATTGGACTCAAGTCTGAGCAAGGTCGATGGGTCAGAAGGAGTTTTTGATTCGTAATATATTTTGTATTGATCATTTTGCAGCCTTAAATGCAAGCATCATGTGTCAGAAGGTGTTTTCACAGCACTGTGCTTTGTCATTATACACACATTAGATGATCGCTCCATGAGCAGATTTGCTGCAAATTCATGTGATCGAAAGAAAAGTTGCGTTTGTCAGAATCAAACACCATCCACATGTCTTTTTTTTTTTTGTCAGTTATAAATAATCTTTTCACTTCTTGTTTTTAAGACTGAGGTCAGACAAACCAGTCTTGACAAGTGCAGGTGAAGCGAAACAACTGCTCTTCAGAAAATGCTTGTGTGCACACACAAGACAACAAGTGAAGGAGGAAGATGAAAGATTGCAAAGTGCCTTCCGTCATGTTTTAAAAGCTACTCTTCTGTGCAGCATTTAAACGCTATCAAAATTGCAAACAAATTGTACAATTATTTCTCGCTGAATGGTACAAAGATAAATGTGTGCATTGCTGATGTTATGAAGAAAACTCATTCTCTTAATGTAAAAGTCCTATGGAATGATTCTAGCCAACTTTTTAATAATAATGTATCTAAGGTTCATTATCCAAAACACTGGGACCTTGGTCTGTTTACCTGCCAACATTAGCTTGTGGAGTTAGAGGCTACTTTAACAAAGCCCTGTTCACAGCTAGTGCACCCATTGTTGGGGCGGTCACAATCATGACATTTTAGTGGACGACTAATAAGTGCAATGTACTATTTAATTGATTCTTTCTGTTCATTCAATGCCACTATTATTATATAAGCTCAGTCATACTTAAATGATACACATGCAACTTATGAAGAAGGAGAAAAGCCATTTACTGGCTGTGGTTAATGTTAATAGATGCTCATCAAAATGCAGTTGGCCAAACAGAAAAAGTTAGGCGCCTCAAGATAAACAGTTGGCGGCACTAATTCTCTTCTCATGTGTCATTAAATTAGAGCAGAAGAACGGGGATAGATGACAATAATGAGACGATATCATTCGCCACTCAAACCTCAAAATGGGGAAAAACTTGGACACGTAGTGTTGGAAATACAGTATGAATTTTTTGGGGGATTCATTCAGCTGTTTTTATGCAGATGAAAGGAAACTATTTTAACTATTATGCAAAATTATTGCAGTCAGCTCTAATATTCGGGATTATGTAATTACTGTGACAGGCCAATCCCCTGCAGTATTGACCACATTGTGGGTCTTGAATTTGATCATACTCTATGTTAACGGTTGAGAAATTTACGTACACTCAAGCAATCCCTGCCAATGTTACCTTTGGTTCTACTCATAAAAGCCTGTTTAATGTTCTATTAAAGAAGAAGAAGAAGTATATAAGTTAAGCAGCTAAATAGGGATATGACACAACAAAATAACTGATATGCTCCACATCATAATACTGATATATAGCACTGAGTTCTGCACTTCAATAAAGGATAAATGGTGCAACTTTCTGTCAATGTTAAGGATTATATACAGAGCCCAGGATGTGTCAGGGACCAAAAATAATAATAATAATAATTTGTGCTCTTGATATAATATATATTTTTTTCCTGTGAGACACCTGCTTTGAGGCTTTGTGCTCTCGCTATCACCCCGCCCACACAACTCTCATGAAGCCACAAAGAAACTCCTTAATGAAAAACATCCAGTAGCTACATACCGTAGGTGAACATTAGGCTGTTAATTCCACAAATCCAGCTGTGACATTGGTACATGAACATTACAGACAGCATAAAAGCCACAATTTGCATGTCGCTTGAGTTCAGCCTTTCTCAAAATACATAATGTGTTACATCAATAATTTACCATTTATAGTGAAATGTCACTGACAAATCAATATTGATTGCAGTTTTTTTGCCCATGCTCTTTTGGATAATTTTATTTTATGAAATTCCTCCAGCAATCACAAAACACCATTAACATCATTAAGCATTTAGAATTATTAATAGAGTAAATGATGTGGTTTTTTTCCCGGTACATCAGGCAGGTAAGGTTTATTAATAAACTATCTATCTATCTATCTATCTATCTTATCTATCTATCTATCTATCTATCTATCTATCTATCTATCTATCTATCTATCTATCTATCTATCTATCTATCTATCTATCTATCTATCTATCTATCTATCTATCTATCTATCTATCTATCTATCTATCTATCTATCTATCTATCTATCTATCTATCTATCTATCTATCTATCTATCTATCTATCTATCTATCTATCTATCTATCTATCTATCTATCTATCTATCTATCTATCTATCTATCTATCTATCTATCTATCTATCTATCTATCTATCTATCTATCTATCTATCTATCTATCTATCTATCTATCTATCTATCTATCTATCTATCTATCTATCTATCTATCTATCTATCTATCTATCTATCTATCTATCTATCTATCTATCTATCTATCTATCTATCTATCTATCTATCTATCTATCTATCTATCTATCTATCTATCTATCTATCTATCTATCTATCTATCTATCTATCTATCTATCTATCTATCTATCTATCTATCTATCTATCTATCTATCTATCTATCTATCTATCTATCTATCTATCTATCTATCTATCTATCTATCTATCTATCTATCTATCTATCTATCTATCTATCTATCTATCTATCTATCTATCTATCTATCTATCTATCTATCTATCTATCTATATATATATATATATATATATATATACGCAGCATTGGCTTCTCATTCAGGAAAGAGAGGTTGTAGTTCCAATTTTTTAATGCTTTTTCAACACCGTGAGCAAACTAAGTGAAATGCAATTACTATTCTTTGTTACACTAGCCTTGAAACACAGCCTCCAACAATATGCTTTTCACCGCATATATTGAATGACCATGTGACATAGAAATGTATCAGTATCGGTAAATGTTTTATTAGCCTGAACCCAACAGCATGTCAGATGTAGGGTGCTCTGGTATCATCATCCTTTCGTTTCTATGCCCACCATCAACCATTACCTCTGACCTATAGTGTTACGGTAACTTTTTTTCCACTGAAATCTTTATCTATGAAACATTTGTAGAATAAACAGTGTCAGAAACAGTGATGCCAGAGAAATACAACTGTTTTCTTCATGCATACAACCCTGTAGATATTTGAGGTTACATTCTAATATCGCCAATTTGTGACTTTTGTACTGTCCATTTTCTCCATTTTTCATCCATTTGTCTTAATGTAGTCTAAATACGTCGGTCAGTTTTTCCATTTCATCATTTGCTTGCGGTTTTACCCTCCCCTAATTCCTTCCCAGTCTTTTAACTAAATGTCAGTCATTTCCTGTTACACTTTTTTCAGTAAAATAGTACCTTGTAAATCCAAGAGATCTTATATCTTGGTAGGGTTGCAGTAACTTTATTAAATATGAAAACAAAAACAAAGTTTCCTCTGAAATGCAATATATCAATCATACAAAAATTACAAATATAACAATTGAACAATAACATGAAGTTTCAAAGCATTTTCAAAAAGCCGTGTTCTTGGCTGTTTGATTGACAGGCCTGTGGTGCATTCAGGTTACGGCTGTCGGTGGGCGGGACATAGTAATGTCGGGTTTTCAACCAGATCGGGTCAAATCTCCCACTCGCTCTCCCCCCTCCCCGGGTTTGCCCGAATATGGTCATTACCTGCTCCAAACCGCTCGGGACAAACAAAATGGCGCTGGCCAAAATCTGAACTCGAAGCTTCATAACAGCCGTTGACAAACCAATAGGTAATGTCACTGCTGGTAGCCACTTGGTTAGGGCACATGGGAGGAGGTCAAGTCATTACAAGTCAAACAGATAAAGTCAAAGTAAAGTCACTAGTCACTGGGGTTGAAGTTCAATTTCCTTTGCGATTTTATCGAGTTAAGTCTAAAGTCATCAAACTCATGACTCCAGTCGGACTGTAGTCCAAGTCATGTGGCGGGAGACCACATCTCTAAGCGACACAGGTGAAGGGACAGGTGCACTACAATGTCATTAGAACAGCAGGAAGTTTGGCCCCTTCAACATTATCAGCAGCTGAAACAGCAGTGGCAGTGACACACAGCTCGTTTGGACAACAGTGGAGCTAAATCTGCCGTCAGACACACAGCCAACACTTGTTTGCAGGATGACTTCATCGTTAGTCTTTTCAAAGGATTTAATGACAAAAAGAAAATTCAGAAAATCCCCAATGATTCACTCACACACACCCCAACTTGTATCAAGCGGGTTCAAATGTGAAAGGACACATTAAGACCATTTTCACAGCTTTTTGTTTTGTCTTAAGTGACACAACAACGCCGGACGTGGGGATCTTCATGTAAGAAAGGGAGAGATAATTGTTTGTAGTTTTCAGTCTGAATGAGTGAATACCAAAGGGAAGACTGGCTTTGCGGAGGTGCTGTTTACAACGTCTGTTGTTCAGCGGGGCCACCAGCAAGGTCTGGACTAATACAGAATTCTACTTGTACAACTTGCCCTTCAAATAAAGTAGTCCAAGATGAACTGACTGACTCAAACACAAACTGCCCATACATATCTAGTCCAGGTGAGAGGAGTTTGGATTGTCCTTGTTGCCTCTGGTCATTGTCATTCGTTCAACAGCACCAACTCCACATTGTATTTTGTTTTTAAACTCTTGCTCTTCATTAAAAATTCATCACATTATTATTAGTAATATTGCATGGTGATTGTTCATTAGATTTTTCATGAGTGATTATAATCTTAGTGTAAATCTCTAGATTTTAATTTCCACATGTAATGGTTAATGCTAGGATAAGTGCACCATGGGAAATAGACATTGCATATTTTGAATGCATGAAGCTATGCAGGCTATACTGTGCATCAGGTGAGAAGCTGTTCACACTTTAAAATAGATCCAGACCCACCCTGATACTTCAAAACATGCAGCTGGACTTTAACTAATGCAGAACTCATCTGTGATCTTCTTTGCAGTTTCTTTGCCTTTTCCCTGCTCCTTATATACCTCATCTGTGTCCAATCTCCCTCTTTTCAGTCACAATTATCAGCAAGTTGATTGAGAAAGTGTTGGCAAAATCCCCATGTGACCTCTGGCTGTTAAACTCAAGCCACAAACACCTCCTCTTCCTGCCTCACCACCTGTCTCAAAGCGGTCTCTCTTGATTGACCGGTAACAAACGATCATCCTTCTGGCTGCTCTCTCTGCCGTGTTAAATAGCCCACACTAGGCTGCTGCTGCTCCCATACGGATCAAATGGAGGAGGAGAGGACTGGAGATGGATTCCCTCTGTCATTCTCCACTCGAGCATGTTTTGTCCACTTGCGGTATTGAGGAGAAAAAAAAAAAAGCAGATTTAAAACAATCTAATCTATAATACCAGTAGTCGAGTATCTGATGGAGCCATACAGAAGTGTGCAGTGTTTCACTTATAAAATAGAATCAATGCCTATTTTCCCGCTTCTCTCTCTTTCCCTCTTTGTATCGCTCCTCTGTCTCAGTTTGAGTAACTGTGTGTGTGTCTCGCTCTGAACGAGGGTAAACAAAAAAAACAACTCATCATTGGTTACAACTCATCACTTGTCGGACCTCAAAATTTTTATACGGATGGCCATTATCAACGAGATTTTCTGTGATTCAATTGTACGACCTGCAAGCCGGCGTGGACACACGCACACGTAATCGAGCCGCAGCTGAGCAGCTCATCAAAGGTAATTAACCCACTACGCAGGCAGTGTCCCAGTGTCCCTGTGATAGATTGGTATTGGAATCTCACTTGAGTGGAATTGTAACACTGTTTCCAAAAATTGCTGATCAATAAAATAAAATAAAAATTAACTGGGGATCTCAGCATGTTTGAATGATTTACCCATTTTCCACTGTGTTTCTTCTCTTCAATTTCTACCAGTCAAAAATTGTAAAAGCTTACATTGCCAATTTTACTTTTTTTTTTTTTGGTACAAAGCACAAATTC
This sequence comes from Brachyistius frenatus, assembly GCF_029030835.1. Taxonomy (NCBI): domain Eukaryota; kingdom Metazoa; phylum Chordata; class Actinopteri; family Embiotocidae; genus Brachyistius; species Brachyistius frenatus. Next base: position 4,553,856 of record NW_027210626.1, read on the forward strand.
CCTGCCAAGTCCTTCCTCCAGGCATTGCGGAAAACCGAATACAAAATATTTCCATGTGAATTGTCAAACAGCGACATTCGTCACACTTAAATTAGCCTTGTGCATTTATGCTTGTGAGTCATAGCCATTCAGCTGTGTGTAAGACAGGTGACCGCTTGCAAGAAGAGAGGTGAGCATGCAACGGGGAGAGAGATACCAGAGAAGTGTGTCCCTGATGATTAAGAACTGCCTGTCTCCCGAGGCGTCTTTGTCTCTGGAGACACATCATCCTTCTGATAGTTAAAGGCTGAGCTTCAGGCCTCCAACAGATGACAGAGAGAGACGGACCATTTCTTTTCAGGTTCAGGAGGCTGAACGGCTGAATCATGTTTATTCCTTTGTAATCACACATACACTACATGTGACTTCAGCTTTGGGTGTCTAAATAACACGTGAGCTGGCAGCAATGACTGATGTCACGCTGCAGCTGAGTCAATATTGGGTCCTTTAATGTAGCCTAGTTTTCATAGCAGTCTTAAGAACTTTGTGGGTCTACCATTAAAACCCAGGGGGCCTGCAGAGTTAAATCATTTTAAAACAAGTTACTATTGTTGTACAATCTCTGCTTCTACATATATGATATTAATGACCAGTACTTATATAGGTCATTGATATTATGTGAAACAACTGCACACATAGGAACCTGTGTAATATTCTTGATGACATGTCACTTTAAATGATCTACGTATACCTAAGACATGTCATGTTACGAGTTTGATGTGTAGGAATAAAAAATAAAAAAAGGAGACCATGTCTTCGAATTGGCAGCCAATCAAAGTATTTACCGAACATCAACAGGTGACAGCATGTAATGCATCTTTTGACACAAAAGATTTCCTGTTGCAATGCATGCAATGTTGGTGTTTTCTGGAAAAATGGCTACGTTGGAAGCCAAACAGCTACACCAAGTTGTTGTTGTTGGTTTTTTTTTTTATCTCCTACCAGCTCCTCTCTAGTCCCTGCACCAAGCCGTAAGGACAGCAAACAAGTTAACGGCTCAAAAGGTCAAAGCAACAAAGCATTGCTGGGATTAGTAACTCTAATGAAATTGCTAGGTATGAAAACGTAAACCCTTCACTACTATTAATATGGCAACAAACGTCTCTACCAGCCAGAACCTGGGTTCCTCTGTGAAAGGTCAGAAAGATGTGACAGCGGGCACAAAAACACGGGCAGCAAAATGAATCAATCAGCCGTAAATATCCTCCATGTCAAAGAACAACAACAACACCAGCAATACGTATTTTAATTGAGGACTCCTTCAGGGCACCACAAGAACAGAGAAAAACAGAATTGGAAGGTGGGCGGGAGGTGGAAACAACATCGTAACATTTTTAAAAAGAGATATTTTCCAGCATAATCCACTCCAACTAGATTATAAAACCTTGCCACACTGGACGAGAGGGTTTTGGCTTGCCTCAATAGGACCACTCAACTTAACGAAACAACTATTTCTAAGGTTATGCAAGGTTTGGCTGCTGATCAGGGCAGAAAAGGAAAGCTGTAAATTAACTTTTTAATGCCCTTGGGGCAGAACACTTGTGTCCAATTTTAACTATTTATTTCACAATGACACGTTTGTGTTCTCTTCTCTAGTGATGGTCTCGAACAATCTGAACAAGCGTGAAGCAGACGGTCCCTGAGACCTGTGCTCCTGACGAGGGGCAGACGAGGGAAGTCACCTGCTAATCAAATCTGAGGAGGAATCAACATGCATATTCAAACATGTTTGACCTCCTCATACAAATGCAGGGAGATCAGCAGAATGTTAAATGCAAATAAATGAGCACTCAACAAGGTACTTCCATAGTGAATGAATAGATGCTGCCTCAGTTATACAGTATGCTTACTGTATAGGACAGAAGGAAATTGGACAGAAAGTGGCTCGTGACCGTAACTGTCTTCGTACCTGCCTGAACTCCAGCAAAGCTCTATTTTATTGCATTTGTGTTCTTTCAATCTTATATGATAGCATGATGCGTGGAAAATTCAAATAATCTTTCCCTTTAAAGAATTTTCCCTTCTGTGTGAAAAGGTCGGTATCATGAAAGGATATAGAAAGCATACGGTTGCAGAAATGACCTTTTAGAAGAAGCTGTATGGATGTGTATATTTAGAATAATAACTATGTGATTACTGAATGTAGGCATCACATCTCAATAGCCTTGCTGGCATAGTATGGATATATACAGGGAAGACAAAGGACCTAAACATATCTTGCGGTCATGTGAATCCTCCTTCGTACTGGTTTATAATTAATGAAATAAATAATACCTTTGCTGTGTAATTTTAATTTAGTTATGAAGAAGTTTCCGTCCAAAGCGTTCTTCTTTTAATCTACTACTGCCACCACTGTCTGTCAGGGTGGTCATCACATCAGTACAGGAAGTACCAAAGCATTTTCCTGCTGTTTGGTGTAGTTCGGGAGTTGAATGGCTGCCTTCCCGACTGGAGTGGTGGGTGAAAAAAAAAAGTGCTGCAGCATGATGCATCAAGTTCAACATCCAGCCCAGAGGGATGTCGGGGGGTTACACTGGTTTCTATACATTTTTCATCACCCTTCTCCCCATTTCATCACAGTTAAGTCGACAGGTCTGCTGTGGGGATAACACACCCATTCAACTGCAAAATAAGTTCTGAATTCCATCACTTAGGCTGTATGTGTGAGATCTTCTTCATTGCTATCATAATTTTCCAACCCACTGCTGCTGTCCCACAGTGCCGTCGCTATGATGAGTAGAAAAAAAGAGTAATCTATCTAAAATGGTCACATCATGGGTGAGTGGTCTCAATATTAAATATGGAATATTTCCATGTGGAATCCTGATGGTGAAGGCAAGAAACCAACTTGGTTCAAATTCAAACCCAGCAGTGCTGGTGGCTGCAGGTTGGATGCGTGACAACAGCTTCCCTTCACAACGACGCAATGCACTCTGTATTTATATAATCTCTGTCTCCCAAGGTACAGTACATTTAGGCACTTAGTATTTAGACATTTAGTATCTAGGTATAATTGCATAAAATAACTAAGTTGGTCTGAAGCTCTAACCGATGAAAACTTGGAAATCCATTACTTCTTGTACATCTGTGCCAGATATGACGCTCCTCCCAGATGTGAGCCGTCTATCTTTAGGATGTTTCATCAAAAGCTTCCTGTAAATAATGTAGAGTTATATGCTCACCTTTCTGAAACACGATAAAGAGCTTTCTTTTTTCCTGCCGTGTACATGTGAAATGAAAAAGAAAGGTTTAAACATTTCCTGCTCTCAGAAGAATCACCTGAGCATTGTTTCATAATTAATCAGCACATAAAGAGACTGAACAAAAGAAAAGGGAGAAGGCAGCCTCTTGTGAATCTGCTAAGGTAATTAACGTCCCTCCCTCAACCTGTAACATTGCAGCTTTCTCCAAATAACTAGCTCTCACACCCCACAGGGGCTCCGTGGCCCTGTGTTTGCCTGTTTACACAAAAGAAAGGTAAGACTGAGAGAGTTATATTTAGACAAAGACTTCATTTCAAAGATTCAGCTGTATTTATCCACCTTGGGAAAAACTCTGATTTAATGGTACTTTGGTGTCTAAATGTTCTGCATGTGTTCTCTGTTTCTTTAAGTGGTGAGCGAAGCATCATTAAAAATGAGAGGACGGGACATTCTTATCACACACACACACACAAGCGCACTATTGTAAAACCCTTTATTGTATTGCGAAAAGTGCCATGGATGAATTATTACGGGGGCTTTCTTGTCCAATACGTTGATGCGTGCAACTATCCAGCCTCTGAAACTTGTATTTGTCAGCATTCTAGAGAGAGTTGTCAGAATGAAATGGTTTAATGCAAAATAGATGCATCCCCGATGGTTTGTTTAAAATAGCAGCATCCATTTCCGCGTAGGATTCAGCCGTGGAGCCTAGCCAAGCGAAGATCAAGGGAGTTAGCAAGTTATCATCCACTGCACTGCATCTTCCATTTAGATACACATGGGGTACCACCCACTGAAATATGGCATAACAAATTTGATCTAAAAATATGAGCTCCAAAGGCAAATTTTATGTGGACATATTAAATATTGATGGGTCATTGAAAAAGCTGTGGTTTCATATTTCTAAGTTTAATGTCACAGAATGTGATTTCTGTATGAACGATGGGACACAAAAAGCGATAAATAATGTATTTATTGTTTTTTTGATGGGGAACTACATGAATATTAAGGCACACAAAAAAAAAAAAAAAAAACAGAAGTAAGTGAGTCAGCTGTTACATTTTTGGAGTCATTAGATAGGCGCTCATCTATAAGGAAAGAAGTAACACTTTGCTGTCAGACATAGGCACGCCATTGAACAAGGCCTTGAGGGACCGGTTAGATATTTTGGGAAATGTGCTTATTCACTTTCTTGCTGAGAGTTAGATGAGAGGGTCACTCACACACTTATGTCTGAGCGGTGAATATGAAGCCAACAGCAGTCAGTACACAAAAGCACAAAGGCAGAAAACTTTGGAAAACAGCTTCCCTGATCCATAAAATGGTCCACTAGCACATTTAAAATCTCTAATCTTGTTTCATTTGTATTGAAAAAAAAGTCTAAAAATGACAAATTGTGCTTTTGCACGTCACTTGTTCTATTTCATGGCTGCGTCTTTGTGCAAAGCTATAGCTGGTATAGCGGCAGCTCTATATTTATTTGCACAAATACAACAGTGATATCCATCTTCTCTCCTAACTCTCAGCAAGAAAGCAAACTGAAAAGCATACTTCATGAAATGTCAATGGATTCTTTAATTATTGCAAGAATAAAGAAACGTGACGGTCCGTTTAAGTTAATGTAAAACTGTGCTGAAAGCATATTCAGCTGGCTTGAAATGCCCGTTGGCCCTCTGAACACGCAGTTCTTATCCTACATTTAGACTATCAGACTTTTAATGTGCATTCATGTTTCTTGCCTCAATCCCCTGCTACCCGCTGCCATACACAAGTGAGAATGAACAGTCAAGGTCAAGAGCTGATAACACTCTTAACCCGAGACTGACCTCATGGAGGCTTGTTTCACTTGAGGGACCTCGCTGCGGTGGAGGCAATTTGTCATGTTCGCAATATAACCGGCAATTACCCTGCATCCTTATAGGCATCATGTATCATTGACTCCCAGCAACTATCTGTGGACTTGAAAAAAATCCCAGCTGATCCAAACAGGCCAAACATAGCCACCACATTAGAGTTTGACCTCAAATCTTAATATTTTTTTTCTTCTCTCCGAATAGAAAAATTAAGAACAAACCAGACTGTGGGAGAGTTTATTGAGCAGCATAGCATACCCATATCAAGTCTAATATTGAGTCTTTGTTATTTGTAACCTCAGGGCTCAGAATGGTCAATAATTCATTGCTCTAAGTCATTACAGCTTTAATATTTCATTACATTATCATTAAACCACATTGCCCAATCTTTTTTGATGTGCAGTAATCTCAAAAAGACGGGTTACTATCCGTCTATTGAGCTCCTGTTGATGAAGAAAGAAAGATGATGATGTGCCTGACGTCGTAATTATCCAACTTGAGCAATTAAATGTAGGAGAGAGATCCCGACAACTTTCTTCTCATTCACGCCGTCTCAGTGCCTCTCTCAACACCTTCCATACATCACCTTCACATACGGGTCTAAAGTGGGTCAGCTTGTGCTTCCCCTGCTCAATGAAAAAGAGCATCCACATTCATCATTGTATTGTAAGCTCTTTTGTTTCTAGACACAATTATCCCTAAACAATGGCACTTCCACAAAGATTTCTTTGGCTTTGGAGCATTTACAGTCTCCAGGATACTGTATATACAGTATATATGTCTGGGTCAGGCTGAACCACTTTTGACTTTTGTATTGATGTTAAACCTGATTCAAATGTGATGTTTTTTGGCAAATTATAAAATCCTTAAGGTAGTCATTATTTATTATTTAGTTGGTTGTTTAACAGTTCTTCAAGGCCGTGTTCTGTATTTCTTGTTTGTGTTTGTGTGTGCAATACCTCAGACTAGCCTGGCTCCACCAGATTTTTGCTCACAGCTTCAGTTTTCTGCTGTGATTTAACCTTTGTCCTTATACGCTGCTCCAAATAGCGTTCATGAAGCCCCCTGAAGGGCCAATCAACCATCAACGACCAATGTCAGTGGTTAAGTGCGTTTGTCTCACCCCTCTGTCACTGTGATTGGACAGCTCGGTATAAAGTGACGGTGACAAGCGCAGCATTTTACCCAAAGTTAAACATTTTTCAACTCTCATTGATAAAGGTTCATCGCCTCGACAAGCTGCTGGCATTTGAAAAAACCCGGCGCTCGCATCAAAAAAAACAAATCTATAAAATAGGCTGTGCTCAGGGAAAAACATGTTGGTGGATGCGGCCCTACATAGTTGCAACAGTTGCAGAGTGTCGGCCGGTTCAAGTGCATCCCCATTGGTTAGAATTAAACCGAGGTCTACGCCCAGTAGGATGGAACTACTGCGAACAATTTCCTATAGAGCATACCCAGACTGATATATTCATGAGGTTAATTTTGGTCTGGGTAACAGACACCACTGGCTGGATTTCGAAGAAACCTGCAGAAATAATGCCTCTCACAACTGTCAAAGTAAGCGGGTCAAAACTAACTCGGGAGATATCCAAAGCTAACCTCAGCTACAACCAAAGTTGAATCCAATTAAATCAAGTTTAAAACAACCGTGAGAAAATGAATAAAACTAGTAACATTTTTATAAAATTTTAAGAAATACAGATACTAAAATAGTTAGACCACTAAGAGGAACAAAAGGCCATGTTGAGATTTTGTCAGTTGAGGGGATCATCTGATGATTGAAAGCAGAAGGCTATTCCAAAGCTGCCACCTCAAAGGCTAGTACCCTTATAGTTCTGTCTTTTTGCAGCTGCATTCTGCACCATCTGCAGGCAGGACAACGAGGACCGGCCAATACTCTGGTACAGTGAGTGGCAATAATCCAGACTTGAGGGGCTTAGTTCAGTGGTAACTGTCTTTATTTTGTTAGGAAAGAGGATGGGCCTCAGTTTAGCAATTGATTTCCCCCAGTTGTTATCTGTAAATGAAAATGACCTTATAAACTGACATTTTGGTAATTCAGTTTGTTATTCCACATAATTAAATAAGGTAGCAGCTAAATCAATGCTGATGGACAAAAAGAAAAACAACAACTAAACTCCTGTTACTTTAAATACTTAAACTGGATAAAGATAAGAGAGAACAGTTCGTTGTCAGATAGTTTATCTGCACCTTCTGGAAAGATTTTCCAAAAGGATAGGATGCTCCTATTGCATTTTTTAGGTATTTTTCTGAATTTTGGGAGATAAAATAACATGAAAATATGACAAGTTTATGTTTTATGATGTCTAACTCCCCCCCTCCCTTCCCCGTAACTTCACTGCTTCTTTGTACAGCAGATGACTGCCTGAATGGAAAAGCGCGACTAGCGCAGAGCACTGAAAATCATCTTGCTGCTGTGCTGTGTTTTACTGCTGTGACACAGTAAAACCAAACACACTGACATAGTGTATTATACCAAACAAATTGAGCATTTCAAATCCTGACGTGACCCCGACTTTGTCTGAAGCTTAGGAACACCACTCCAGCCAAACTCATACATTCTGATACACATCACGAACCGAAATGAACTTGTCTCCTCAGTTTCATCAGAGCTGAGCCAGCATGCCGTCTGTCTGTGTAACTCCAGGTGGGTTGTGTCCTCCCCATACTGTCGTCATGCCTCGCTGTAAGGGAACATTTCCTCCCAGACAGAGATCCAATCTGAACCACAGGAGGAGAGTCACCCCGAGGCTACAACACCACAGACAAGACACGGGACGGCAAATGTGAATCCACAGCACAGAGACATTGGGCTCCTTTTTTTGAGACACAAATACAAGTATGTTAAGACGAGCAATTTTTTTTCTCTGCTTTGAGCTATTACTGTGGCCCCCTATTTGCTGCTTTCAGTTCCTCTGTGGCCTCTGAGAAGATCCTGCCTGGAAAGATAAAGCTGGAAATATGTGTCAATTAAATCTCTTGACTATAAACTGAGAGCATTTTGAACAAACAGTGACTGTGTGAAAATGTAATTCCTCTGACAAATTCCACTTGTAACCTTCCTGCACCTGTACTAATTAATGACATTCAGTCAACATTAACCTTTCTGAAAAAGACATGACAGAATTCTGACCATTAAACAAAATAATTCTGTTATAATATGACATTCGCATTTCTCTCTGCTTGCCAGAAGCAGTAATTTTTTTATTATTTTGTATTGACAGTTTCCAATGCGAGTCAAGTTTTTTTTTTTTTAGTTACTTCAAAATTGAATGAGCATTTTGTACAGCGAAGAAACAGTATGAAAGTTTTTCCAAATGATTGTCAGTTGGGTTCTATGTTAAATCAATATAAGTTGGTGCAACCTAGCATGATAGTGAACTGATTCCATGTTTCAAGAGTTTTCAACAGCAAATGATGCGTTACTGACTGCGTTACTGGGATCTGACTCAATCTGATTGGAAACCCAACAATACTCTGTCTCACTCACCAATAGCTATAACCTGACTGCACCACAGGCCTGTCAATTAAACACGCCCCCAAAAAAACACAGCTATTTGAGGCATATTTTCAAAAGAACGACAGAATTATTTTAAGATGGACCACCAGAAAACGAATAGGAAGGGGGGACTTTGGCTAACAACACTGAAATAAATTGTGGAAAAAAAATCTGTTGACTTTGTATTTTATGAGAGAGGTTGAATGGGAGTCTATGGAGCCAGAGGCTTTTCAGAGCCAACCCCTCGCCGCCCTCAGTGGTAATGCAGTTTAAGGCACTTCCGCATAAGCCTAATTTTTCAGACCCAGAAACTACGTCCACTTTTATATACAGTCCACGGGTCTAACACCTCGCTGTGGTCTGACTGCCAGCATCATTCAATTTAATAGTCCAGTCTGTGATTAATGGATCTTGCATATTTATTATTTTTCTACATATTTGTTTTCATGTGGAGAGAAGAAAAAAATGTATATGTATATACCCCTTTAAAAAATTTCCCCTCGGGGATTAATAAAGTAAATACCTACCTACCTACCTAAAAACATTTCAGTGAAGCCTATGCCAACAAGTTCCAAGGGTTAAATCAATGTCCCACTTATATGTAATGTTCAAAGTAAACATGTGGGAAGGCAGAGGCACTTGCATCAGAAGTATTGTCACAGATTAACTAAGCTAATGTGAATTTAGAACAATGTATTTTTATTTGTATAAAAAATTAAGTTCCAGACTGACTTTTTTTTTATTACAAAGCTATGAACCACTATTAATAAAAATGGCTGGTAGCCATAGAATCTGATGTTAATTGTTTAGGATACAAAGAGGATAAAAAGAATCAAGACACTTTCTCATGCAATAATGTACAACAATGAGGCCTGAAAAATATTCAAAGTAACTTACTTATTAAGAGCCATACGAAGTTTAGAGGAAAATCAGTTTCAGGGAGCCTTCTTTAACATATTTGCACCAGGTTGCATCAGACTTTGAGTAACAATAGACTTCTAAAATGCTATGACACATCGCATTTATTCCAAAAAGTCATCCATCTAAAATAGACAAATGCAGCTTGGGAAATGTTTAAAAAAAATAAATCAGGTAGTGAAGTCTGGTGACATGAAAGACTTTCAGTGACAGGTTAGTCAATCTGTATGCTCTGTAGAAGGTTCAAATATAAACAAAATCTTAACTGTAATAAAACCCAAAATTGAAATATTCCCTCATAACAGGGTCATGAGTTACTGTGAATGACAGCCAGTACACTCAGAATGGAATTTATTCAAACAATCTTATTCAGTGCACATCAATTTGATGCAACACTGCTGCAATCATCCCTCATTGACATTCAGGCGCTTTCACGTTTTCATCTCGAACATCATTGGCTCTGACAGTTCAAGCCTATTTCCGTAACAGATGACATCATGTGACACAGATGACTTAACTCCCCAACTCGGGGAGTTCAGCATTCTGCCACAGCACTAACACATTCCCAGCCGCAATATTAGGTTATTCCTGTCCATTTATTCCACTGTAAACAAGGCAGTAAGTGAAATTCTGTGGTAATATAGCACGTCAGTCTGAATCCGACATGGCAGCAAAACCTCATGGGAACTGAATTTGTTTCACAGACCGACACCCATCACCATTCAACGACAGTCAAAATGCAATTTAAGGATCAATTTACTTGTCATTTGTGAACCTTCATCATCATTTGCATAAATATTTTCTACTGCACTAAATGTTATTTGTGTGTGATTGATGTAGCTGGAACGAGGGATTCTGTTTAAGTAGTGCTGGCCAAAAATAAAAACTATTCATTTCTATGGGTGCTTTTGTGAGTTTGACACATACTGCACATGCAATCAGACATACTGTCTCTAGGAAATAGCAGAGTCTGACATGAGAAAAGATCTTGCTTTCTCCTGTCTTCTCAACTTTTATATATAAACTAACATCCAGCCATATAAATTGAAGCATTGTAACCTTAATCAGGGTTACAAACTTACTTGTGTGCTGTGGAACAAAGTTTGAATTGCCTCGGTGCTACAGACTCGTATACTTGACTTGTCTGCTGCCGATATCACTTCCCATACCGAATCTCTGACTTTGACGTGACCTGTACATTCTGCAGCCAATGCTCGGAGGTTCTGGGGCTCACAAGAGTCCTCCGTGTACCACAGTCAGACAATAAAAATCTGTGCTTGTTAGTCTGTGAAAATTGTTCCTGCCCTTCTGCAGAATCTTCTTAAACCCACTGATACAATTTGGTTGAAGGACACATTTTTGCTTTTTGATTAAAATACTTTTAATAACACCAATAGCAATGCCGGAGCATATCTAAAATATGATGTATAGCAGGGTAAAAGGCCTGAGATAATAATAAAAAATAAAAAATCTGCTCTATTGCTGTGTAAACCTGTAAAAAAAAAAAAAAATCTGAAAGTTTGAGGATTTTAAAATGTTTAAATTATGACATAAATTGAAGACACCACATTGACTGGGGCAGTACATGTCACTCTAAAATCTTGACAGCATTTCACCATAGATGTGGCACGAGTTCACAGGAAGGAAACCCAAAGGCAAGACACAAAAGACAGGAGGTCAGACAAAAAGCAAGCTTTTAATGCAGCTGATGGTTTTACAGGTCCAAAGACATGCATGTCAGGTTAATTGGTAATTCTACAAATTGCCCTTAGGTGTGAATGAGAGCGTGAATGGTCTTTGTTTCCGTCTGTCTATAAGTGTTGCCCCTGTGATGGCACGGTGACCTATCCAGGGTGAACCCTGCCTTCGCCCAAAGTGAGCTGGGAATGGCTCCAGCCCCCCGTGACTTAGTTCAGGACAAAGCGGGTATAGATAATGGATGTATGGATGGATGTATGGATGGATGGATGGATGGATGGCTCGATGGCTGTGGAGAGAAACAAAATACAAAAAGCAGCATCCAAAATATCAGTCAGATTCAGAGTCAAAAAGAAACCTTAAACATACCTGAAACTGAATGCTGAGGTGACTCAACATGACCTAACAATCCGGCAAAGGGAATGTAGCTAACATCGAGTATCGCTGCGTTCAAATAGGGTCGTATTTACTGTGTACACTAGAAGAGTCCAGATGAACGGCCCCCTCATTCACGACTTCGGTACTCAAAACATTCTATTAGCCTCGAGTTCACGAATTGTGACGTTGCTATAGGTCCTCTTCTCTACTGTGAACATGTAGCCTTGGAGCATTGACAAAGCAGAGTGTATGTGTTTATATATATATATATATATTAGCAAAGAAATGTAGTGTACTACCTCGGGCAAATGTCCATGAGTGTAGAGTTCAGAAATTGTAACATTTTATTCCTGAAAATTCTACAGTTGTTTACACTGTACTTTCCATGAAGTGTGACATTTTTTCATACAGCATTCCACTGTAGCATTTATACATATAAACCTCATATTTCATTTGAAAAACAGTCCAACCATAATGTGTAATAGGACAAAAAAGCAATCATACTGACGCCAAAATAACCTTCGGCCGAGAAGCAGAATTAAATTATCGAAATGAAATGTCACTGTAAAATGAAGGCTGAGGACTTAATTCACTTATTATACAAATCATGTTTTTGGAAATGGATTTCTGTTGCAAACGCAGTTGTCTGTAAGAACTGAAAGATGAAGTTGGTCACTGTCCTAAATGGTTCCTGCCCACAATAAATGTCATTAGTCTAGGGTAAATTTAAGCAAAAGTATAACGTGTAATTAGTGCCAAGACCCGATCACATATTGTGTTGTGCATGTGCCTCGTTTTTAAATGTGTGCATTATGAAACTAATTAAATCCAGTATACTGTATGTGATACACAAATATACATCTACTTAGCATGAAACTCACCCACATATTCATATATTGGTCTCGCCTATCTCCTTATAAGGACACTTTTTGAATAATAAAAAAAAAGACTTGCCATTAACAGTTTCGCTGTACTTTACTGTTGAAAATAAGGCTGCATATCTCCGTCTGTCTTCCTGTCTGTCTAATTTGAACTCTGCCAACAAAATCCACTGATCGTAGACAGAAAGCATTCGACATCCCCGAGCAGTTTTGAAATGGTAAAAATGGAGGCATAACGCTATCAAGCAGTCTGAGTGTGGCTCCAGCCTTACAGAGCAATCTCCCTTCACCAAATCCCTGCAGCACAATTCAATTCCATATCACCGCAGGCCAGGGCACCCAGGATGTAATCTGACAGGCATGAAAGGTTGGCAGGGCAGTAAGCATCAGGATACTCTTCCAAGTCCATAAAGGCCAACCTTTGCATGTAAATTGATAGTTTGTCATAATAAGATGCATAAGTAACAAAGATATATCATTTTACTGTAAAACAAATGACCATCTCATGATCAAGTGAACCGTTTAACTTTTACAAAGTAATAAAATGAGACGATGTAACCAAAACAGAGATCATGCAAATGCAACACAGAAAGAACAAAATAAAGTTGCATGAAATAGTTTTTGGAGATGTGCGATTATATCACAATTGCTCACTGGACCACCTCAGGCAGGGCTTTCCTAGAAGAGCTCACTGTCACATCTCAATCACCTCTGGTGTTTCCTCTGGACTACACTTGCCAGGGGCCACCCTAAGGATGTAAGCCTGGGAGGCGAGTCCTGATGTAACTGGGAGCCATAACATGCACTGCCTGAAAACCACCCAACATCTTAAAATCAAATGGAGAATTCAGCGGTATCCAGTGTTAGAGGGATAAACATTCAAGGAACTAGAAAAGTACATTTAATTTTTTAAACCTTTGGTTCTTCAAAGGAGACTCAAAGCATTTTTTTTTCCAGTGATATGTAATATAATAACTGGGCTGACACACATTAATGAAAAAAGTAAAGGAGTGACCTGTTCTACTTGAACATTTAGCTGTTAAAAAAAAGAAAACTAAAACTGAGTTTTGTGGTTTTTATGTCGGTTTCAGCATAAAAGCTCATGAAATAGTCTACGAGCTGCCCCCCATTAACCTTCACGGTTCAGATAATAATAAACCGCATTACTGATAGAGTGAACATGGATGAACATGTAATTGTCCATTGACCAGTATTGAGCAGTATACAGCCATTGGTAACAAGTCAGACTCTCGCTATATGCCATTAATATTCTTGAACAATAAGCTGTGACAATTGTTATTATAATTATGAATTCATTTGAATGGCATGTATACGAGGTGCGTAAATTGTTTTATACGAGTTTTACTCGCCATTAATCCCTGGACTCATGGGGTAAAAAAAACATTCAGTATAGCCACGATGCAAACAAAAAACAAAAACAAACCACAGACTAATTTGTGATTAAATATGGCTTCTTTTTCTGAAATCTTTTTTTTTTAAATTAACAGGGAGTTTCCAAACAATTAAAATCCAACTAATACACGAGTGTATTAAAATCTGCATATACACAGTTGTATCCCACATCAGCGGGTTACATAGGTTGGGTATTTTTACACAACTTCAGCAGCTCAGGAAAATCCAGAATATTTCAAGCATTTGTGTGTCTGATAGTTTCACATATCAGAGGTCTCCCCTGAGAAAGCTGCTCAAATCTGAGTGAAATGGAAAAAGTGAGCAATTTCTGAGATTAAAGGATAAATATTTAACTTCTAAAGTGCCTTCAAATTTAAAATTCCTGACCTTACATTTAAAATGATGTCATGTCAGTGGTGACAGACTGCACATGCAAAGAAAGTATTAAATTATTTCTCTTTCTCCCTACTACCTCTTCTTTTCTTTTTTTATTATTATTATTTGTAACCCTTCAGCACTACTTATACTGTTAACTGTACCCCTCTCTATTAACATAATTTAAACTTTATGGATGTGACAAACAAACTCATCCAAAAACACCCATAGAGAAAGTCATCCTGTCTATCAGTGAACAAATTGATGATTGAGACAAGTCCAGTATCTAAATTAGTTACTTGACTTGATTATTTATTTTGCCGTTATGTTTGCAACATGTGTTTTTCTCTCTAAATTTTGCAAGTAAGGATGTTTATATTTGCTAGTTAGCCCTACACACAAAGCATGGCTGAGGCTGATTGGGATTTTATTTGTTACCTCAGCCAAGGAGTTTATATTCCTGGTGTGGCTTGTCTGTTTGTTAGTTTGTTGGCAATATTACTGAAAAACTACCAGCCTAATTTTCAGGAAACTTGGAGGAAGGGTGTCGCATGAGCCAAAGACGAACCCAGTGGTACATGGAGATGCTCGCACACCACTGGTCACAAAAACGTGTGGAACACGGGTGCTGATGTTGAAGAAGGTTTTACCCTGCGTTCCAATATCCATACTACCATACTATTCAGTACGGCAAAAAAAATATTTTGTATGTCCCAATACTGATTATGTTAGACGCAGGATTTTTACAACAAAAGTCGCGCTACCGATCGCGATGGATACAACAAAGTGGGTCAAAGTTCAAGACGCATTTTGATGATAAGGTAGTATGTCCCTATTGTACACATACTACATGCAACAGTAGGTACTTTTTAAGGGAAGCTGTAGTCCGTACTAAAAGTAAAAAGAAATAGTGTGCGATTCAGAGCGCAGGGTTAGCGTCCCCGTGCCCTGTGCGCATCACTGTGCTGCGCTCCATTCAAACACAAAAGGAACAGTCTCAGAACGTTTCGATTGCCCCTCGGAGGCTAATCTAGAAATACGATGAGTCCATATCAAAATCCACATTCACAGGTGCCCATTATTCCTCTGGGATGCACGCGTACTTCCTTAAACTTAACACGGTGAGCAGTCGTTATGAATCCATCAGGGAAACATGACTGCATTTTCATGGCACTCCTTTCAAAACCTATAGGGACAATCACGCAAAGAAACAAAAGTCAAAAGTAATTTCACATCATTCACCCTCCTGGTACCATAAACATGGGTATTAAATTCAAGACGACTGACAGCCTGACATCACTAAAGTTAGGCTAAAAGCACGATTAATACATTATTCTGAAACAGTGTCACGCTTCTCCTTCCTTTAGTACTTAGAAACAATAGATCATCTTCATCAACTTCCCACACAAAGGAAAGCATAATCCTGTTAGCAAATAAAACAAGTTACAACTAAATCAGTACTTCACCATAGTCCAGACACCTAATGTGAATACTACGTCATGAAAACACACCGAGTTTGGAAGAATCATTCAGGCTTTACATTCACTTTCAACAGTGTCCTGATTAAGTGACACATAATAAGCGCTTTCAAATCGCTTTTTCCCACCTCATTGTGACTCATTTGAAACTCAACACAGTTCAAACATTTTGCAATTTGGGGCCGTTATTGCTTTGACAAAACCAAGGGCTGTTTGTTCTCATGAACAATCAGTTTGAATGGACAGAATGACACATCAGCAGCACTGTTCAACACGCCTTCAAAAGCAGCAGCTCACATTTAGGTCAGCCAGTCCAGACCTGGGCAAAAATTATGTAAACTCCGAAAACTTTATTTTAAATTCTGGAGAAGTTTCCAAAGAAACCAAATATGTTAGATTGAATTTAGGTGAAGTTTGTGTAACATAATGCACAAAAACACGGCATGTTACTTTGCCACCTTCAAGAATACGAAACTTGGGTTTTCACTCAGAGTGAACATCCTCTAGTTTCAGTAAAGAGCTGATGCCGTTTATTTCCTCCTACAAATAATGTGGTGTCTTTTAACACCAAGTAGGTGCTAAACCGCCAACTATCCAATTCTGTTTTTATTGCTTCCAAACAAATTACAATGGCATAATGAGTTATCCAAGGTAACTGGACTTGACGTTTTTCAGATGTTTCCTGTAATTTTTTTTTTACCGGCAAAGCACATGAAAAACCTTCCAGGAATGAGTCATGTGTTTATAAAATGATTCTCAGTCATTTACATTGCTTGCAGGTTTCATTTCAGAGAGATGTGCTGTTCATATTTGTTCAACTGGAGGACTGCTGATTCAAGCAACATCCCAAACTGTCAAAAGTTTCTTCTTCAACAGCGAGCTGATCTATTTCAGTTCAGCATATCCCAATTTATACACCCCACACACATACACCCACACACACACATTGTGTCCTGTACTCCCTTGCTGTCACTCTGCTGTCCATCATACACTGCTTTTGAGCTGCTCATCCCTATCGTAATGACCTCCTCGGGGACCTGGATGCTCTGTCTAAGATGCTCGGTGAAGGACTTCACCACGTCATGTGAATCAGTCAAGAGCAAGCGGTGACATGAGCATGGTGCTCGGGGTCCCTTCTTTGTTAAAAGCTTCGATAGTGAAGTGCAACAAAACCTTAAAACAAAAAGAACAGTAACCTGCCCTCTCTCTCTCTCTCTCTGGAGCCCTACATCTTGGTGCAATGATGGGGGAAGATGGAGGGGGGGAAGTTCTCTTTGTTAGCAACTGTCTGTGACGTACAGTCACGTAAGCTGGTGAAATATTTCCTCCGGTTACAGATATGGGACAAAGGAGAAGTTTTGACTCCAACTCTATCATTGATTATATTCATTAGCCAGGAAAGCAATCAATGTATTAATGTGGATGATCCTAGAACTAAAGAATGGATACTTTAGAATTAGACTAAATTACTCTGGTATAGTAATAAATTGTGGATATAATTAATAAGCTAGAAGATATAGTGACATAATAAATGACTGTATAACTGTTTCCATAGATTGCATGTCCAATTACTCCATTACTTGATTTCAATGGAAAACTTATGTTTTAGTGCTGCTGGCCTTGCACACTAAAACACTGCATGTCTGCTGAAGTAGAGTTTATGTATTAAAGTTTCCACAATTTATGATACGTAACCTCGACTCTGGAGCGCGTAGATAACCGCCTTGGATGTGCAAATATTTCCCCATCTAAGTCTGAGTCTTTGTCCCATAGCGGTGCCCTGGCTTTCCAAAAGTAGCAACTCTAGCAAGAAAAAAAAAAAAACGCACATTTTATTCCCTCCTATCGCTGCACTTCTGTGACGATTAAAAATCCGACGAAATCATTGAAATCAATTAGAATCACGTCCTGGCTTGTCGTCTGCCTGACACGTGGCAACCACCTCTCTGGCTTCAGCTCCAGATCCACTGGTCTCTTTTACGGTAATAAATCTGTCTATTTCGGGATAAAGTTGTGAACGTGGCTCCTCGTGCGACTCTGCCATCAGTCTGCTACTTTGGCATTAATCAGTTTTGAAAACAACAATGTCTGCTCAGGTGTCCTTTTTTTTTTTTTTTTTTTTTAACCGTTGCTGGTGATAACTGCTCCTGTGGATGTGTTTATTTGTTTTTGTGTTTGACATATTTCAGGCTGATGTTCAAACATGGGAAGACATATGAGGACAGTTGAGATTCTGTTACTGTTTGACATAAACGATGCTGAACAACTGCATGGTCGCTATTATTTTATGCTCCGTCCTTAACTTATACATCACAGAGATTATGAAGAGTGAATACTTGACAAGGAATCGTATTTATGTTTCTGGTATTCTTTACTGAACTGAATAGACCCGCTGTACTGTTAAGATTGGCTCAGCAATTAGCAAATGATTTGATTTATATGCACGATGCCGTACAATAAAAGTACATTTCAGGCCTCATAAGACCGCACTCTTATTGTTTTTGAAATGAATCCGCATTATACCTCCACGGAGGAGACTGGATTGTACAGTCAAACTCTCAGCTGTGATCCGAATGTTCCTCCTTTGGTCCTTCGAACAAAACAGGAATTATGAATATGCAGCAGGAGGAGGAGAAGAGCAGCCCCTCCAGGCCTCATAAAAAGCGGCATTAAGCTCCCCTAATTAAACTGAACTCTCTCCTTCTGAACATTGAGCATGACTTTAGGGACATAATAGAGCGTCTTCAGGTCCTCTTTCAGCCTCCTATTACTCTGCTGCAGCAGCTCCTCTGCTGGAGCACTGCAGGCTGCAACAATCAATAAAGAGAAACTTCATGAATAGAGAATATTCTCCGCTATAAACAGTTACTAGTTTCCACTGGCCGCGGGAGAATGCTTTGATTTAAATGCATCGAATGCTGAATGACAGCACAGTTCACAGCTGGTAAAAGTAATCTGTAATCCTACGTAATGACCTGGCAAACAAAGCAAGCACAAACTGATTAAATGTATTACACACGCATCCCAGTGCATAAAATAAGAACCATTATTCAACTGTGGCAGAGAAAAAAAACAAATTCAGAAAGCCATATCGCATTAATGTTTACCGTGTGCCCTGCAATGCTGCTTGTATTCCATTCCCCTTGTGTTCCACTGTTCTTCAGTGAGGGAGAACTCAACCCAAATTATGGATAATGCTCCACATATGAAAAACAAAACTCTCAACAACATGGTTGTAGTTTAGGCTCCCTGGTCACTTCTTTTTTTTTTTTTTTTCTTGACATATGTGTGAAGATACTGATTTGTTTCTGTCCCACTGAAACTTATTATACACTGTAGTTGTGGATCCTTACGTAGCGGCGAACATACGGCAACTGATTCATGGAAGGATAGCAATTACTTTTTTTTTTTAATTTTTTAATTGGAGTACACATTTGCCAGCGATTATTCTTATTCTTATCGCCCTGCCCTCCCTCCGAATCCTCTATCTTATTGATAAAATTAATGACCCTCATCTCACGATTAAAGCTATAGGGCACCAATGATACTGAAGCTATGAGTATACAGACTATGTAGACCTTGGTTTCGACTCATACATGATTCCTACGCAGGATTTAACCCCTGGTCAATTTCGACTTCTTGAAGCTGACCACCGCATGGTAATTCTGGGGCAGTTCATATATAAAAAGTATCATGAAAACTGTAAACACAAAGACAGGTATTTTCAGTAGTGAGGCTAAATGATGTGCTGTTGTGGACTTAAATGTCCACAACAGACTTAAATGTTTTATTTTTCTACTGCCTGGTGTTACCTGATCCAAATTGACTGTGTTAATATGCGGTTCTGGGTACGCTCCATATTGTTTGCAGTCGTTGCATGCTGCTGGGCATAGACCTCGGGGTCATTTTTACGCCGCTGCAACTACATTTCGTAAAATTGATGAGTGAACGTAAATGCGAAAAGGGTACCCAGACTATAATCACAGCGGAAAACTAAAGTTGTGAGCCAAAGTCTGGCACAGCCAGGATACCCAACACTGCCTGAGAAACAATCACTCTTCTCATGGACTAAAATGTACGTCTGTATTGTCAAAACAAAAGAAACAAATTCAAAGTCTTTATTCCTTCATCTTAGATCAAATAAAAGCACCATGCGGTCAACTTTTTCTGAAACGCCGTCCAGTCTTTCAAGTATGTTTTGTTAACATTTAGTTACAAACAAAATCAGTTCAGAGCTTTCCTGTGGTTTACACGTACATGAAACCATCATAATTCCGAAAAATCCTTATTTGATGAAGTACGGTGTGTAAGAAAAACTGCTGCAGAGACTGCATTTTACAGAAAGAGACTTTTAACACATTTGAAAACTCCTAAGATCACTTCCAGTGAAATGTTCAGCCCCCAAAATGACAATAATGAGCCACTCATCTGAGCAATCAAACAAGAACAAACACTCCATGACAGGGAGCCTGACTGAGTGGGCGCCCTTGATGACAATAATAATGAAGAAACGATGCTGGTTCATTCATTCATCTCCCTTTACCAGAGTCACCTCTACTGGAAACTTGAACATTGGTCAATGTAAAGCAGTAAAAATAATCTCAGTATAAACAGCGTGTACAATTATTTTACACAATGAAATGTGCGATAAAAAAAAAGAGACCATTCTTCTGGTTACCTTTATATTGTTTCTCCAAAGAGATAAACACTTTAGATTTTAGTTCAATTTGGTCACATTCATATGCAACAATAATGTGCCATAGGGCTGCAATGAGTGAAAAAAATCAATTAAATGAATCATTTCATGGTTCTACCTGTGTATCTAAGTGTTTCTCTTATCATTATCTAGCATCACTTCATTCTTCCTTATCATTATCTAGCACCTTAAAATTGTCTCATTTTAATTTAGAGTCACTCAGGAGTTAACAAAATGCAAATTAGCAGTATCTCCGATGCCGTGACTTCTCATTGCTAGAGTAAAAACCAGTCAGCGTTTCTCATTGAAAAAAGGTTATGGTGGCAAATAACTGTACCACAGTCACCGAAGTGTGTTTGACAGGATGGATGGAGATCAAGTGAGGCATTGTTGATCATAAAGTCCAAACATTTATTAACATACAGAAGCAGCACAGCAAGAGAAAAGCTTTCTTCTTTTGTCTCCAGCTGGTCTCGATGTGATAATTTAAATAGCTTTTTCTAACTTTTCATTTCTATGTATGAAAACGTACTACAGTCCAACCTTTCATGAAGAGTTCATAAAGTGAGTTGACTCGATTGATGCTGCTGGTTGTCCCTTTGATTAGCAAACTACAGCATGCTACACAGCAGGTGGGTACATACTCTAGCACAATACATATCCTAGCTATTCCCCCGTTTTGTCTCTCCAGAGGGTGCAGCTCCTGCTGAGTTTTATGAGGCTTCCACTGAATTGGATTTTTTTTTTTTTTCATATGATGTGCCTTGCATCGAAAATGTACGACTGGACCCGTGTCAAAGATTAACTCAGGCTTTTTCCAAACTTCAACTGCTGTCTTTACCGTTTACAATCAAATTCCACAAGGTTGAAGGTTTTGATTGTAACATGTTCATAGATTTATGTTGGACACAGCAGAAAAAGAGGAACAGAGTGTCACTGGCTGTAGAGTGCATCAATCACTGCACTGTCCTTCTCACTCAGTGTACTGTGTGTGTGTGTGTGTGTGTGTGTGTGTGTGTGTGTGTGTGTGTGTGTGTGTGTGTGTGTGTGTGTGTGTGTGTGTGTGTGTGTGTGTGTGTGTGTGTGTGTGTGTGTGTGTGTGTGTGTGTGTGTTTTGTTTTGCTGAACATCCAACATGTAGCTGCTGGTGGAAATGTTTTTATACTGAGCATATAAATTGACTTTATTTTGGATAGATTTGATAAGAATCAGCTCAAATACAGACTGCCCCAGGTGTGTGAACATTTGGAAACGAAAAGGTGATTGGACAAACGTTGTGCCAGGCTGTCTACACAATGCCAAGTCAACTTGCTGATGTTGGCGTGGCAGAATATTTCCCTCATTTCCTATATTAGCGAAATGATCCATTCCTGCTTTGTTTCATTTTGTTCATTACTGCTTCTTACCTTCACCTTAAAAACTCGGAATAATCCATGAAGTTGTTAACACTGCAGCGTAATGCTGACACCACCTCGGGACCAGCTTACAATTAAGACAAAAGTTTTTACTCTTATCTTTATTCTCTGCGTTTCTCCAACACGCTCAACCTTGACATTACCGGGAGAATAATACCCATTTAGAAATCAATCCTCACTAAAGCAATGCTGGAGGCTGATGTTGTAGCATAAGCACTGAACACAGCGCCACGAGGCAATGTCTGCTGAAGTGCACACAGAAATGCACGCTGGATAGAAATGACTTACACCTGCGGTTTCTACGAGCAGCAATCCAAAGGTTCAGAGGCTGTTCATTGATGAACAGCAGAGTAAACCGCACGAAGCGGGAGGAAGAAAGAACTTTTGTGAGTAAGTATTAAAAGTTGTGTCGCTTGAGCCACGCCGACACGCGCGTTACACGTGTTTCTGGCACCACTGGTACATGCACATTTGTGATTTCACCAAAGGCCTGAAATTTAAACCGAAACTGCACATTGAATTTGAAGTCAATTTTTTGGGGAACCGAAGGAAGTCCCGGGAAGCCAAATCTGGTGAGCAGCGGTGGCGTGGAACGACAACTGTGTTGTTGCGGGAGAAAAAGTTGCGCGTTTTCGACGTACTGTGAGCCGTCGTGTTGGAGAACCAAAGAGCCAGAGTTCGGGTCGTTTGTGCCGAGTGTTTTCCGTTGGACGTCTCAGTGGAATTTGGTGTTGACAGTCTGACCCTGGGCGATGGATTCACAGTTCATAGGTCAGTGGTCCATTCTGCCCCTCTTGAAACGTAAATACCAATCAAAACCCCTCGCTTGGTTCATAGCTTTATGGCTGTGAGCTTTCGGAATTTGATGCGGGCGCTCGGCTCGTGTCCATGGTGACATCGCAACAGCACACGTTCCAATGGTCACGAAAACATGCATAACGCATTTGCACATGTTGACCAAGCGATGTGACTGAGAACACTTGCTCATCAAAGTTATTGCTCTCTCTCCTTCCATGTGCACATCACTGTGCAGCGCGAACACAATGGAAAATAAATACAATATACAATGGCAGACAGGCAATTACTGCAGTTGTAACAATAATAATAATAATAATAATAATAATAAACAAACCGACAAAGGAAATGTGTGTTTCTCTGAACAAAACTAACTGGTATCTTTTGTTATTGCTATTAATCCATCAAACGAATGTCTTATCTGTCTGGTCAGATTTTTCCACCAGCACCTAATTGCCTGATCGCAGATAAGGAAGAATGCTGAAGAAACCTTAATAAAGCTTAACAAAGATATGATGCTCCCCTGTTAAGGGATGGCATGAATTTTTCCTAAATCACATGCAATTTGGTGCATGGCCAACCCCACCTGAGGAGGCATGAGGTTTACAATCTGAAGGTCTAATAAGATGTACAGATGGACTGGTCTTTAAAAGGGTGTTTACCTGGTTCCTGTTTTCGCTGTTAATGGCAGACCCATCTTTTATCGGCCAAGTTTTGTTTTTTTAAATCCATTTTAGTTTTCTTTGGACGGTTTCTTTGTGTGAAGCTGTGTAAACCAAGAATAACACTTTTTTGTTTTTGTTTTTTTTTGTTTAATCTTTATTCATATTTTACTGACATTAAAGATGCCCTTAGAAATGAACTTGAACCTGAAATGAGATGTCATAAATGACAAACCAACAGAAAACAATAACAGAGTCTAATTCACTGTTTTGATTTAAATGAGCCGTTAATGTGGAAATATCTTGCCCTAAGATTGACCACTTTTTCAATCTTATTTCTGTATCTACATTCAAGGAGCATTCACTACATGGAAAAAAATATCAGCAATTCAAGACAAAATTCAACAGCACATAAGAGACAAGAACCCATTTTTTTTCACCATTATAATATTCCTTCTGGCTTACTTTGGCCTTTGCCCTGCATCAGCTGCCAACATCCTTTCACTGTGAAGAAGGAAAGTTCAAACTGTTCCCTCAGCTAATTATATTACTGGATGTTTATCTGGCAACACAGAATTCTTTTAGAAGTATAGAGCGCATCATCAAATTATTAACTCTCACCTGGAATTGTTTCTATGTGTGGAACAAGGTTTCCACCTAATTAGGGCAAACTCATTATGTTGAAAAGTTATTATCTTGTTGATCCCGCTTCTATTTACTCTGCTCAGGCTTCATTAGGAGTAATGTTTTTGTGTGAGTAGACATGATGGCACACAGCAATCAAAACGAAGTTTGTCAATAACTTTCAAACTTTTTCAAAACTTTTGTGATGGTTGAGTTCAGACTTAAAGACTGTTTTCCATACTGTGCAGCGTAATTCCTGTCGACACAGTTATTGTTATTTTAACTCCATCCTTTGGTTTTCTGCCTCATCTACCTGCAGTTATAAGACTACAGCTAGCCTAGCATATTCCTAAATGCTTTAGTTTCTGATTTAATACAAAAAGTCTTGAGACCCTGTTTGCATAGAGCCTCACTCAGTCACTCTGAGGAGCGGACTCATGAGGCTACGTGCAATGAAATCCAGCGTTAGTTTTGAAATGTAGCTCCAACAATCGTGGCGATAGTAGACTAGATGAAGCGATTCAGACAGTCGACAAAACAAGAGGAAGTCTGCAGTGGTCATTTACTGAGATGGCGTTGCACTCTCCTCAAATTGGGAAATGGTCTGTTATTTACAGCTTGCCGAGTTTTGGCGGACAACACACCTCATATGGCGGTCAATGGTGATTGGTTAAAAGCTGCTCCGATCGTTTTTTTTAAATTAACCTAACAAATACACCCATCAGGAGACAACAACTGGAAAAGATGCCCAATGGAGTGGGGACAGGACCATATATTCAAGCAATTAATGGTAATTTGGGTGTGGTAGTACTAAGCTAAAGTACAGCCACTTTACATGAGCGCAGAGAACACACTTTTAAACGCACACCATCTTAGACCAACTATTAACAAAACACCAGTCTCAGGGCAGGATTACTACAGCACTAATCAATATTTGTATATTCGATATGGATCAGGTAACATATAAGACTACAGATAAGTGTTGTCCAAATGACCTCTCCAGAGCATCTTAATATTTTGGTGATTTTGGTGGTTTTCTGGCTTGCAGCTTTAGTATCTAGCTCCTTGTGTCAGTTGGGCTTTCAGCGTATTAAGCAAACAACAGACAGAACAGTTGGCGACTAGTTTGTAAATATAGTGGAGCAGCCAGCAAGTTCAGGAGACTTTTTATGTTTTTTTTTTGTCAGGTGGCCAAAAACATGGTACCAAAGGCAAATATTGTTTTGTGTCAGCTGGCTGCATAAACACATTTCATTAAAAAAAAAAAAAAAAAAAAAACCACTAAGCTTTAGCTTTAACATTAAATCCATCTCATTAGTACATATCCTCTACAATAATTACACATAGGCACGAATGTAGTCCATGTAGTACATATAAATTGAGAGAAAACAAGTAAAGCTTATGAGCATGGGTGACAATTAATGGTAAATAATAAAAAGCCTGTAACCAAATACAGACCGAGACTGAAAGGGTCATGTCCTACATAAATAAAACGTGAAAGGCTCATGATTCAGTCATCACTGACTGAATCGTTTCCTTTTTCAATTTGAAATTCAAGCGGTTCATGGAAATCTGAAACTTTATTTGATATTTATGCCCCATAATAGCAGTTGATGACTGGCAATATTGCTGTTAATAAAATGAATAGTTAATTGCCACTTTGTCTGTGTATCTTGTAGGAATGGTGAGCCCTCCTGTCTTCCCCCTGTGATTTGTATACTATTTAACTGGTTTTCCTCTGTAATAAAGCAAAACTATCCAAAAAAAGACACTCAACCGCATCCTAAAAAGACAGAAGAGCAGTTTTAACAGCATGTTTTCCTTGAGTGAAGATTCACTCACTACAAGCCCTGTGTACTCTATAATTCATCTTTTAGTATTTTGTAACAACACTTTTTTCCCTCTGTAATTTAGTGCATCTGAAGGACAGGATGTGCAGCTATAGAGAGAGGGCAACAGGGTACAACCCTGCATAAATCCCTGTTTGCATAAATAAAATGTCCCCCAACAATTTCAAAGCGCCAGCTTGTGGCGAAGCGTTCACATCCAACAATGTCACAATTTAAACTGAAATTTTCTTCATGTGAAATAATTCTTTTTTTTATAAGATATGAACAAGCACGTACTCTTCTCTCAAAAGTATTTCACATTCTTTTGAACGGTTCTCAGTAGGGTGCAAGCTCCTTCAGGGGAAATAACATTTCCTCGTTGTGCATGTTTTCTCAGCGGAGCAGACCAGGATGACCTTCCCTAATGTGTGCAACATACTTTACAAGAAAACCAGCATGTAAACATTACGAAGGTGAAAGCTTAAAAAAAAGTCCGCTGGACCAATGGTGCACAAGACACCTTGACAATGTCTTTGTTATTTTTGAAGTAATTTGAGGAACTATCCACGTGTCTCGGTGAGATTGGTAGCACTCAATCGCACGTAGAGAAACTCAAATTGAAGCAGTAGGACTTCAGCAAGGCACATCCAAACCAAGTTGATCGACACATGGTGCACAAGATGTCTGTCCTTCCACTTACCAAACCTACCGCTTCAGAGAGAAGATATCACTGCAGGACACGTTGACATTTGATTGCACTGACAATATCTGCAATGCAAGAGTTTGTGGATATCACAACAACAAAAAAACGGAGACGAGCTCGCCAAGTAAATTTGCATTTGGGAAAAAAAAAAAAAGCTGGATGATGTGTTATTAAGCACTGGAGATATGATCCAGTGTTCCAATTCTACCATGGAAATGCAAATTTAACTCTGAGCCAGTCACATCACTGGTCTCCTTGGTCTAAATCAGCTGTTACAATCACAGTGACACATGATGCCAACTCTGCAACAAATTGCCAGAGGCCTTAAGGAAATTACATAATTATTTGTATTCTACTTATATAATGATGACAAGCATTACTATAGTATGGAAAAAAAATAACAAAAAAATGCTGATCAAGTCATTTATATGCCCAATGACGCCAATCTCACCTATTTCCCTTTTTCTGTATCTCACGTCACAAATAATCACTTCATACCATAAGATTTTACACAAATTCCCAATATTATACATTGGACCCTGTATGCCAAATCTTGCACTGAATCTTATTTTGTTAATGTCATGCTACTTCAGTGATTTGTATTGGGTATCATGTATATTTTAAACTATTTTTTTACAGATTCATAGCAATGTTTGCTCAAGATCCAAAGAGATGTAGACACATTTTTTTTAGATCATTAAAAGATGAATCATTAAAGAGATACATATTAAACTGACCTGGACAGATGTGTTGCAACCGCTAGAAAAGATTATAAATAATTGGATTATTGTGATATTTAAAACTGACAGTTTTTCTTTAACTAGTATCACACGTGTCTTCAATCTAGTAATCTGTCATTCTGCCTATTTAAATGGAGAAAAGTGGTAACTCTACTGTTTGGTGTCATTGTGTGCACCAAACTAGACATGAAGCGGAGAAAACAAAGCAGAGAATTGTCTGAGATTAGAAAGAAAATTATAGATTTTACCTTTAACATGCTCGACTATCAAACCATCTCCAAGCAGCTTGATGGTTCCTGTTGTAAATTATTAAGAAGTTTAAGGTCCACGGGACTCTAGCCAATCTCCCTAAAGGCTGCAGCAGGCTGAATATGGACCCCAGATTGAACAGAATGATAGTAGGAATGGCAAACAAAGAAAAAAGGAAAACTTCCAACTACCCGTGTCTGATCACATCATCCGCTGCTTTCTGAGCAACTCCATGGAAAACGACCCAGAAGGACTCTACTGTTGAAACAAAAACATAAAAAGACTGGGATTTGCAAAAATGCATATTGACAGGCCACAATGCCTCTGGAAGACTGTCCTTTGGACACATGAGACAAAACATTGGCAGCCAACATCAGCTCTATGTTTACTGAAGAATAACTGAAGCGTTCTAGGAAAAGAACACCAAACCCGCTGTGAAAAATGGAGGAGATTCGGTTCTGTTTTCAGGCTACTTTGCAGTGCTGGCACAGGGTGTTGGAAACTGTGCAAACCACAATGAAATGTCAAGACCATCAAGGCAACCTGGAGCGAAATTTACTGCTCAGTGTCAGGAAGCACTGTCTCGTTCATTGGCTATGAATCCTCTAAGAGGACAATGGACCAAAAACACAAAGCTCATATCCCCCAAAAACAAAACATTGGACTATTCTGAGGAGGCCTTATGAGTCTTAATCTGAATGCTGTCAAACATATATGAACAGATCTGACACATGCCGTTTGGAGAAGGCAAACCATACCCAGGAATTTAATAACAGATTAAAAGATTTGAGTAGGTTCAATAGATTTCATGGAGCAGAGACTTGTGATGGACTGCACTGCCAAAAAGATGTCTAGCTGTCAGTTAAAACTTAACTAAAATGTGCTGAAAAGGTTTGTATTCATACTTTCTACCTTACTATGGTATAAAGCATATGCTATATTTCAAAAGCAAAATCCTTTCCATTGTCTACAGAGTTATGTACAGGTTTACATGTGCCGCCACAGCAGGAATTGTATCTACTTTTTGCCTTTAACCCAGCCCAGGTTTGTCTTCACAAGCCCACCGTCAAGGGCTATAATTCACATTTCCGTCCAAAACTAACACTGGTGTCAAGTAATTCTGAAGTGTTTCCTTATATCCTGCCAGAGGTGCTTGCATGTTTTATGAAGCAAAACATCACATTAGATTCTCAATGTCAGAATGTTATTTAGGTTAACCCGCCTTTTCAAGAGAAGAATTTGCTCACTTTGCAAACTTGCAGTCACCTGGAGGGGCTCCATGCCTTATATTTAATGTCAACCTAAATCCCCACTGTTCATGTGCCGTCAACTAGGGCTGGGCGCTATATTGACTTACATCAATTTAGTTGGATGTTGCGCCACATAACACATAAGCCACAAAGTGAAGCCGAGTCAGCGTTTGCATCTCCTCTCTCTTACAATCTCCTTGCAGCCCCGCGGAGCTGGTTGACGGTGAATCCTGCGCTTCTGCTTCGAACTGCGTCACATTCGCAACATCACCTGGCAGCTCGGGGGCCGGCGGGGGGGAACCTGAAAGCTACGCTGGCTTGAATCGCACCTACTACTGAGAGCGGGCTAACTATAGCAGCTAACAACTGGGGTCTCATGGTGCAGAGCCGCGTTTCCAAATCACTGCAAACATTTATTACATGTTCCTTTATCACTAAAGTAGGAATCACTAAGCAAGACACGCCAAGCAGGAGAAACGAGAAGGTCTCTAAAAGAAGGACAGAGCTGTGAGTGCTTTCGCAGCATCAGTGGAAGTTTAAATGCAAATCCGGAGGTGTAAAGAAAATTATAGGACAATTAATTGGGTTGAGATGAGCAGCAAAACGTCTACCAATAACAATCGCTAATGAGACAACACGCTTACTGCAACACTTCAGTCTGTTATTGATGATGAAAACAACTAAAAGTTAATTTAATTGAGCTATTTATTTAGTACCATTTTTCATTTGCATGGTTTGCAGTTGTATATTTTCAACCATGGAAGGAAAGCCCATCTTTGTATTATATTTTAATTGCTATCTGTTTTAATGACAGTACCTCTGACATCTCACATGTGGCTTTGACTTCCAAATGAACAATTAGCCCACTTTGTAGAAAATACAGAGATATGTATCGTATATTGCCTGAAAATACAAAGCCTTGATTTTTCCATACATCCATATAGCTGTACTGTGCTCAGTAAAAGCATTGTCGCTAAGAATTAAAAATCATCTGAAATGTCTGTACTGTCTCTCTGGGCCTCCTTTCACCCAATTGTGATACGTTGTCATGCTTCCTTTATTACATCGTTTTACTTTCACTCCTCACTATGGCAACTGCATTGTTTACTTGAAGCCTGAAAAATATTCAGATATAAAGTCAAAAAGGTTGGCCTTTTCTTTTTTTCTTACTCTGGAATTACAGTATGCACTTCTCTCCACTGAAGTGCATACCGAGTTTACATGTTCTATATGCGAGCAATTCTCACCACACCTCACTCTGAAAACCCATCCAGGTGTGGCAATGTCTGCAATCCTGTTGATTGCACTAATATCCATGACCTCTAAAACAGAGCTCTTTTCTGTTCTGTCTCCCTTTTGCATAATGAAAGCGCTCACAAAAGAGTAGTCATTTAATTCAAAAGCTGTTCAAGTGTGTTATTATCTAACACTTGCTCCGGCTGAGGACTACAGCCAAAAATAAAGTCAGTTAAATGTTGAGTTGTAATACCGCTCCTTGGAAAAAGTAGTCCGTGCTTTACCTTCACTTGATTTGACGGGTTTGATGGGTTCAATTCAGGCTTCAGACAGATTTCATGTTATCCGAGAGATTAGCCAAGACACGAGAACACGTTACATCCGTTCTTGCCACTCTGCACTGGAGGCGTTTCAGAATTAACCGCAATTAGACTGTCAATTTTTCAAGGTCAGGCTCCAAGCTAAACATGCCAGTTCACTGAGCACCACAATGCACTTGGAGCTCATGATTCATGACACGTGCAAGAACAACCAACAATTAATTGGAGCTTCTTTTTTTTTGTACATATTGATTGAAATACATCCGGACTTTATTGCACGTATAAAATTCAATTACATACATGCAGTGGTCAGATATCTTCAACTCCACAGCTTTAACAAGGTTGTTGAACATCAATTGAAGAATCATCACCAAGCAAACGTACTGCATATTTAGCAGCATTTATTTGTGATCGTCAAAGTAAATATATCTCATGTTGTGTTAACTGATGATAATAGATCCCTGCAGTCTGTGGTTTCTCAGTTCTATATCAGAAATGTAAAAACTACGCTCAGAAGCACGTCTGCAGAGTAAATGGAATGCTTAGCTCCTCCGGTATGGCCCTTTAAAATTTAAACTGTAATAGTACAAAAACGTGAGATGAATTGATGCCAGGTCAGCTTTCTGAAAGCCCCCATAATTTAAAGTGTATGAATCATCTGCGGACTTTATGATGAGGAACTTGGAAATAGCTGATATAGCGCTATGGTATCGGTGGCTGCAAACCGTGTGTCTCTGCCATGCAGTGTTGTATGACGGTAAATGTGTGCCAGCGTGAAGACCTGCTTTCCCCCCGGTGAGCATCGGCACACTGGGATCTCCGGGTCTACTTTAAATGTAAAGCTCCAAGGAGCTCTTTCGTTCCCCTTCCGTGTGCGGAAATGTCATCCTGTAGTCTATGTTATACTTCAGATTGAGGACAGATATGTTTTCTCATGCAAAAATAAATGTCATATCTAGTCCCTAAAGGCTATGGGCGTGCCTTTGATGTGGAAGTATAACTCTAAATCCTGCCACTAATCCAACTTAATCCCACGGTATAATCAATACTTTGCAACTGTTTCTTTCCATGCAAATTCACTCCGATTTTAAGGTAATCTTTTAATGCGGTTTTACTCCTGCCACTGTAGCACCTTTCTTCTTTCTCATGTTGACAAAGTGAAGCATAAACCTTTACATTCGGGTATAAGTAAATGTAGCCTACCATGCGTTTCAGATAACCATTTAAAATACGAGGAACCGTCTGAAGTTTACTCTAATTGCGTCCTCTGAGGGGACAACAGGATGTTGTGGTGTGCCCATAGTTCTCAAATTAAAAAAAAAAAAAAATGCAGGTACAAGACAATCGCATACATTCAGAGCACTATTGTGGTGAATCAGCTAAAGCTGGAAGCCAGGTAGTTCCCTGAGGGCGAAACCGTCCCCCTTAGGGCTGGTTGGCCCTACATACGGCGCACAAGTAGCTTGCTTCCACAGTAAAGTGACACGGCACGGCAGTATGGCATCCACACAACAAAGTCCCTGAGCTCTGCAAGCGAAACAACAAATGTCTGAGAGGGAATTTGCAGCAAGCGGGTTAGTTTGTTTGCTATCTTTTAGTGAAATAATGTTGCCCAGTTTTTTCTGATTGATTGAATAAGAACTAGGGCTGTGTACTGAATTTCCATATCTTAACGACATCAACAGAATAACAGCTTCTAAATGGAGCTAAAAGCACAAGTCGTATCCTTCCTCAATTCACTCTCCACTCACACTTCTCTCTTGTTTTTGAGCTTGTCAATAAAATCTCCATCTGTTCACTCAAATCGAGTCTTTCATGGCTGATAAAAAATATTCCTGATTATTTGGTCCCAAATTTCAATACCTAAAGGATAAATTGACCGTCACACATTTTCCTTTGAAAATGCTTTAGCTACTTTTACAAACGATACAGTTTACTGAGAGAGAGTGGATTTATTTATTCTACGTCCTTAATCATTTTTTTCATTTTATGAAATGAATGAATAAGACCCACGGTCAATCACATAAAAAGACCCATCTTAGACCCCTTTCAATGTAACGTGACCATGAAAATAAACACACTTATCTTACATCTTTACATAAGCTGCTTTGCATAAACAGCACTTCAGCAGTGAAACAGCAGCGGTAGCAGAAGCTTACTACAAAGGATGCTCTCAGCTACAGCACTGCTTTGCAGCACCTGGATTTTGCCACCTCTAAGAGTCTAGAGCACAATCACTGCAGATATGTGTAAATCAGAAAGAAAAAGACCTCAAGCCTCAGGAAAAAACTAACTTTTATGCTTCACACTGAACTTCCAGCACTGTAAAGTCGGTGTAGAAGAGGTTTTAGGAGAGGAAATAGTCAGTTGTGTCATTTAGGTGAAAAAGCTTTCAAAACCCACAGTATGCTTTTACACAGCACTAAACAGCTGACAAGACACGGTTAGCAATGAGTCGGTCGCCACTGAAACAGAAGTTAAATATCAAAGGGTGAATATTGGATGTACATTTGTCAGCTGGAAAGAAAAACGAATCTACGTGAACGCAAATGTCGCTCCGTATGTGCTGGATGTGTAAATAGGGAAGTGTTGGCGAACAAGTTCACCATATCAAACTTTAAAGGACATTATGTCAGCGTTGAGTCTCCAGACTATTTCAGTTGCCCCAGTTGAACAAAGAAATGAGTTTATGCATCTTTAACCATGCACACTGTTTACTAAATTGCTGGTCTATCTTGAGAACAAAACAGAAACAACAGCAGCAGGAGCTGCTGTACATTTTGAAACTAGTCGAACACCGAGACAGATAGTATAAGGGCCGGGGACCCAACTCCAAAACATTTGCGACACGGACCGTATTGCCTTGATACCAT
Organism: Brachyistius frenatus; assembly: GCF_029030835.1. NCBI lineage: Eukaryota > Metazoa > Chordata > Actinopteri > Embiotocidae > Brachyistius > Brachyistius frenatus. Next base: position 4,587,007 of record NW_027210626.1, read on the forward strand.
TTAATATTGAAAAATGCCTCGCTATTTGGGACCAAATTTTCGATATACCCACAATCAAATGTTGCCATTTTAAAATGCATACCTTTTGCTACGTTTGTGGAGGAGTAAATCTCCTCAGCGTCAGTGAGCCAATACAGCGTTTCTCCGCACATAGCCTCTCCTGAAGTAGAGTGCGCTGCAGTGACTGCGGACTGCAGTCTTCTCTGTGTGCTGCTGGCTGGCTCGCGTCTACTGATGGCATGCGAGGTGTTCAGGGATTGCCGGTAAATTTTGTCGTCTAGCGGTAGCTTCCATTTGGATTGTTTTAGGAATGTCTGTTAATTGAATCTAAAGAGAACAACCTGGATTACACTCTCCCCCACTAAACTGCTTGAAAACTAAACATTTGCCTTGCAATTTGTAATGTAATTTTCTTTTTCTTAAAACACATTTTTATAAAATTTCTATCGAAAAAAGTATTGTTCAGGAACCAGTATAGAAGTAAAGGTATCAGTACTGGTACTGCAAATTTGTCAACAACATACAGCCTCAGACACATCTTAAACACCCAAATGAGGACATTGCATGTGGCTATCAAGCTACAGCAATAAAACAAAACAAAAAACAAAAAAAACAAAAAAAATTGTGGCTAATCAACATGCACAGACTAAAAAGGACAATAAGACAGATTTGAAGAAGAGAACAATAATAAATTCCATTTTGCATTTAGTCTGGATACATCTTAGTGCTTTTATATCTTTAAAAGAAACATAAAGGCATATACTGTACATGGTCAGATTTGTATTAGCGTGGAGGTCGGTCATTCATGCACTGCGGAGCGCGTGCACAGCTCAATCAGCAAAACACATTCAGCATTACAGAGGAACAATCTCAGAGAGTCAGAGTTCAGTCATGCATTGTGCCAAATGTATTGTATTGTAGACCTCACATCAGCAGCAGGGCACAGGGAGGCTGTTGACAAATGGTTTACATGCACTCAGTGATGGGGCCCCTCTGGCAAAAAAAAAAAGAAAATCTGAGCACCCCCCCAGAGACTCTGCACTGGTCTCCACAGAAAAGAGATGAAGATCTTTTAAATTCCAGAGTTTACATCATTCATTTAGTCCCTCTACTGCCTGACTTTGTCTCCCCAAATTAAGCACTTGTTCACATCCTTTTATGGACTAAAATCCTTTTATCAGAAAACAATGGTGATATCAGAGCACAGCTCAAGAGTGAGCAGCATGCTAAAGTACAAACTATAGAGCATAGTGACTCAGTGTTCCAGGTAGATTGCTCTGTTCTCTGCTCGTCTTCCTCATTTGCATTCACAGTGGAGCACCTTCTTTGCCAAGCAGCTCACACGGCGAGACCAAGGTCGCGTATTGTCTTGCTCATACACAGCAGACTTCCCAGGTCCGACCGCTCATGCCTGACTGCCACCACAGCTAAACGTCTTTGAACCCAGCTGGTGCATTGGCCATGACCGATCAACAAGTCCGGGGTAGGACGCAGAAACCTTATCAGCGAGAGAAAAGTGGAGTCACAGTGCAGCGGATGAACACAAATATAAACGTCGGTCTAACTCTGCGTAGCCTGCTTACAGAGTAACCTGTCTGCAATATCCCCAAATTACAGTACTACAAATCTGCAAAGTGGAAAATAACTTAAATATAACTATATAAATAACTACAGATGCAGAGTCTTTATTGTTCTGGCAGTTTAAATAAGTAGCTTAAGAGATAAGCCATCAGTTGGCAGTGTATTCATCACGTCTTTTTCTGAGTAGCTGATCAAATATTTAAATTATTTTTGGCAAAAAAAATAATACAACACCATGCTGAGGATTTTTTTCTGATATCGGTCAACACTGTAACAAAGTAATTCCCTTTAAAGTTTCAAACAGAGTCAGAGAAACTTCCGATTGACCTTTGTACAAAGCTTTACAAGACATATATTGTCGGGTAAGCTTTCCATGGCATATAAATGGCACATTTAGAGTGAATTAACGTCTTGAGCTGTTTTTAATGTCACATTTGCTTCGCTGTGACCTTGCATGAAACATTTCCTTCTCATCTCACTTTGATGATAGACTGCTGCATCCTGGTTTATGAGGATTTCATGCCCATCTCCTCCCTCGTATGTTACACCAGGTGGAAATCTGACAACTCAATGATTTTATCCCCATTTTTCAGTCTAGAAATCGATACAGCTTTCATTTAATACTTGCCAACGCTTCCCCCTTCCTCCATAAAATTGTGATGGTTTTACTTTCTATTTCTTAGACCTTGAAGAATAACTTTGACCACTGTATAAAGTCTGAAGGCATATCATGTAAAAGAATGCATGTGTCACTGTATGAATATGTTTCTGTGGTACTTTGCATATTTCAGAACAGCTTTTGAGCTTGCACACGCCACCTATTTTAAATGAAATGAGAATGTGATCCAGACGAATTACAAAGTAAAACTGGAACACGGGCATTGTCAGAGGCTGGGATGCATATAATTCTGAATTCAATATGCCTCTCTCTCGCTTGTTGTGCCATCTGGAATTGTTTGGGACAATGCTGCAAGGCTCATAGTTTCTGAGCAGCGAAGTGAAAATGAAAATGGTGTGTGTTTGTCCTGCTATTTTGCTCTTGTACTGTGTGCAACTTTAGGAGATGAGTACCGCCCAGCACTCAACACTTCCATGGTCTCCTTTAACCGTGTTGGCAAAGGCATACTGGCTGCCACACGTTTGGCCGAGAACGTAATTACCATTCGAATCACTACAAATATTGGAAATGTTAATGTACTTAAGGTAGCTAAGACCAAAAAAAAAACCCATCTAAATAAACATGCATATGCTTTACATTTATAAACCTGGTGCTCTCTTGTTTAAGTAAAATAAATGCATGATGCATTACTTTCTTTTATCACCTCTCATCAACAGCAAAAAGAAGGCTTTCTGCATACTAACTATATGTACTATAATTTGCAATTAAAATGACAGGCTGCTAATGCATTAATAAAGACACCCAGAGGGCGTTTCATCTAAAACACACACTTTATGGGTGGAAATATGTAGACAGTCCTGCCCATATTTTTGGGTGTTTTGGTCTGGGGCTATTTTTCCTCTATAGTTTTAATGAAGGAAAATGTCATTGTTGTACAGGTTCTGATGATCTGGACACTTTGTTAAGGTCATTGTGTCTTTCATTGGCCACCAACAGCCCAGATTGAGCCAACAGTCTAAATGCTCACCCTACAGCTCTTATTGATTTTCTTCAAATTAGCTTTACGGAAACAGCACTCATCTGGATTGTAATGTGAGGTAAAAGTCAGCTTGTGCAGTGAATGATGTTATGCTGCTATTGATGCCAGCTATGCAGGATAATCTGGTGAAGTTGGCTCCCTTGATTAGTATTTTCATGAATCTAATGGAAGGCACAGCAACTTTAAAACTGGACTCAAGCCCAGTGGGGGAAAAAAAAAAAAAAAAAAAGAGGACACAGTTGGATAAACACTGGACAGTGGAAAATTCAATTTTCAACTTTAGCAGCAGATCGCTTAAGTTTTGTAAGTTACAAAGTTGTAGCTGCCATGGATCAGAGTTGTTCCATACAGTCAGTCAGTTCATGGTTTGTCCTTTCTTGAGTTAATGAGAACAAACTGTTTACTCGCCATATCATATACCCCGAACCTTGTCATGAGTACTTGGTGATATACCAGTTTTTAATTCCCATACAATATGAATTTTTCATATACTATCATACCAATCAGGCGTTGCAATATATGCTCTAACAATATACTAAATGGCAAACTATATACGCTCATAGACCTGAAGTTATATCCAGGTAACCAGCAACGCTGCATTGAGTGTTAATTAGCATTAAGCATACCGCTTACCCTTCTTCCAATCGATCATATCTTTACAATACAACTACTAAAAGCTCTTTAACAGGGTAAAACGCCATGCCACAACAATTTGTGACACATAAACAATTTGTAGGAATACTAAACGTACTGATAATTGTGCATTCACAAAATTTCACTAGCGAACGACATGCTGACTGCACTAGCTAGCAAGCCAGGTGGCATAACAATCTGTCACCAGCTGGGAGACTCAGTCGTCACAGTACATTCAAAGACCGAAAAGAGAGATGGAGAATGAAAACAACAACAACAACAAAAAAAAGGGACCAGAGATGCTCCAGAAGAACCGCACGAAGACGTCAATTAAACTGCAGGTAACCAGAAAGTTTAGACCACACTCCACAACCTTTGTCATAAATGACTCTTTAATATAATCAGCCCAATGCGACAGACATTGAGACAGAACTAAGTTCCACGTTTAGGTCATGTGATGACACCTAAGAAAGTTCTCTTTGCTCTAGAAGACCAGGGTATACAGTCGAGGGTCTGGAAAAATCTAAAACGTTAACCTTGAGTCGTGAATATTCTTAAAAGGAGCTGACTACAAAGATTCATGGACGAAAAAATGAGGTTCAGAGACTAATTTGCTGATTTGCCATGTTAAAAGTCAATCAATACACATACAATTTCCGTTTAACATTACAGTTTCCTTCGCCTCTGTGCTGGAGTTACTCAGAATATCAGGACACCACTTCTCACATTAGTGCTTCTATCCCTTTGTACAGCTACAACCGGTGCTATACTTCCTAATATGCAATTCATACACCACTGCTGTTATTCATGAACACCTCATTATACTGTATGAAATTCAAATCATCCGAGAGAGTTTTAAAATTCAGAGTAACAACCACTGTATGCAATGCCATTCATAACGCGGTTTGAATCCTACATGGCTGCCCAGTCGGAGGCCACATTTGTTTCATGCAGATATGTCTTGCAGATCTTTCACTGTATGCTATTGTGCATTCCAGATCACATTTCTACCTCAGTAATGCAGTTCGCTGCATTTTACTGTATTATTCATTCATGCCTATGGTCTGCAGAGTCTTTGCAGCAGCAGGCGGCTCGAAGACAAATGATGTTAGTCACCGTCACCATTAGAAAGCAGAGCACACACGTGTATCGTGTGTACGTGGACACAGCAACATGCTTCGTCATTGGTGGGGTGGGCTTGAAAAGCTCTAACCTAACGGACTCTGGTGCGCTAACAACTTAATTACACAGGCAGGTTCTTTATAAATACAGTGCACTGACATTAAATTGAAATAAATGACATGAATAGATTCACACTCACAAGGCAAAAAGCAGAAAGTGCCTTTCTTCAGGCTGAAAGGTATACAACTGACAGTGATCCATGGTTATTATCAAAGTTATTACTTTGTGCAGTGTCATGTTATAAATATTGCCTTGGTTGACTTTTTCAGTGTGCTTGGGAGGTTAATGCCTGTTATGTATTAAGACATTCACTTCATTGCAGAGAATCAACAACAACAACTGCGAGGGTACAACGCTGCTATCTGCAACTAACAAAATGTATTGCCACAGGGACTGGACAACCACGTGCAGCTCGCTTTAATTAAGAGCTAAATTCCTGTTGGTCTTAAGGGCTTTTACATTATTCCCTTTAAGAGCACAAGAGAGAGAAAAATGACTGCACGATGAAAGGTCAGCATGTCTGGGGCTTCTAAATTATATTCGTGTGTAGCTCGGAGCCTTTATTAAAATGAGCGGCAGGCAGCTCTCTGAGGGGCTCACAGCGATCAGAGGTTTGAAATTCAGGGCAGTTTTGGTATCAGGGCCCTCGATGAGAAATCATCTATTTCTCGACCTGAGAAGTCCATGTTTGGATTCCCTGACTGAGAAAATTTGGTATCCGACTGGATAAGGTGTCAAAACATGGGAGCTCCTTCGTACAGATAAAAACTGCTCACTGAAGAAAAAAAAAAAAAAAAAACCCTGTCACTTTCAGTTGTCATGCTCATAAGTGCTGACTTATAGGTTTGAAATGCTTAGAAAAAATGTCTTTATATTATTGCCACCTATCTATTCATACCTACAACTACTTCAAAAATAAATATTCAGCCCTGAAATCACACTTCATTCTTCCTTTAGATACTTCATTGTTCTTATTCTGTTTTTTCTAGATATATCTCAAATATTCCCACTTAGGAGGTCCCAGTCAAGTGTTTTTTTTGTAATTTAATATTGAGTATCTCTATCCAATACTAGGATTTCCCTAGGTACAACAGCACAGTGCACACTTCAACTTCAATAAAGTTATTAAAATCGGTTCGGTGTAGTTTTTGCCGATTTAATAGGTCTTTAATGCATTAAGAAAAAAATGCTTGCATCCAAAAGTGTTCCTCAATGTTTTTTGTTACTCTTATTTATATATATTTTGTATTATTATTTACAAAATCACAAAGTAAATTAACAAAAATATTTTCTATCACAATTCCATTTATTTTCATGTCAATAACTAAGAAAAAAAAGTAAAATATGTCTTATAAATAGCTCTTATCAATTCTACTTTGTGTTGCATTGTAGCATTATAATCACAACTCCACTTCGATTTGGTGTGATACCTTAACTTTAACATTCACAGTCACAACAAATCAAAATAACAATTACAATGTGTCACAGTTTACCCGAGTGAACTCATGGTATTTCGTTGAGTGTTTCTTTTTTAAGGTGCCATATCAAATTAGTAGTACTGAACGCAGCACTGTTACTACTGCCATGGATTACAAACATTGCAAGTGGCTGTTGTGCTGCTTTAGTTTTAAGTTTTTTTTTTTTTAATATTTCCACACTGCAAACATTTTAGCCACACGTCAGACTATACTTCCGCATCCTGACACGAACTGCTCTCCGCTCATGACCTCGGTTGGGCAGTATACAAAAAATAAAGAATAGGGGCTGAATATAGCTTAGTGTAGCCAATATCAATCAGTTAAAAAAAACATTTTTTTAAATGCTTTGATCGGCCCCAACACTGCTGATCTTTGAGATCTGGTCGAAACATGCCTCGCCCCAATCCACGATATTGTTCAACACACTGTTTACTGTACATTATATTCAAATGAAAGGAAACTCCGAACTGAAAATGTGAGTATGAATTCAGACTCTCACAGCAGAACTGTGCCTTCTTAGATGCTGTCAGCACTGCAGATGCCAGACTCGCTCCACTTTCATCTCCATCTACTGCCACCAAATGAAACTGAACAATAGATAACAACGATTCCAGCAGATCAAAAGCCAAGCCGCGCTCTCGGAAGTTTCCTGCACATTTCCCTGAAGTATCACACCTATGCTGTAGCTGTCTCGCTCTGCAGCCAGAAGGGAAAGTCATCACTAATTAACATGCGAGAGCTTGCTGCTGCCATATGAGCTCCGAGACACTGATTGACTCATGGCTTCGGGCCTTGGCATAAACTATTCAAAATGCTCTCCAACATGTCTTCAAGGTAGAGACAACAATGCCACAAAGACTTATGTACTAATTATACTTCTGAAGCTATCTCTGCGTGTTATTGGCCAAAATAGCTGCATGAGGATCAGACCAAAAAAAAAAAAAAAAAAAAGGGAGTACATGACTTGCAAGGTGATCCAAATGGAAATATGGCTCATGTGCATCCAATCATTCACCTGCAGATTTGCTTGCACCACTCATCTCCAGGTCATTTCCATTTAAATGGGCAGAATTTTTTGGTGCTGAACTTTCTGAGACACAGGACACGAGTGGATTAACTCCACACATGGTTTCCTTGCTCTCAAGTAACATGAAGGACACTCGCGATGAGCCTTATCAATCTGCAAACCCGATCGCAGCACGTCATCCGCACACATTTAACACAGCCCTGATTAACCCTCCCCCATGTAACAGTATGACACCATCACTGCTTGTGTATGCAGAAGGCAGGCAGGTGGTTCAGCTGTTTCATTTGATTATGATGGAGAAAAAAAAAAAAAAAATTAAACCAATGAAAAATATTTTAATGCTGAGCTGAATATAAAACAAGCATTTTTGCTCACACCTTCAAAATTGAACTCTCTTCATGAATTATGATAAATGTCATGATAATCTATTAACATTCACTGTGTATACTGTCACATTAATAGTTAGAGTACAGGAATCAAATATTCAAACCATGAACATGCTACACAGGCTGCTGCTTTGAAGGAACGGCACCTTAGTATGTCCCTTCCTACTGCAATTCAAGCATTACATTTTTTTTTTGTCTTGCTATGAACTCGTCGAGAAAAGACAAAGCCAAGAACAATGGTGGAAAATGTGCCCATGACCATTTCTCCAAATAAATATACAACCGTAAGTATCCATATCTTTCTTCAATACTATAAACATTATGAGCCAGACATGTAAAGAGTAATATTATTTTACTTCATTTACTTTATTAATTTAAATATTTTGCTGAAATCAAAAGCATTCTCACCATGGTGAAATTGTACTAAAGTCAAATTATGTGTGTAAATTTATACGCGGAAAAGCAGGACATGAATACAACACGACATGGTCTTTTTTTTTTTACTTCAGATCATCTTTATGAAATTAATTTAGTCTAATCAAACATTACTGACTAAGAGACAGCGCGCAACATTACAAAGCCACCTCAACCGACAGCCCAGCTGATGGATCACTGCACCGTCATCTTCAGAATGGAAATGACCACAGCAGGAAACAATGAATAACTTTTGCTTTTTTAAGGGAACTGACCTTCTAAAAAAAAAAAAAACACAACAAGCCAATGTTACAACCAGAAAGATTGGGCCATATTAAAAATGTTTAATCCCATTATTTACACTCCTACACAGCACATGCATCCATCAGGTTTTTTTCTACCAATACCCTTTTTGAACAGTACCAGCAAAGCTACTGGCTATTACCACGGACACATTAGAAATCCAGGGGGCGCAGTTAATGAACCCTCACGTGTACATGCTGGTGCAGGTCAGATGCAGAGTTTTTGGAAGCAGCCGTGTTCTTGCACTTTGTTTATTTGGTTCCTTAAACGTGGCCGAGGATTGTTAAACCTCAGCCTCCGCTGAACGTGACTGGGATTCACTTTCATTAAGGTCTTTCATATTTTTTTTTAACTCCACTTTACTTCCGCGAATTTCATCTTGAGCGCCACGCGTCGAATGCGGAACTGATTTACCGTGCCATGCTAAGCGACGTATAAATTACGTCATTTTCGTATTGTGACTGTAAGGGATACAGTATATACTGTCGGGAAAATAAAATACCCCAAAACAAAAAAAAATATGTAAGTTCAAGTGAAATTACAGTCTTTAAAAAAAAAAATACCCACAAAATTATAAGTACACAAAAAATAAACTTTGTCACAGTATTGAGAGTAATTGTTACTTTAATCCCTGTCATAAGTAGGCTATGAAACTATCGCATGTACCAAACAACTGGCATGTGCCAATCAAGTTCATTTGATACATAACAATCATTTGTAAACGATGTATACAGATAAATTCAGCATGACTGTGGAGCAAACCAGCGGCACTCGACATTACATTGAGCAGAATCAATCAAATTAAAATCAGTTCATGCCTTTAATGGAGTGTATTTTAAGGGATTCCAGCCACAAGCACAGCAGAAAAAAAAAAAAAAAGCTGAGAAAATAGCTGGCAGCCTGCTCGCTTTTTGACATTCAACAAGCCAAAGTGACTAACTCCTAACAGTAAAAACAGCACAGTGGAGAGAGTTCACAGTCGAGATTATCACGACTGCTGTGTGAATATTTGTTTTCTTTGCAGAGGAATGTTGTTTTCATTAAAACAAATCAGGGACAAAACAGAAGAAGAGACCAGGGAGCTAAGAAATCCAAGCAACTAGTTAATATTTTTACATGTAAGTTTATTCATTTACTTCTAATGAAATCCAAATTAAAGAGTTATTTCAGGACTATTTTAGAGATCAAGCCAGGGGCATTTAACACTTTTCAGACAGCGTGCCATGTTTTTTTCATCGCTAGGGTCCATTGTTCTGCCAATCAATTATCTTGACTGACTAAAAAATCAACAAGGTGCATGTTTTAATAAAAAAGTTAAGCTGAGACATCCAATACTATCATTTAACTCAATAACGTATCCTCAGGTATTGATTTTTTTTTTTTTTCTCTCTCCAGGATAAGTGTTACAATTCTTTATCGGGACCTGTTCCGGTGAAGGACTAACTGCACATGTGCGTTGGCAGAGAGAGTTTTTCTCCTAATTTTTAACATATTCATTTCAGTCTGATGTAACCAAAACAGAAAAAACGCAGGGATTGTGAAGGTCATGGGAAGTGGCTGTGCACATATTAATGAGCCACAGTCATTGCTAATGGAGCCACAGTAATAAATATTGGCACTATTGAATCATTACAATGAATCCCGGGGCTCGCGGCGGCTGTGCACTTGGTCAAGTTCATTTTTCCTCATCTGTTACGTTTCATCTTCTGCACTTTCACACTCCATTACAGCATGTCTGCGTCTGGAACACGGTGTCTGCACCTCCCCACCATTGTTCCTCATCCTTCACACCCTGCAATCAATCAACCACGGATACATGTTAGCCATCAGTAAATATGCAACCATTTAAAAATGTAGAAACGATGTGAATATTTTTTGTTACTTTTGGTACCTATTGGTAGCTATTTCAATATTGATTTCCAATTAAAATGTGCTGCGCTAAGGCCCAATGTTTATCTCTGCCACCTATTTCACAAAGGTAAATCTATATCTCAGTACAACCTAATTACTTACAGGCTACGAATAGAGGATGCATAAGCTTTCTAAAAAAAGACGGACTCACAGCATTAGTATTAATAAATGGTGTGTCTGCAATTAATTGACAAACGCTCTATTTCAACAGCAGTCTCCATGTGGCTGACCCATATACTGTCGTAACATTTATAGCTCATAACATCAGTAGAGGGATTTCTTTGATTAAGCCCGGGTAATGGACAAGACAGAAATGCATTGTAAAGCACTATCGTGTGGGCTCCTAATTGCCTGATGACTTTAATTAAACTTCAGGCTCTTATTCTTGACTAATCACACAGCCTCACAGTTCCCAGCCCTCCTTTAAATGGTACTCACGTGTCTTTTTTTGCAGATGTCAGCATTCTGCTAATAGCAAGTTGCTTCAAAAAGTGGCTCTTAACGGGACTCGTGCACTGTACACAGATGAGAGGCCCAAATGTAGTCAAGTGAGACAATTTGTCAGTGCAACCATTACAATCTGTCACCAAGCAGTTACCGCAAAGTATAAATCAATATGCTCTTAAACAGCCACCAACTGCACCCTATCTCTTGTATCAATTATCAATTTATTGCACATTACCGTCACTCCATTATATCTCCCATAACATGCAGTAAAAGCCCTCTTTTCTGTGCAGAAAGCTGCACATGTTTTACCACACCTATTAATACGATATGCACGCTCAATAATTTACTGTAATGATTCAGATAAATACATCTGGTTGCAACGGCAGAGGGGGCACTCAGAGGGGGAGAAGCTTTTTATTTCTGGGGGTCCAGAAGTTAATGACTTACTTATATATTTTCTGATGAAATGATGCCAGCTTTGTCACAGTTATGCACAAAAATGCCTCTGTTCCGCTTGTAACCTTTGGAAAACGGTCAACTGTGGGCCGATATAATAGAATTACTCATTAAGTATATTGGGATATTATAATAAGTAAGTACTGGACCAAAATACACAATGTGCACGAGGCATTCAGGGTTTTATTGTAATAGAATTTGTATTATCTACTGCACATCCATTTGCTTTTTCGTTGTCATTTTTTGTATATTTTGCCAAATGTAGGCCGACAGGTTGTAACCTCCAGATACAGGAAATGGTAGCAAACAGAAGTAAATAGTATTTCAGAGTAATTTTCACTTGCATTTATATATATTACACTATTAATTGGACAGGAAAACTGTCCAAATACACCCAATAAGCGCACTACAGGGTGAGAGTGTTGGCTTCCTTCAAAGCATCTGTACAATTACATTTCAGAAAATACCTTAAAGTCATTAGAAAGCTGTTGAAGTAACATTTACATTAAATGAATTGTCCACTTGGTTTTATAGCTACACAAGGTTTACAGGATACAATCAGACATGATGTTTACTGATCAGTAAATAAAAATTTGCTCCTAGGGCTGGAAACATCACTTTTAATTTGTAGTTTCATTTGCAATCCAAGCAAAAGCTCCAGCATGCATTGAGTGCATTTAAGTGCTTTGGCACCATTATGTGACTGTGGCCGTGAGCTCTCATGCTCGTCACGTATTTATTTGAGACATATCAAGCTGAGATAAACAGCAATTTTTGGGAGGGTATGTAAAATGCACATACATCTTCCTAGGGTTTAATCGTTTAAAAAAAAAAAAAAAAAAGCTTTTCTTTGTGACTGGATGCTGCTGTTGATAAAGGAAACTATGCGAGAGTCACATTCTCCCAGCTGGGGATAATAAAGATCAATATGGTCATAGGAGAAGTGGTGGTTTGTGTATAAATAATGCTATGAGACAAAATTACATATTCAGCTCTGACATTTAAAGATCAATATCCACCAACGGATTGGTTTATTGAACACCCAGCATTAATTGAATGATGCAAAATTGTCCATCAAAACTGTAAGTTGGAGGAGCTGGAGAGAAATACCAGAAACTCTCCGAGAGAAATGAGCTTCCTTACAAATCTTTTGCAAACAGCAAGATGGCTTATTCAAATATTTCCACTTTCTATAGAATTATCAAAGGATATCAAGACAATAGATCAGTGCTCTGTGAGTCTGTGACAGAGAGATTGTGAGCACAGGGCATCGAAGCATCTTCTGTCTGCAGTAAGAGGTGGACTCCAGCATTGAAAACGAATTGGAAGATTTATTTTTGGTGCAAGACTGGCTGCTTTGTCTCCTTGGCAGGTTCACAGATCGCACAAAACTGTGCACCTCTGGCAGAGGCTATGGCAGATATCTTACTTTAACTGCATGAATCACATGTACTGTCATAGCCTGATGTAGTAATACACTAGTAGGAGGAGATTTAAGGAGAAATGAATGTATGCTGTCTCAATGCACAGAGTCTGAATACACTGTATGTGATTGCTTAGTTACTCATTTAACAAAAAAAAAAACCTGGTAAACCAGATGAATAATGACACAGTTTATGTGTAAAAGGTGTAAAAGGAAATATTTTTGTAAAATATTGTAAATGTATTGTCAATAACATATAATTATCCAGCAACACTGCAGAGACCATTGCAAGTCAGGAAACAAGAATTGGGTTGCCCTTCTGACTGAAGGGTCAAGAAAAAGGTGTAAATGACTGGCCAAATCAATGCAAGTCAAGGTGTGTGTGGGTGTATATCATTGCTGACCAAACCTTGATTTACTGGTCAATTCACTCAATTGACAAGCTTTGTTCAATATAGATTGCTGTTCTTACCTAGTCTGTGTTGTTGCTGTGATGTCAGTTTTACTGTTTATGTGATTACATGTGTTTTGTAAAATGTTGGAGTGTTTTTAGAGATGCTGTGCTTTTGGTGATATGAACAAATTTCTGTACGGTAGTATTTTTCAAACTTTTGTAATGTGTCCTGCCTCATTAGCCTGCTGCCTCATGGGGTCTGCTATGATCGGTTCTTTAAAGAGTCAATCAAAAACCACACAGATGTAGATTATCTGCAGGGAAATTGATAAAGAAAGGCAGGTCCACACACAGACACAGTACAGTATATGCAAAGAAAATGTGAGGGAAACCTACATGCAAAACAATTGCTTCACCCTCTTGGAAGGTTATCTTTTGTAATCAGGTCACTCCTTGATAGACTCTTAATCAACATGTACTGGACTGTTAATGCAATGACCATTTTTTTTTTAAGCAGGGCGTCAGGCAGGCAGCTTGTTCTCCTATTCTACCAATTTGTTTCAATGAGGCCTCAGAAAAAGATAATTTACATTCAAAGTTTCTGGACTGCTCATACGACACTGCAGCCAAGAAATATAATTATTGAACGACTGCTGTATTCCTCCTCCTGTACGGCCGACATCTGGGAGTTTGAAAGTCACATTTAAAGTGATTTCAAGATGGATACGGACATTCAACCTGGCTCTGCAGACGGCTCTATGATTCCTTCAAGCTGTTGGGCCTCTGGAGTCTTACAGAAGCAGAACAATATAGAAGAAAGAAAGAAGCATTTTCTACAGCTGATTATTCTCAGCAAGCCAGTCATTACCGGTAAAGCTAAAGCAGAACAAGCACATTCATTATTTGTGCGCGCATAGCTCCTCACACCTTGGAGTGGCATATCACATTCAGAATGTATGCCCTACAGCATAGCATTCAGCACTGGGCACACATTCGGTGTGTGAAGTCATCTATTGTGCTGAATCTGACAGATTGTTCTGGCTATGGATTTGAAGAGGTAGGCTCGGTGGGAGATATCTGCAGGTGACATCAGCGACCAAAGAAGCTCCCACTGCTTAACATTTGTAGGTTCACTAACTCTCGGAAAGTTCCCGTGGTGTTTTTCTCTGTTCAGACTATGGTGTATTATGAGAAATCAATTAAGGGCTTTTAAAACTCTGGATATTTCTGAGCAGCTTTAAACCCGTAAACTTAACGAGTAGTTTGTCAAAGACTCAAATTTTCACAGATGGTGCCCACTGTGTAATTGTGTGTATTTTAATATAAAAGAAATATTGCTGTACTTCATCTGCAGCAATAGGCAAATGTTATCATAAAGAGACAACACAATCATTTCAAGTAATGAGCTGAGTTTAATACAACCACTTAAATAACAATATTCCATTTCGATAAAAAAAAGAAGAAAAAAAGCTTTGATCACCAACTCAATAAAACTGTTTTCCAAAAAAGATCTACAACATTAATGTAGTTTGCTGACGTTGTTACTCATGTTTGTGAGAGTTTTACCTCGGTGTGCTTCAGTCCATCTAAATCAAAACTATAAATCAGAGTAAGATTGTGACTCTAAGGTCACGCTCCATGAGGCTGATCCGAGGTCTGTGTTCCTATCAAAGTCCGAGGGGAATTTGCAGGTGAGAACCTCATTCCAGCGTGACTGTAAGGCATGTGTACACACACACTGGACACACTGTATCAACCCTTCTTTATATCCTCTTTTCCTGTATCCTTGAATCATATTCTCAAAATAATATTGTGCAATTGTTTGATATTATACTATGCAGTTTGACCCCCCCCTCCCCCTGTTAAATAATTTAATAGACTTTTAGACCAATATCTATATAGGCTAATTTCCTTCTTCCCATGATAAACTAGTGTGCAGTAAAAGTTTATCTTTTTTTTTAACTCCACATGTCCACTACATGTTTTTTTTTATTGTTGTTGGTTTTTTTTTATTTGAGAGAACCAGACATGCAACAGGATCAACTGGACAAATTGGAGCGCAATTAAAATGATGAAAATTGAACCTGACAACTGAAGGGCGACCTCAAAATGTTTAATGAGTTTATATACTCTCAGTGACAGGTGTTGTTAACATGGCCATGCAGAAACAACACACACATATCGCAAGACTGTTACCAGTAATTATTTGACAAGGCAGACGTTCTCGTCTGTGGTTGTTTAAACACTGAGGTGTGGCATGATAAGATTGATAGCCTGCTATCAATCTAAGCGGAGAGATTACAGCGGATTTATGCTAAGCTTTGATTTCCAAACACGGGACATGACTGTACCTCCTGTTTATAGTACGTCAGCACATGCTAACGAAAGCGGGGCTCTCACAGGTATTAGGATTGAGGTAAAGTGGCACTTTGATTTAGCCAACTTTGAACGGTAATTCTGAATTTGATTGAAAATCTCCAAAATGGTGCCAGAACCTCTCGTTAAAAGATTATTGTTATTATTATAAGTTGTAGTAGAGGTGCCTCTTTCAAAGTCTTATAGACTTTCATAATAAAAGTAGTTATCTGTCAAAGCATTTAAAGGTGCCCAGAGCAGATTGTAATATTGTATTTTAAAAATCTGTGGTCATCCATGAACTTCACAGATGAATTTTCCTTTGGCCGGCATGCCCGAGTGTGTTTAGGAAACCATTGACAGAGTGATGGTTGGAAATAAACAGGACTTTAGAATCTAGAAGCATTTACTGTCACAGGGTGGTGCCAGGAGATGCCCTGCCACTTTTGAACAGAGGTTTAAAACAAGGGAGACAAAAATTATAAATACTTGTGAAAAGACCAATGATTTCACTGTCAGCTTCAACATGTGACCATTTACTGAAGGGTTCTAACTGTGTAACGTATCAAAAGGTTGTCTTACTGTGAGTTCCCTTCAAAAGAAAGAAGTGCTGGCTGGATGTGTAATCTAAAGTATAGTGTAGCAATATATAAACTAAAACAAGCTTCTTCTTTTTTTTGTTCCCCTTTTTGTGTACAGATTAAACAAATCTACATTTAAAATTGGGAAAGTACCATCTCAACAGAAAATCTTGAACTTATTTTACAAAATATTGAGCTGTTATTCTCACATTTATTCTTCCTCCTCTTCTTAATCGTTCTTTCTTTAATTATTTAAATAAAATATCGAATGTCACTGGGCACAAAACCTAAACCTAATTACTCCATTTAAAATCTAGTACTACTGCAGGTCAGCTTGAGCTACCTGAACCGCAGAAAACAGGCAGCAGCTAAAGGTCAAGTGTGCAAATGTATCATTTGAACTGAAGATTCTCTAGAGAGAGCTAAGTCTTAAAACCATCAATTGTTTGTATAGTCAGAGCATCTCTTCAAGCCTTGGCTCTGCAGTCCATGTACTGTATCAATTGACTCTTCAACAAGGGACACATTTCACTTCTTCTCTCCTCTAATGCAGAAATAGAAAGAGGAAGTAATCTAAATCACACACCAGGGTATAGATTTTAAAACCTTTGGCCAAGCCTGATGTATTCACTAATGCTGGTCCAAGAACACACTTTGGAAAGAAAATGTTTTATTCAAAAAGAGGGTAGTTTCACCTTTATAGTCATGGAAGCTGGCTGATGAGGGCAAGGACTACATATTTTACATTTTCATCTCATTTTTCATTTTAGGCATGATATTTCTTTCTTCTATTCACACAATCCAGCTGATAGGCTCTCAGGAAAAGACTACCTTTCTTCAGAGCCGGTCTTGACATCATTTACCCAGACCTTGTGTATTGCATGCCTTTGTAATCATCATACAATTTGCTTGCTCTGCTTTGAAAGTCTTGAACTGGGAGAATAGAATTCGTTCATTTATACATACGGTTTTGAAGGTATTTATATCTGATAAGCATCTTCGCATCAGAATAAAATATCCGTATGCTTGATTTGACAGTCCAGTTCCAGTGTAATAAATCTGGTAAATGTTTGCCTCGATATTTTTACTTTTTTTTTTTTTTTAATAAAATGTCCTCCATTATGCAGATTCTGTTAATAAATGACCCTGCTGCCGAGAGCTTGCACATTTGTGTCTGTGTCGGATTTTCACTTGTTTTATGGAGTGGCTGTTTTAATACACACCATCTGCATGGCTCAGTCCCACTGTCGCCAATCAGCTAGCAGAGATAAAGCAGAAATTGTTGGGGGCTTGCAGAGGTGCTAACCGTGTCACTTATTCTGATTACCCAGCTCACACTGTGCAACAATTATTTTAATTTAAATCCTTCATCCTGTAGAGGAGCAGACATACTAGATCTTCAGATATCTTTTGTTTGGCTGAGTAGGGCTCTCTGCGGTGCAGATGACATGAAAAAAGGGTTGCCTAATGTAATTAGGTAAAATACACGGTAACACTTTATAGTACAACCCATAATGTTTTATGAATCATGTACCAATAAAATACGTATTGCTTCCCACTGGTACTAAATGTAGTTACAGAGATGGAAATCACAACATGTGGACAATAAGGGAGCGACAGTTAGCCATTTTAGAGCAAAGCAGAAAGAGATTATACCACATATATATGTGGTATATTACAGTATACCACATTTTACATTTCAGCGATAGATAGATAGATAGATAGATAGATAGATAGATAGATAGATAGATAGATAGATAGATAGATAGATAGATAGATAGATAGATAGATAGATAGATAGATAGATAGATAGATAGATAGATAGATAGATAGATAGATAGATAGATAGATAGATGGATAGACGGATGGACGGATGGACGGATGGACGGACGGATGGATGTATGTTCACTCATTTTTTTCCCAAACTTCGGTGTGATACTGAAGGATTGACTGAAAGATTTTGAGAAACAATCATATACTGCTGTTAAAAGGTCGCAGTGAGCAACAAATGTTGTTACACAGATTTTTACAGTCAAATTTAAATCCTTTGTTCCCATTTCAGCATGAACACCTTGATAACTTGAAACACAACATACAATCAGTCACATTTTACACTTTTATTGCACAAAATGGACAATCAAACATCAGCAGTGGTGTGTAGATGCCAGTCTATCCAGTTTAGATGGACATTCTGGTCTGCATACCCCCCAACAGAGGTCTTTCAGTCCATGCTCAACTAATATTCTGAATATATACCTCTGACTCACTCAGCATTGAACAATTTCTTTTGATTCACGACCAGAGAATGATTTGAATAACTGAGGAGTAATGACATTTCCTCTGATATTGAGTGATAATGTCACACTGTGACTGTAATCGCTCCAAACTTACTCATTCGGCAAAAAACATCAGCTAATAAATTGGTGTACCATAATGATATTTCCACCACAATAATTTGACAAGGGTGTCAGTATAGAGTGGAACTCAGAGGGCAAGTGGCATCATTGCCTTTGATTTTCTGATGTGGGTGAGTAGACAAAGCAATGCAGAGTGGAGGCGGCTTAGGTCGAGACACTTGAGGTTGTTCTGAGGTAACGATATGGCAGAGCAGCGAGCAGGGCATCTGTGAGAGTTAGATATGCTGCAGGTGTCCTCCCTTGTCTTAGAGCCAGTGAGGCAATAAATAATGTGGGAACACAGCCTGTCCCTTCTCACTGTGATGATACCTCTGCCTTACCAGAATGGTAAATATACCACTAACCAAAAACTAATATAATATAACCAATATGATGATATGCAGACGTGTTTTATTTTGAACACAACTCCTGCTTTTTGGCCAGCAGGCAGATAGACAGATAGATAGATAGACAGATAGATAGATAGATAGATAGATAGATAGATAGATAGATAGATAGATAGATAGATAGATAGATAGATAGATAGATAGATAGATAGATAGATAGATAGATAGATAGATAGATAGATAGATAGATAGATAGATAGATAGATAGATAGATAGATAGATAGATAGATACTTTATTAATCCCACGAGGGGAATTTGTTTTGCTACAGCAGCATTATAGATACAGGTAAAGCAATAAAAAATAACAGAGCACAAATATTAAATATGAAAATGCACAATATATATAATAAAATAGAATAATATTAAATTCAACTAACTGAACAATAGTACAAGGATTTAAGCTAGCAAACAAACAACCAAAGGTATTGTTGGGTGATGTATTTGACCAGAGGTGAGTTATTCTACAGTCTGATAGCGGTGGGCAGGAATGATCTCCTGTATCTGTCCTTGTGACAGCGGAGCTGGATGAGTCTTTTGGAAAAAGTGCTCCACTGTCCCTGCAGCAGGTGATGGAGAGGGTGGTCAGGATTATACAATATGGATAACAGTTTCTTCATGGTGTGTCGTTTGTGTTCTAGATTTTTTTTCAGTAAGATGGTAGAAGGATGGAGGAAGCAGCCCGGTATCACACCGAAGCATGTAATTCACTAATCAGTCCCACGAATTTGAATTTGAATTTAGAACAACAACTGTGCATCTTAAACTTCTGATAATGTTGTGCTGGTAATTGATGACTGCATATTTACATTTTTGGCATATTTTACTAATAAACGGCCATTTGCGCTCTCAAAAGAGCTCTTTGAAATGTATTAGTTTCAAGATGGCAGAAATATATCACACCATGATTCATCTTTGCCTGCTTAAAAATGTTAAAGGTGCAAATTTCCATGAGATAAAGCGATAATCTATGAGAGCCCTCCAATGGAGCAGTAACGTTTCACAACAACAGTGTTGCTGAATGCCATATTTTTAAGTGTTTGGTCAAATCTGGTTACCCATCTAAAAAATTACCCTACCTGGAAACCGAAGAGCTTCACACTTGTTATTGGGTTATGTCCATCTGAGGACTGTGTCATATCTGCTGTGTAAAAGGATGAGGAAAAGCTTTCGGCGAAAAAGCATTGGGGGAAAAACATTCAGTCCTTAATAAGCGACTTTTAAAAGGTTTTCTGTGTACTCAACAGAGAGAGCCTTGCTGAATAGTGTCTTTGATACCTTAGGGCCACAACCACTCCTCCCTCTTGCATAGGCCCCTAAACTATGGGTCTGAGAAACAATCAGTGCAAATGAAAGCCCTGTCTTACAAATGCAGTGCATATCCTGAGCAAGCTAGCTTTGACTTGGATTTTGATTTTATTTTTTTTTTTTTTTTACATTTGACTTTATTGATTAGGGGCGGTCCAGTGGTTAGCATTGTCGCCTCACAGCAAAAAGGTTCCGGGTTTGAATCCGGGCCTGGGCCTTTCTGTGCGGAGTTTGCATGTTCTCCCTGTGCCTGCGTGGGTTCTCTCCGGGTACTCCGGCTTCCTCCCATCATCCAAAAACATGCGTCTCAGGTTAATTGGTGGTTCTACAAATTGCCCTTAGGTGTGAATGAGAGCGTGAATGGTCTTTGTTTCCGTCTGTCTCTATGTGGCCCCGTGATGGACTGGTGATCTGTCCAGGGTGTACCCTGCCTTTGCCCTAAGTGAGCTGGGATAGGCTCCAGCCCCCCCGTGACTCTGTTCAGGATAAAGCGGGTATAGATAATGGATGGATGGACTTTATTGATCCCACAGTGGGGAAATTCAGTCATCACAGCAGCATAGAAAGAACAAAAAGGTGCACACAACATGAAAAAGAGAAATGGATGACCCTGTGGTAAGAAAATATCAGCCGAGACGCACTACAAAGTCAGGACCAAAACATTTGAATTCTTTTGTCGCTGCTCTGCAGAAGTAGAAACAACGTTCCAAGTTTACTGTCGCACATTCCCCATGATTAATTATCATAAAGCATGTCTGATCTGACATACTAAATGTCAGCATAAAGCTGGCTTAATTTAAATAATCTTGACCTGTGTATGAGAAAGACCCTGTATATTGCATGTGTACTGTGGGAAGTAGCCTGTGCAAAAGTATTGTGGTACATTTTCAATTGAGTAGTGACACAAACACCTCACTCAGAGATGTCACATAGCAGCACACGCAGTCTCGACTCTGCTGTGAAATCAAAGTTTGGACACGAATATACTTGTATTTTTACCAAATTAAACCATATACTGACTCACTGGATCCAGCTCAGATAGTACTGTATATCCTGAATTTGATGTGCTGCACAGAACCTAATGAGCTAAAAGAAGCTGAATGCACAAGATATGATGGACATGCTCCTGCTATCGAGCTGCAGTCCACAACTGCACTTGTCCCTTAAAAGTCTCTGGGTTTTTTTTTTCCACCTTTATCTCCTGCTTTCAAAAGGGAAATCAATAAGGCTCAATGGCTTTCAAACCTTTCATCTCATCAGTGACAAAGACAAAACACATCCTTATTGTTTGTGCAATATCTAACAATAACACAAACCTGGAGCATCACATAAAAGCAAGTGACAACGCCTTTATTTTAGTAGAGGAATAAAAAAGAAAGACGTCTTTCTACGCGATGGGTGTGAGTCGTTTCATAAATCAATCATAAACACGACTCTGCCTACAAGCAACTTGTTTTTTGCTGTGATTTGGAAATGTGTTTTCTTCACTGTGACTTTTTTTTGGTTCTTTTTGAAGGAAGGTTATAAGTACATAAGTGTGTCACGGTTGGACACCGGGGGAGATCTTCACAGGAAAGGGTGACATCGGTAATAAACCTATGACAATCAACTCCGAGTGTCTGTTTCTTCAGGTAGTCAGTACAAATGGTGACAGAAATCAAATAATTTCCTTTTTGTGTTAGAGCAAAATGCTCCTCCAATTTCAGTATAAACCACTCTACTCTTACAATGCCTGCTCAGCTACCTGCTGTTTTTGATTGCCATTGCAGCTTGAAAAAATAAAATAAGGCAGATTAGCGATTTTGTTTCCCTCAATTTTGGCAAAGTCTCACTGAGTTGTTGTGAAATGTCAAGAAATTGTAACACAATGTTCCTTCATTATGGTCCAAATCGTGATGTGGCGGTTACTTATGTTCTTTTAAGTGACAACCTGTCCACAAATGACAAACCATCCTCAGCTGTTGAGGAAAAAAATACACAAATGGTGCTGGTGGCTAGCTTGTGTTTTGTCCGATGGCAATGTTTAATTAGACTGGGCTTAAAAAATGTACATCCTTTTTTTCTGAACTTCTGTTCAAGATACCTATGTAGATTTTCATTGAAGAACAAGTCCAACATTTTGACGAATTTACCTTCCTTTGTTTGGATAAGACTAAAACCACTTTAACGTTCGTGCAGTTAACAAAGCTACCACCAGGGGAGTATTATCTTAGCACAAATGATGGAAACGTGGGGAAACACTCAACCTGGCTCTGTCCAAAAGAAACAAAGTCTACCTACCAGCACCTCCAAAGCTCACTACTAAACACAGTATATCTCAAACACCAAAACAACAAAAGTAAATTGGCCGTAAACTGGCAACTACTAACGGCCAAGAAATAGTCTATCACAGAATCCCCAGTACAAACCATGATGTGGTGCCAGTCATGCCTGCATACAAAAAATAGATGCAGCCTCCGAGACGTCCGTTACTTTTCCTGAAGAGCAGTTAACAGTGATGTCACCCATTGGTTTGTGAACTGTGATTATGAAGCCTCGAGTTTGACTTTTCGGGCGTCGTCATTTTGTTTGTTCGGAGCGGTTTGGAACCAGAATTGAGCATATTTGCAGTATTCCAGTATTTACCATTCAGATGTAAGAGTGGTATCAAAACTCTC